>NC_029786.2:56086564-56113074 GCF_000816755.2 Arachis ipaensis | reverse complement strand
AGAAGGTTCTGCTGTTTAACTCTAGACTCAGGCTATTCCCCGGGAAACTGAAGTCCCGGTGGAGGGGACCATATGTGATTACAAGTGTATCACCATATGGTTATGTGGAGCTTCAAGATATTGATTTTGATAAGAAGTTCATTGTCAATGGAAAGAGAATCAAGCACTATCTTGAAGGCAACGTTGAGCAAGAGTGCTCAAGGCTGAAGCTAGATTAAAAGCTCAGCAAGGTCCAGCTAAAGACAATAAAGAAGCGCTTGCTGGGAGGCAACCCAGCCATGGGGCATCAATCCTCTAAGCATTTTGCCCTATTTTTATTTTTATTTGTTTATATAAAGTTCATTAATAACAAGGTAAAAAATCAATTGCATAAGTTCACAGGGTGATGGGATATTTTCGCGGAGAAACGAATTTCTCCAAAACACCCAAAACTAACCGGCAAGTGCACCGGGTCGCATCAAGTAATAAAACTCACGGGAGTGAGGTCGATCCCACAGGGATTGATGGATCAAGCAACTTTAGTGGGTGATTAGTTTAGTCAAGCTAACATTGAAGTGAATTGTGTGAAATTGTAGCCAACAGAAAGTAAATGACAATGAATTTAAAGTTGCAGAATGTAAATTGGCAAGTAACTTAAAGAGCAAGAAATGTAAATTGCAAGAATCTTAAATTGCAAGAAAGACAAATTTCATTAAATGTAAAGGGGAGTGGGTGCAGAGAAATTAAAGAGAGCAATAGATCAAGCAACTGGATGTTTAAATTGCAGAGAAGGGAATTGTAGCAGAAAGTAAATCAGCGAGAAAACTCAAATCAATTGTGAAATCTAGAAAGACAAATGAAGATCTCAGGGGATCCAAGAGACTAGAAAACAAGTCTAGATCTCAAGCCCTTCCTTGATTTAACAGCAGGCAGATTGAAGAAGAAATAAAAATGAAAGCAGTAGGAGAACTTTGATTTAAATTGCAATTCACTGAAATTATGGAGCAAGGCAAAACGAAGAGAAATCTCAAAGGGAGAATGAAACAGAATTCCTTCAATTCTCCACCCAAGATTCAAAACAAAGATGAAAATTAAAGAGAGAGTTCTCTAATCCTAATGCTCCCTAGTGGAGCCAGCCTCCTTACAAATATGAAAATGATGCCTTATATAGGCTTTACAAAATGAAAATGAAAATGAAATTGAAATTAAAAACCAATTACAATTAAATGAAATTCCTATTTTATCTATCTCTTGTGCCTTTGAGTGATGATAATGGGCCCTTGCTCTTGATGGATTTGGGTTGATAGAGGCCTTGGTTGATTGCTCTTGGAGTTGGAGAGAAAACCGAATTGAACCGGGTTGGAATCATGAAAGCTTGAGTAAAAGTTGGAGTAAAAGTTAGGGTCTAACTTTTGCTCCAACTTTTCACATCAGCACCCTTCCTTGCTGATACCAACGTTGGGGCAAAAGTTAGGGGTCAAACTTTTGCTCCAACGTTGGCCCCCTTGTGTGCATGTATGGGGTGCTACTTTGTCCTCTTGTCAACGTTGCTAATTTCATGCCAACTATAGACTATTATATATGGTTGGAAAGCTCTGAATGTCAGCTTTCTAACCCAATTGGAATCACCTCAATTGGACATCTACAACTCAAGTTATGCTCATTTGAAGAGGACAAGGTTGCTGGCTTTGGTGTGCAGCGTTTGAGGCGACGTTTGCCTCAAACGTGGTCGAAAACGCCAGTTCTGGAGGCTCAAACATATTGTCCACCCCATACTATTATATATTTTTGGAAAGCCCTGGATGTCTACTTTCCAATGCCGTTGGGAGCACATCATTTGAAGCTCTACAGCTCGAGTTATACTCCGTCGAATGTGCAGAGGTCAGTTGGCCTCACTGCAGGTTGCCACCATGTTCGTTTATGCTCATTGCGGGGTAGTTTTCTCCCTCAATTTTAGTGTCCACCATGCAGTGCCATATATGCTTGGAAAGATCTCGATTCCTACTTTCCATTGCTTTTTGAATCACCTCATTTGGAGCTCTGTAGCTCAAGTTATTCTTGTTGGAAGTATACCCCTTGCACACTCATGGCGCCAACGTTAGCCCAAAAGTTAGGGGCTAACGTTGGCGCAAACTTTTGCTCTCCCTTTGTGTTTCTCATGTGCCAACGTTAGCCCAAAAGTTAGAGGCTAACGTTGGCGCAAAATTTTGGTGGCCAGGGGGTGTTTTTCTCATGCCAACGTTAGCCATGGCTAACGTTGGCGCAAACTTTTGGTGCCCAGGGAGTAACTTTCATGTGCCAACGTTAGCCCAAAAGTTAGGGGCTAACGTTGGGGCTAACTTTTCACCCAAAAGTTTGTGCAAAAGTTTGAGGCTAACTTTTGGGCCAACTTTTTGCTTCTTGGTTCATTTTCATTTATTCCCTTGTCTTCTCTTTACTCCTAGCTATTCCTTCTTGCTTCAACCTTTCTCCAAGCTTTCTTCACCTATCATTAATCAACCAAACACATCAAAGCTATGCTTAAAATCATGAGATATTAATTTTATCATACTATGTGACAATTATAGCATAAAACCTCATGAAATAGCATGAATTCATACATGATTGATTAAATCAAAGGAAACATGAAAATCTACCTAATTGGCTTGCTTATGGCTCAAGAAAGTGCATAAAAACTATTGAAAACAAATGAAAAAGCATAGAAAAACATGACATGGTGACATGTCATCACAGGGTTACAGAAGGAATCTGCACACAAAACAGAGAAATAGAGCTCACTGGCGAGAAAACGCCAGTAAGAGCCTGTTTTTGGCGTTCAGCACCCAAAAGAGGCATCCAGTGGGCGCTGAACGCCAGTAAGGATAGCTATCTGGCGTTCAACGCCAGAAAAGGGCAACAACTGGGCGTTGAACGCCCAGGAGAATAGCATTTGGGTGTTGAACGCCCAAAACAGGCAGTGTTTGGGCGTTCAAACGCCAGGATGATGGGAAGGAGGTAAATTCGTTTCTTCTTCATATTTTTCATTCTAATTTTAATTTCCATGTTTCAAATCATGATTTGATCTGAAAGAAGACGAATATCCGGAGATCCAAGAGCAAATTTGAATCAGGAACTGGGAGGTCCTAGCTAATCCTGAGACGAAAGTGGGAAGGAATATGGTCCAGGAGTTCTATGCTAACACGTGGCAGACAGACAAGCAAAAACTATCTGAAACTGCTTTCTATGAATATCGGACCGTGGTCAGAGGAAAGATTGTTCATACCAACCCTAACAAAATCAGGGAGATCTTAAAGCTACCTCAGCTGAAAGATGATCCAGACTCTTTCAACAGGAGAATGATGAGAACAGACAATGGCCTGGATAAGATTCTAGAGGATATATGTATCCCTGGAGTCAGGTGGACCACTAGCACGAAGGGTGTCCCAAATCAACTCAAAAGGGAAGATCTCAAACTAGTCGCCAGAGGATGGCTGGACTTCATTGGGCATTCTCTACTGCCCACCAGCAACCGTTCTGAAGTCACTGTTAAAAGAGCAGTGATGATCCATTGCATCATGATGGGAAAAGAAGTGGAAGTTCATCAACTGATTTCAACTGAATTCTACAAAATTGCTAATAAAAATTCTAAAGAGGCCAGGTTGGCTTACTCAAGCTTGATTTCTCTACTCTGCAAGGACGCTGGAGTAAGGATGGGAATAACTGAGTATATCTCAATTGAGAAACCAATCACCAAAGCATCAATGGAAAAACAACAAGCACAGGATGACCCCATCAAGAAGAAAACACAGGAATTTCTCCCAGAAATCCCTCAATCTGAATATTGGGAGTATATTGAAACATCAGTTACCAAGATACAAGAAGCTATGGAACAAATAATAAAGGAACAGAAGGAACAAAGTCAACAAAAGCTCTTAAAACCAAAAGGCAAGGGTAATAGAAAGGATCCCAAGGCTTTGAGCATAGTGGATAGGAGGGCCTAAAGGAATAAAATCCTGGCCTAAGCGGCTAAACCAAGCTGTCCCTAGCCATGTGCTTGTGGCGTAAAGGTGTCAAGTGAAAACTTGAGACTGAGCGGTTAAAGTCAAGGTCCAAAGCAAAAAGAAGAGTGTGCTTAAGAACCCTGGACACCTCTAATTGGGGACTTTAGCAAAGCTGAGTCACAATCTAAAAGGGTTCACCCAATTATGTGTCAGTGGCATTTATGTATCCGGTGGTAATACTGGAAAACAAAGTGCTTAGGGCCACGGCCAAGACTCATAAAGTAGTTGTGTTCAAGAATCATCATACTGAAATAGGAGAATCAATAACACTATCTGAATTCTAAGTTCCTATAGATGCCAATCACTCTGAGCTTCAATGGATAAAGTGAGATGCCAAAACTGTTCGGAAGCAAAAAGCTACTAGTCCCGCTCATCTAATTAGAATCTGAGCTTCACTCAAAAACTCTGAGATATTATTGCTTCTTGACTTATTAGTCTTCTATTTTATTTGTCTAGTTGCTTGAGGACAAGCAACAGTTCAAGTTTGGTGTTGTGATGAGCTGATATTTTATACGCTTTTTGGGGTTAATTTCATATAGATTTTAGTATGTTTTAGTTAGTTTTTAGTTTATTTTCATTAGTTTCTAGGCAAAATCCACATTTCTGGACTCTACTATGAGTTTGTGTATTTTTCTGTAATTTCAGGTATTTTTTGGCTGAAATTGAGGGAGCTGAGCAAAAATCTTATTCAGGCTGAAAAAGGACTGCTGATGCTGTTGGATTCTGACCTCCCTGCATTCAAAATGGATTTTCTGGAGCTACAGAACTCCAAATGGCGTGCTTCCAATTGCGTTAAAAAGTAGACATCCAGGGATTTCCAGCAATATATAATAGTCCATACTTTGCTCAAGGATAGATGATGTAAACTGGCATTCAACGCCTGCTCTCTGCCCAATTCTGGCGTCCAGCGCCAGAAACAAGTTGCAAGTTGGAGTTCAACGCCAGAAAAGGATCCAAAGCTGGCGTTGAACGCCCAAAATAGCCCCAAGCACGTAAGAAGCTTTAGTCTCAGCCCCAGCACACACCAAGTGGGTCCCAGAAGTGGATTTTTGCACTATCTGTTATAGTTTACTCATTTTCTGTAAACCTAGGTTACTAGTTTAGTATTTAAATAATTTTTAGAGATTTATTTTGGATTAGAGGAAAGCAGAGATTCTGAAGACAAAGCATCTCCAAAACTCCAACATATTATCCATTACTGCATAACAAGTAACCTTTAATCCATGCTCTCTTGTTTATTCACAACTCAACTGATAAATATAATTGACTTCCTGACTAAGAATTGCAAGATAACTATAGATTTCTTCAAACCAACAATCTCCGTGGGATTCGACCCTTACTCACGTAAGGTATTACTTGGACGACCCAGTGCACTTGCTGGTTAGTGGTACGAGTGTGAAAAGTGTGATTCATAATTCGTGCACCAGAAGGCAAATGGCCCAACCTTGACAATCATGTCCTCAATTATGCCTGATGGGTATTTAATGGAGCCATCAGCAAGTTGAAGACAGATCCGGGTTGGTTTGACCTCTTCAGTCAAGTCAAGCTTTCTGATAGTGGATGCAGGGATTAGGTTGATGCTTGCCCCAAGATCACATAGAGCTGTCTTGGTGCAGTTATCCTCTAATATGCATGGTATCATAAAGCTCCCGGGATCTTTAAGCTTTTCTGAGAAGCTTTTCAGAATGACTGCACTGCATTCTTTAGTGAGGAGAACTCTTTCAGTTTCTCTCCAATCCTTCTTATGACTCAAGATATCTTTCATGAACTTGGCATAAGAGGGTATTTGCTCAAGTGCCTCTGCAAATGGAATCTTTATTTCAAGAGTCCTGAGATAGTCTACAAAGTGGGCAAATTGCTTATCCTGCTCCTCTTTGCGGAGTTTTTGAGGATAAGGCATCTTTGCTTTGTATTCCTCAACCTTAGTTGCTGCAGGTTTATTTCCTACAGAGGTAGGTTGAAAAGCCTTCTTGAGGGATTTATTATCAGCACTTGCAGGTGTCTGATCCCTCACTGGCATTTGAAAGCCAGGGTTGGAAGCTGGAGTGGCGTTGGACGCCAACTCCTTACTTGTTCCTGGCGTTTGAACGCCAGAACTGAGCTTCCATTGGGCGTTTGACGCCAACTCCTTGCCCGTTTCTGGCGTTTGAATGCCAGAGTTATTCCTCTCTGGGCTCTTACTGTCCTCAGAGGGATTTTGGATAGCCGGTTGTTCATTTCTTGGCTTCTTGCTGCCTTGAAGTGAGGTATTTAATGTTTTTCCACTTCTTAATTGAACTGCTTGGCACTCTTCTGTTATTTATTTTGATAACTGCTATTCTGTTTGCTTCAACTGTACTTCCATATTCAGATTAGCCATTCTTGTGTCTTGTAGTATCTCCTTGAATTCGGCCAGCTGTTTTGTTAGAAAGTCTAATTGCTGATTGAATTCTGTAATTTGTTCTGCAGGACTGAGTTCAGCAGTTACTATTTTAACCTCTTCTTTCATGGAAGATTCACTGCTTAGGTACAGATGCTGATTTCTGGCAACTATATCAATGAGCTCTTGAGCTTCTTCAATTGTTTTTCTCATATGTATAGATCCACCAGCTGAGTGGTCTAGAGAAATCTGAGCTTTCTCTGTAAGCCCATAATAGAAGATGTCTAACTGCACCCATTCTGAAAACATTTCAGAGGGGCATTTTCTTAGCATCTCTCTGTATCTCTCCCAGGCATCATAAAGAGATTCATTATCTCCTTGTTTAAAGCCTTGGATGTCCAGCCTTAGTTGTGTCATCCGTTTTGGAGGGAAGTATTGATTCAGGAATTTTTCTGTCAGCTGTTTCCATGTCCTTATGCTAGCTTTAGGTTGGTTATTTAACCACCTCTTAGCTTGATCTTTTACAGCAAATGGAAACAGTAATAATCTGTAGACATCCTGATCTACTTCCTTATCATGTACTGTATCAGTAATTTGTAAAAACTGTGCCAGA
The DNA here is from genome assembly GCF_000816755.2 of Arachis ipaensis. NCBI lineage: Eukaryota > Viridiplantae > Streptophyta > Magnoliopsida > Fabales > Fabaceae > Arachis > Arachis ipaensis. Next base: position 56,106,083 of record NC_029786.2, on the reverse strand, counting down.
AACTCTGTAGGTTCTTCCTGTGGAAGACCGGAATACTGGCAACTCTGCTGCACCATGATAATGAGCTGAGGATTCAACTCAAAGCTACTGACTCCGATGGAGGGTATACAGATACTACTCCCATATGAAGCAGTAGTGGGGTTAGCATATGACCCCAGAGTCCTTCTGGATTGTTCATTTCCACTTTTGTCCATGATGGAGAAAAGGAGATGATGTGGATTGTAAATTTCTTTTTTGAAAACCGAAATTAAAAAAACTAAGATAAGATAAAATAAAATTTTTAAAATGAAATCTGAATTTTTAAAAGAAAAATTCGAAAAATCACTTAAAATAAAGGAAAAAGATATTTTTGAATTCAATGAGGAAAGAGAAAAATAATAAAAAGACACAAAACTTAAAATTTGTAGATCTAATGCTCCTTATTTTCGAAAATTTTGGAGGGAAACACCAAGGAACACCAAACTTAAAAATTTTAAGATCAAAATACAAGGAAGACTCAAGAACACTTTGAAGACTCACAAGAACAACAAAAACATGAAGATAGAACACCAAACTTTAAAATTTTTAGAAAACCAAAACAAAATTTTCGAAAACTAAAGAAAAATCAACAAGAAAACACCAAACTTAAAGTTTGGCGCAAGATTTATTCAAAGAAAAGTTAATTTTGAAGAAGTTTTTTAAAAAAGAAGATAGCCAATTACCAAGAACATAAGCACCACGCTCTAGTCAATTGAGCTATAAATTTAAAGTGTTTTAACAAGGTATAAATAAATCTTTTTTTTAGATGCTAATAATTCGAAAATGCACAAGAAAAACAAGAAAAATCACAAAACAAGAAAAAATAAAGATCAAACAAGGAAAATAAACAAGAACAACTTGAAGATTAAGAAAGAACAAAGAACATGCAATTCGAAAATTTAAAGGGAAATAAAAACATGCAGTTAACACCAAACTTAAAACATGACACTAAACTCAAACAGAAAAACTCAATTACTAGTTAAAAAAAAATTTCGAAATTTAAAAAGAGAAAATAAGGATTTAAAAAAATAATTTCAACCAAAAACAATAATAGGAGACTCTAAACCAAAAAGAAAAATTTTTCCTAATCTAAGCAACAAAATAAACTGTCAGTTGTCCAAACTCGAACAATCCCCAGCAACGGCGCCAAAAACTTGGTGCACGAATTGTGAATCACACTTTTCACAACTTGTACCACTAACCAGCATGTGCATTGGGTCGTCCAAGTAATACCTTACGTGAGTAAGGGTCGAATCCTACGGAGATTGTTGGTTTGAAGCAATCTATGGTTATCTTGTAACTCTTAGTCAGGATATAATATCAATAATAATTTTTAGTTTTAATTGTAAAAAGTCAAAGGGCATAAAATAAATACTTGTTACTCAATAATGGAGAATATGTTAGAGTTTTGGAGATGCTTTGTCCTCTTTATTTCAGCTTTTCTCTTGTACTCCTCTTCACACACGCAAGGCTCCTTCCATGGCAAGCTGTATGTAGGGTGTCACCATTGTCAATGGCTACTTCCCATCCTCTCAGTGAAAATGGTTCAAATGCTCTGTCACAACACGGCTAATCATCTGTTGGTTCTCGATCATGTCAGAATAGAATCCATTTATTCTTTTGCGTCTGTCACTACGCCCAACAATCGCGAGTTTGAAGCTCGTCACAGCCATTCAATCCTTGAATCCTACTCAGAATACCACAGACAAGGTTTAGACTTTTCGGATTCTCATGAATGCCGCCATCAATTCTAGCTTATACCACGAAGATTCTGATTACGGAATCTAAGAGATACTCATTCAATCTAATATAGAACGGAGGTGGTTGTCAGGCACACGTTCATGGATTGAAGAAGGTGATGAGTGTCACAGATCATCACCTTCTTCATAGTGAAGCGCGAATGAACATCTTAGATAGGAACAAGCGTGTTTGAATAGAAAACAGAGATAATTGCATTAATTCATCGGGATGCTGCAGAGCTCCTCACCCCCAACAATGGGGTTTAGAGACTCATGCCGTCAAAGAGTATCAAATTCAGATCTAAAAATATCATGAGGTGCAAAATAAATCTCTAAAAGTTGTTTAAATACTAAACTAGTAACCTAGGTTTACAGAAAATGAGTAAACTATAATAGATAGTGCAGAAATCCACTTCTGGGGCCCAGTTGGTGTGTGCTGGGGCGAGACTTAAGCTTCTCACGTGCCTGGGTTGTTTTGGGCATTCAACACCAGGTTGTAACCTGTTTCTGGCGTTAAACTCCAACTTGTAACTTGTTTCTGGCGCTGGACGCTAGACTGCAACATGGAACTGGCGTTGAACGCCAGTTTACATCATCTATCCTTGAGCAAAGTATGGACTATTATATATTACTGGAAAGCCCTAGATGTCTACTTTCCAACGCAATTCAGAGCGCGCCATTTGGAGTTCTGTAGCTCCAGAAAATCCACTTTGAGTGCAAGGAGGTCAGAATCCAACAGCATCAGTAGTCCTTTTTCAGCCTGAATCAGATTTTTGCTCAGCTCCCTCAATTTCAGCCAGAAAATACCTGAAATCACAAAAAAACATACAAACTCATAGTAAAGTCCAGAAATGTGATTTTTAATTAAAAACTAATACAAATATACTAAAAACCAACTAAATCATACTAAAAACTAAGTAAAAACAATGCCAAAAAGCGTATAAATTATCCGCTCATCAGTTGCTTAAGGACAAGCAACAGTTTATGTTTCGTGCTATGATGAGCAGATATTTTATACCCTTTTTAGTAGCATTTTCTTAGTGTTTTCAGTTACATTTTATCAAGTTTTAGTAGGTTTTAGTACAAAATTCACCTTTTGGATGCTACTTTGAGTTTTGTGCCTTTATTATGATTTCAGGTGATTTTTTGGTGAAAATGCCAAGTTTTGGCAAAGTCTGATTCAGAGGCAAAGAAAGGATAGCAGATGCTGTCAAATCCTGACCTTCATGCATTCCAACGAGCATATCTTGAGCTATAGAGATCCAATTGACACGCTCTTAATGGCGTTAGAAAGCTAACTTCCAGAGATTTCCAGAAATATATAATAGTTTATAATTTGCTTTGCAAAGGACTGCCAAAAACGGGCGTTGAACGCCCAACTTACCCCCTTTCTGGCGTTCAACGCCCAAGAAGGACCAAGGCCAACGTTGAACGCCCAAAACTGGCATTCAACGCTACCAAGGGAGCATAAGGCAGCATGGACACCCCATAGTGGGCCTTCAACACCCACTCATCTAAGTTGGACGCAAAGCTCAGCCCAAACACTCACCAAGTGGGCCCAAAGTGGATTTTAGCACTTCTTAGCTTATTTTAATTTTTTTTTTGTAATTTTTAATTAAGAACAATATCTTTTAGGTTTAGTCTTAGAGTTTTTACTATAAATAAGGGACTTCCTTCCTCCTGAGGATCATGCCTCCCAGGAGGGGAGAAGCACAGACACATTACATTACACCTTCTTATTTGTTTTCTTTGTAAAACATGAGCAACTAAACCTCCTGAGTTAAGGATAGGAGCTTTGCTCATTTTTATGAATTAATATCATTACTTTTCTACTTTAACACATGTTTGATTCCATTCTATGATGTATTTTCGTTATTCATCTTTATGAATCTGGGGTAGAACAAGAGTATTACCCCTTATTCTACGTGAGCTCTTGCGAAGCCTTAGCCGGTTAGTATTAAGCTACAACTTAAGAATACATCACAAGTTCCAAAAGAGTATCTGGGCTAATTGGGATACGTGACATAAAATCTAGTTAGTCGTGGGTAAATGAGGTCTTTGTGGTACAGAGAATCATTCTCTGATCTGGAAGATCTACCCTTGTCTGTGGCATTTTGAGTAGGATCACCAGAGACTGAATTGCATAAGCTTCACCCTCGTTCAGATTGGATGACCATTAGCACCGGCGTGTGATCTAGATCAGACAAGATTAATGACCACTAGCCCCGACTTTAATCACTTACAGCCTTGCCATTGAATGAATCACTCATTGTTTAAGTAGTCAGTAAGAAGTACTAATCCAGAAGAACAAGCATCTCCAAGGCCTTAACTGATTCCCTTTAATTGTTCTACACCAATTCTATATTGCTTTCTTTATTGTTTTGTTTATGCACCTACAACAATAACAATTACCTTTTCTATTCGCCTGACTAAGATCTGCAGGTTAACCACAGCTTGCTCAATCCAACAATCCTCGTGGGATCGACCCTCACTCACCTAAGGTATTACTTGGACAACCCGGTGCACATTGGGGGATATCCTTCCTGGAAATTTATAAGTGTCCGGTCACTCTTACGTTGTAGGGTCAACAGAGTATGGAGTCTCAACCTAGAACACATGGTGGCAAGCAACGGTACTTTACCCAGGGAAACTTGTATCTTAGATAAAATTGAGTGCATAAGTCTCATTTCATTCATTATACCCATAACATCACTTATACATCATATATGTGCACTTTTATACATAATTCATCATGACCCGAAGCAAGTGGGGTGAACCACACACTTGCATATACCCAGGGAGCCTCTATACTAACCATCCTGGAGCATGTCGGGCAAAACCACAACTCTTGCATCTACCCAGGAGGTACATTCTCATATGCCCAGGAGGGACAAAAGAGGGGATTCTAACCTCCCACCATCTCGCTAGGGGCAATTTTACAATACTAGGAGGAACAAAGAAGGGGATCCTCACTTTCCACCATCTTCTGGGGTCACACTTTCAAGAAAGAGTGCTCAGATATAACATTTATTCTTTTCTTTAATCAGTTTCATAATTTAAATAGTATATATATATATGGTAAAATAAAACTGTACAACCTTTTTCTTCTACCTCTACATACACATGTATTCCAATTCTTAGTGAAGAATTGTTGGTGCAAGGAGTTGCTAAAAGTTTCTCGGTTAAATCCATTGATCAAAGAGTTGACAATAAGGATGAGTCTCGGTGTGGATACACATAATACCTTCGTACTATTGAAGGAGAAAGTTTTATTCACTGAGATACTCAGGCATTGGCATCTGACCCATCTTATTGAAATAAAATTTTAAGCACAAAATAGATCAATAGAATTACTTTATTACTTCCACTGCGTGTTATGAACACATGTAATCCTTCAGGTGGGTCCATCACCGATTTGCTCCCTCCTCCCTCTAGTCCCGTTCTTAGGTCTGCTCAGCTTCTTAGTTCAGATTATTGGTATCTAAAAAATCTCCCTTTCAATTTTGTTCTATTTTTTTTTTCAGATTTTAATTTGGTTCACATTAATCATTTTCTTCTTGATTTGGTTTCAATTTACTCTTTTGTTTTGTTTTTGTTTTGCCAAGAACACAGGATAAAAGGGGGTGAAGTAAAAGAAAGGCCTACAAGATGCACCAGTACCACTATGAAGAGTTGTTACCGCAATGCGTTGCACCTCTATTCTGGGTCTTCTCTATCTATACATGTATATTATTTATTGCTGCCGCCTTTAATCAGCTGTCCTCAATTTGGATTCATACTAAAGTGTTATGCATTGTTGATTGATTTGTGAAACTAGCATTATTATATGTTAATAATAATTTTAAGGGGCCAAGGATTGTTTCTGCAATATATTTGGATTCAACAATACGCAAAAATATTGTTTATATAATATATTTGGATGCAACAATACACAGTTCATAAGTACAACAAATTAAGTATATTAATTTTTTAGTAGTGTATTTTAGTAGAAAAATTGTCGTAACATACTTGGAATGCAAATTAAGTTAATAGAATTTAGTAATCACTCACAGAATTTGAGGACAACCTAGATTTAGTTAAAGGTAAAGCCCTCACCAAAGATGAGATAACAACTACAATAAACAAATCCAAATTATCGCATGTAAAGGTTAACAATATCATATTTGCATTAAAACACTATGCAAATGCAATTTTTGTTTTGAGTATACTGAGATCTATAGAGAGTATAATCCAACATGACCAAAATCTAAGTCAATTCTTTATTTATATTATTAATAAGTTAACCATATAAGAAAATTCACCTTAAAAAATAAAATCAAATCAAATAAAAGCAATTTTTCTTCCAAGAGTTTTCATTGAAAAACAGGGGGTGAAATATTTGTTGGAACTCACTAAATTGTGTAGTTTTTAAGCACTCTTTCACCAATGCTAAAAGCTAATTTTCAAGCAACAACAAGTTATACTAAAAAATTTTCAACATACCAGCAACCAAAAATTAAACTACAGCAACAAATTATTATCAAATAACAAATTAGGACCAACAAAATAAATTGTACTCAAAACAAATAATTAGAACCATTAGCAACAGAACCAGCAACAACAATAAATTTTACTCCAAAACTTGGTGAATATATTGACCTCTAAAGAAAACATTGTTGAGTTGTAGGAGGGGGTTTGAACTTCTGCTATTTATGGGTGAAGACGCGAGTTTCTGCGACGGCGAGGGCTTCTTGGCGAAGGAGAAGGCTGCTGATGAGTAGATGTTTCATATACTTTTTGGCATTATTTTCTTAGTGTTTTTAGCTATATTTTATTGAGTTTTCGTTAATTTTAAAAGGTTTTTATGCAAAATTCACTTTTTGGATTCTACTTTGACTTGTTCTGTTTTTGTTATGATTTCAGATAATTTCTGGCTAAAATTGGCAAGTTTTGGCAAATTCTGATTCAGAGGCAAAGAACAGAGTGTAGATGCTATCAGATCCTGACCTCCATGCATTCAACCAAGTATTTCTGGAGCTACAGAGGTCTAAATAACGCACTCTCAACGGTGTTGGAAAGCTAACTTGCTGAGTTTTCCAGAAATATATAATAATATATACTTGTCTTTGGAAATGATGGCCCAAAATGGGCGTTGAACGCCCAACTTACCCCTTGCCCAGCGTTCAATGCCCAAGGAGGAGCAAGCTTGGCGTTGGACGCACAAGAAAGCGCAAAATCGGCATCCAACGCCCCCAGAGGAGCACAAGGACGTGGATTCACCCCAAGCTCAGCCCAAACACTCACAAGTGGGCCCGAGAAGTGGATTTTTGCACGTTTAGCCTAGTCTGTCATATTTCTATACTTTTTCATTAGTAGATTAGTATATATATAGGAGAAGATCACCCATGTTAAGGATCTTTGGCCTTATCCTCTTCTATTACTTTCGTTTTCTGTAAAGCATGAGTCACTAAAACCTCCTAGGTTAAGGTTAGGAGCTCTGCTAATTCTCATGGATTAGTAATGTTACTGTTTCTATTTCAATCTATATCTGATTCCATTCTAAGATGTATCTTTGTTCTTCAATCCTTATGAATCTGGGGTGGAACTAGCATATAACCCCTTGTTCTACATGAGTTTTTGTGAGTCTCGAGAGGAATAACATTGGACTACAAGCTTGATTATACATCTCTTAGATAGCTAATCCACGCGTTCGTTAGGGATATGGGAACATCTGTTTGGCCGAGCCTGGGGCGATTAGGGCCTTCGTGGTATAAGCTAGAATCATAAAGCTTTATTCTCCGATCTGGAAGATCTGACCATGTCTGTGGCATTTTGAGTAGGATCACCAGAGATTGAATTGCTAGAGCTTCACCCTCGTTCAGATTGAATGACCATTAGCATGGTGTTTGATGTGAAGCAGAGGAGATTAATGACTATTAACGTGGCGTTAAGCACTTACAGCTTGCTATGGAATGAATCATTCATTGTTGGAATAGACAGTAAGAAAAGTTAATCCGGAAAGATACGGCATCTCCAAAATCTTAACCGATTTCTCACTATCGTTTCTTCGCTATTTCTTTATTGTTTTCTTATTTATTTTATGCACATTGAACAACAACTAATCAAATTTCTATTCACCTGACTAATATTTGCAGCATAATCACTGCTTGCTCAGTCCGACAATCCTCGTGGGATCGACCCTCACTCACTTGAGGTATTACTTGGATGACCCGGTGCACTTGCCGGTTGTAACACCCTAATTAGCCTAAACTTTTTCTCGCGTCGTAAAGCAAAGATTAATCAGAGATTACGACAGTTCTAAGCTCATACCTAGTGTATATATATAGAAAGAATAATATAATCTAGATGCCCGATGAAGGACATAGCTCAAAATTAGGATTTGAAAAGCGCAAAACGTATAAACGGAGCAACTAACTTAAAGCACAAGAAATAGATATAGTATAACAAAATATCATAGTATAATATCATAAGAATCTTGCCACGGCTCGTGGAGTTTAAGTCGGCTAGCCATATACAGATATACAGAACCAGACAGTAAAAACAACTTATATCAGTTTTGTTCTCTCAAATACAAGCCTCTAGGCAAAACAAAATACAAAAGTGAGAGACATATACAAAATAAATCAATAAGACTCAAAAAGAAGTATCCGGATCCTCCGCTTCTGTCACCAACCAAACAACTCACCGACGTGAGTTACAACTTGCATCTGAAAAATACAACAGAAATATGGTATGAGAACCGGAGGTTCTCAGTATGGTAAAAGTGCCCAGTGATGTAGGATATAAGACCCCGGGATGCCAAAGGCAATCCTAGACATCATATCCATCACAAGATTCAATCTTAAGGCATACTAAAACAGATAAGCGTGCTATATAAGCCTTAACATAATTAAACAGGGTACTCTATCTTAGGGGATTTCTATTCCAACCAAACACCACTATCCCACAGCCTTCACCAACCTATCCTCCATACGATCCATCACCACCGCCTTTTGAACCTCCTCAATCCCAGTAGAAAACACAGATAATATACAATGCAAGTAAAACACAAGTAGTTGCATGTAAGGCAAATAATTCAAATAGAAAATAGGCATGTTATACAAATAGGCAGGCCGTTACAAGTAGTCAAAGCATACAAACAAATAGAAAATGCATATGATGAATGCCTGTCCTATAGGTTGTGATATCACATTGTCGGTTCAACTGCCAACCCGACACATCTCCATGGAGATGTCGCCCTTTGGAATCATCAATGGGAACCCCTGAGATATAGTGCTCGGATCACTGTCTAGACTTTTGCGCCTGCACGCTCTATAGATCCGAAGGCATATGAGCGGGATACTATTGCCACCGACCTCGCATCTCAATACAAGCGGGACGAACCACCACCCTTACGTTGCCGCCGCTACCTCGATAGGTGGGATCCAACCGCCGTCCCTGTCAGGCGCATAGCGTCTCATAATCTCAATAAAAATTATACATCCGTGGTTTTTAGAAAAACATTTTCAATATAGCATGGATCCATCATCTCATTCAGGTCCTCGACTCATCTCAACCATTGTCAATTCACATATCAGTTTCTGAACATCAACAATTTATCATTTCTCATCTCATATATCAATCATCCTTCACATAACATCAAACCATCCTCCATACACCCAAAACCTAATCCTCCGTTTTCTAATTTTTCATAAAATCAATCAACTAAAACCCTTAAGTTATATCCCATGTTCTCATACTCAAAACCAAGTCCAAAAGTCTTAAAATGGTGTTATAGAAGCTTACAATCTTGTTGGGAAGGAGAAATAGTTGAAAACAAAGTTAAGTTTTAGAAGTAAGGCATGTGCGTCCGCATAGGGGTGTGCGTGCACACGCCCAGGAAGATTTTAAAAGTGTGCATTTGCACAGGGGTGTGCATATGCACAGGTATGAAAATTCACAAGTCTGTTCACTCGCACAAGCTGTGCTAACGCCCCCAACAGACTAACCTTCCCAACGCGTGCGTGCGCACAGGTTGCAATTCTTCCTTAGGTATGTGCGCGCACAAGCTGTGCTAGCGATGCAAACAGAACGCATCTCCCTGCCTGTGCGTGCGCACAGGTTGAAAATCTTGCAAGGCTGTGCGTGCGCACATACCAGAAATCACAGAATTCTACAACTTTGCAGAATTTCAGATTTTAACACAAATCTTTGTTTGATCATAACTTCCTCTTCAAAATTCAAAATTTTACAAACTTTATATCCCTTTGAAGAGTTTTTAATAAGCTTTAATTTCATACAATTTCAACAATTTTTGAAAACCGAAGCAAAAGTTATGATCAGACAAAGTTCACCAAAAACCAACTTTTACCAAAAATCACACTTTACCAAAATTTCCGAAATCCTCAAACCACATCCAACCAAAACAATACCAAACTCCCATTTTTCCTCAAAACCAACCCTTTGTGTCATATTACACCAATCTTACCACATTTTATTCTCAACCAAAATATCACATATATCACATATCCACCAATCATCATTACATCACTATCAATTTTGAAAGAATGATGAATTTAGAGAAGTATTATTGGTGCTCCGAAAAATAACAAATATTGGTTCTTGAAGCAAGAAAAAGCAGCAAAAAGAAAAAAGAAAAATAAAAAGAAATAGCAAAAAGCTCAAAAGAAAAAGCAAAAGAGCAAGGATCCAAGGCTTTGAGCATCAATGGTTAGGAGGGTCAAAATTGGCCTAAAAAGTTCTAATGAGCTGCTATCCCTAACTAAAATGCTTGTGGTGTGAAGGTGTCAAGTGAAAATTTTGAGACTGAACAGTTAAAGTCGTGATCCAAAGCAAAAGAGTATGGCTAAGAACTCTGGACACCACTGTCTAGGACTTTAAGCAAAGCTAAAGTCGAATCCAAAGGGTTCCCCCAGTTAAGTGTCTTTGGCATTTATGTATCGGTGGTAATACGTGAAACCAAGCAACAGTTTAAGCTTGGTGTTGTGATGAGTGGATATTTTATACGCTTTTTGGCATTGTTTTCTTAGTGTTTTCAGTTATATTTCATTGAGTTTTAGTTAATTTTAATAGGTTTTTATGCAAAATTTACTTTTTGGATTCTACTTTTAGTTGTTGTATTTTTGTTATAATTTTAGTTAATTTCTGGCTGAAATTGGCAAGTTTTGGCAAAGTCTGACTTAGAGGCAAAGAACAGAGTATAGATGCTGTCAGATCCTGACCTCCATGAATTCAAACGAGCATTTCTGGAGCTACAGAGGTCCAAATGACGTTCTCTCAACGGCATTGGAAAGCTAACTTCCAGGAATTTCCAACAATATATAATAGTCTATACTTGTCTTTGGAAATAATGACCCAAAATGGGCGTTGAATGCCCAACTTACTCCCTGCCTGGCGTTCAACGTCCAAGGAGGAGCAAGCTTGGCGTTGGATGCCCAAGAAGGAGTGAACTTGGCATCCAATGCCCCAAGAGGAGCACAAGGATGTGGATTCACCCCAAGCTCAGCCTAAACACTCACCAAGTGGGCCCGAGAAGTGGATTTTTAAACCTTTAGCCTAGTCTATCATATTTCTGTACTTTTTCATTAGTAGATTAGTATATATATAGGAGAAGATTACCCATGTTAAGGATCTTCGGCCTCATCTTCTTCTATTACTTTCGTTTTCTTTAAAGCATGAGTCACTAAAACCTCCTAGGTTAAGGTTAAGAGCTCTGCTGATTCTCATGGATTAATAATATTACTGTTTCTATTTCAATCTATGTCTGATTCCATTCTAAGATGCATCTTCGTTCTTCAATCCTTATGAATCTGGGGTGGAACTAGCATATGACCCCTTGTTCTACATGAGTTCTTGCGAGTCTCGAGTTGGATAGTATTGAACTACAAGCTTGATTATACATCTCTTAGATGGCTAATCCATGCGTTCGTTGGGGACATGGGAACATTTGTTCAGCCGAGCATGGGGCGATTAGGGCCTTTATGGTATAAGATATAATCATAAAGCTTCATTCTCCGATCCGGAAGATCTGACCTTGTCTGTGGCATTTTGAATAGGATCACCAGAGATTGAATTGCTAGAGCTTCACCCTCGTTCAAATTGAATGACCATTAGCGTAGCGTTTGATGTGAAGCAGAGGAGCTTAATGACCATTAGCATGGCGTTAATCACTTCCAACTTGCTATGGAATGAATCATTCATTATTGGAATAGACAGTAAGAAAAGTTAATTCGAAAAGATAAGGCATCTCCAAAATCTTAACCAATTTCTCACTATTGTTTCTTTGCTATTTCTTTATTGTTTTCTTATTTATTTTATGCGCATTCAACAACAACCAATCAACTTTCTATTCGCCCGACTAAGATCTGCAGGATAATTACTGCTTGCTCAGTCCGACAATCCTCGTGGGATCGACCCTCACTCACCTAAGGTATTACTTGGATGACCCGGTGCACTTGCTAATTAAGTTGTGCGAATTTAAATTTCGAACACCAGCTGCTCAGTTTACGATGATGGCACAGACTGCATGCTATTGTTTTCTTCTATGGCTGTGATGGAGAAGAGTGTTGCGATTGGAACTCATGACGACATGTTGAGAGTGACGAAGAATGACCACTACTCCTATAAGAGAAGGATGGAGGAGGAGGAGAAGAGCGTTGTGGTTGGGACTCGCGACGGCGCCATGAAAGCGACGACGAACCCACCATCGCTACTATTGCCCTGCATGTCTGCATGAGAAGGATGGACGAGGAGGAGTGCTCGAATGAAGAAAATGAGGGAGAGGGAGGGAGGTGCTGTTGCTGCGTGAATTAGGGTTAGTGGAATGGGGAATAAGGGTTTTGTTACTTGGTTAAAGAGCATAAAAATAAATTTATCATTATTGAATTCTCACTATCAGTCACAAGAGTGGTAGAAAATCTATTTTTTTAAGTGAGAACCTTATGGTAATGCTTTTTAGGGGTGCTGAAAGAGTAAGAGAAAATGAGTACGCTTAAAAAATGTGACGATAACAATAATATTGTGTCATGCTTCAAAAGCGTACATGTTTCTGTCTATGGCTATGCTTTTGAAGCATGGCAAGAATGAAAGAGCGTAATTAAATCTCTAATCAATTGCTATCTTCATAAAAGTTTGACCATTAACCCCTTTCGGCCATGTTTTTGAAGCGTGGTTAAACCTCTAATCAAAAGCCACACTCATAAAAACGTGGCCATTGACCCCTTTCGGCCATGCTTTTGAAGCGTGACAAGAAAAAAGCATGGCAACATGTGTTTTTTCTTGTAGTGACAATATCTGCCAGTGGACCTCCTATCATCTAGGTCATTTGTCCAATTTGAGTCTGCAAAGGCAAAAATTCTAAAATCAATGCTTTTCAAAAAATAAATACCATAGTTAATTGAACTTGATAATTAAGTATCTAAGTATCCTTTTAACAGCAACCCAATATTGTTGAAGTGACCTGTACATGAATTGGCTCACACGATTTACAGCAAAAATAATCTCAAAATGTGTGAGAGTTGCATACTATTGATGAGCGGATAATTTATACGCTTTTTGGCATTGTTTTTAGGTAGTTTTTAGTATGATTTAGTTAGTTTTTACTATGTTTTTATTATTTATTATGCAAAATTCACATTTCTGGACATTACTATGAGTTTGTATGTTTTTCTATGATTTCAGGTATTTTCTGCCTGAAATTGAGGGACCTGAGCAAAAATCTGATTTAGAGGCTGAAAAGGACTGCAGATGTTGTTGGATTCTGACCTCCCTGCACTCGAAATGAATTTTCTGGAGCTACAGAAACTCAATTGGTGCACTCTCAATTGCGTTAGAAAGTAGACATCCAGGGCTTTCCAGCAATATATAATAGTCCATACTTTTCTCAAGTTTTGATGACGCAATTTGGCGTTTAACTCCAAGTCTTTACCCTATTCTGGCGTTAAACGCCAGAACTGGCATAAAAACTGGAGTTAAACGCCAGAAATAGGCAGCAACTTGGCGTTTAACTCCAAAAAAGTCTCTACGCATGGACGCTTTAATGCTCAGTCCAAGCACACACCAAATGGGCCCCGGAAGTGGATTTCTGCACTATCTATCTTAGTCTACTCATTTTCTGTAATCCTAGGTCACTAGCTTAGTATAAAAACTACTTTTAGAGATTTATTTTGCATCTCATGACATTTCACATCTGAATTTTGTATCTTCTACGGCATGAGTCTCTAAACTCCATGATTGGGGGTGAGGAGCTCTGCTGTGTCTCGGTGAATTAATGCAATTACTTCTATTTTCTATTCAATACGCTTGTTTCTGTTCTAAGATATTCACTCGTACTTAACCGTGAAGAATGTGATGATCCGTGACACTCATCATCATTCTCAACCTATGAACATGTGCCTGACAACCACTTACGTTTTATCTGTAATAGCTTGAGTGTATATCTCTTGGGTTCCTGGTTCAGGAGTTTGATTGCCTCTCCTGACAATAGACCGTTCAAATCCATGAATCCAGAGTCTTCGTGGTAAAAGCTAGAATCAATTGGCAGCATTCCTGAGATCTGGAACGTTTAAACCTTGTCTGTGGTATTCTGAGTAGGATCTGGGAAGGGATGACTGTGATGAGCTTCAAACTCACAAGTATTGGGCGTAGTGACAGACGCAAAAGGATCAATGGATCTTATTCCAACACAAGTGAGAACCGACAGATGATTAGCCATGTACATGGACCTTTTTCACTGAGAGGACGGATGGTAGTCATTGACAATGGTGATCCACCAACATACAGCTTGCCATGGAAGGAGCCTTGTGTGCGTGAAGAAGAAGATGGGAGGAACGTAGAGACTCAGAAGACAAAGCATCTCCAAAACCTAAATCTGTTCTCAATTACTGCATAACAAGTATTTATTTGATGTTCTTTTACTTTTTACTATTGAAATTAAGAATTATCATTGATCTCCTGACTAAGAATTACAAGATAACCATAGCTTGCTTCAAGCCGGCAATTTCCGTGGGATCGACCCTTACTCACGTAAGGTATTACTTGGACGACCCAGTGCACTTGCTGGTTAATGGCACCGGAGTTGTGAAAAGTGTAATTCATAATTTTGTGCACCAAATTTTTGGTGGCGTTGCCGGGGATTGTTCGAGTTTGGACAACTGACAGTTTATCTTGTTGCTTAGATTAGGAAAAATTTACCTTTTTGGTTGGTTTAGAGTCATTAAATTTGAGTCTTTTATTTTCCTTTCAAAAATCTTTCAAAAATCTTTATTTTTCTTTATTAATCTTTGATTTTTCTTTGAGTCTTTTATTATTATTCTTGTTAATTTTTTTTTAAATTTGTGTTTTCTTTTTTAGATTATTTTCGAAAATTTTAATAACTAAATAAAAACCAAAAACCTCTTAATTTAGTCTTCAGTTTGAGTTTAGTTTCATGTTTTAAGTTTGGTGTCAATTGCATGTTTTTATTTTGTTCTTCATATTTTCGAATTACATGTTCCTTGTTCTTTCTTGATCTTCAAGTTATTCTTATTTATTTTCCTTGTTTGATCTTTAATTTTTCTTGTTTTGTGTCTTTCCTTGTTTTTCTTGTGCATTTTCGAATTATTAGTATCCAAGGTATAAAAATTTTAAAGTTTGGTGTCCATTGTGTTTTTAATTCCTTAAAAATTTTTAAAAAAATTGTTCTTGGTGTTCATCTTGATCTTCAAAGTGTTCTTGGTGTTCATCTTGACATTCAAAGTTTTCTTGTTTGTTTTCTTTGTTTTGATCTAAAAATTTTAAGTTTGGTGTCATTTTATTATTTTTCTCTTTCCTAATTAAATTCAAAAATATCTTTTCTCTTTAATTTTAATTAATTTTCGAAATTTGACTTTAAAAATTCAGATTTTTAATTTAAAATTTTTATCTTATCTTATCTTAGTTTTAAATTTCAAAAAAAATCAAATCCTTTTCAAAATCTTATCTTATCTTTTCCAATCTCAAATTTTACAATCATATCTTTTTCAGATCTTTTCTTTTATTTATTTTCTTACAAGTATATTTAATTTTAAGACATATCTTTTTCAAAACATCCTAACCACTTTCTTTCTCTCCAAATTTTCGAAAATCATATCCCAAAATTTTTCAAATCTTTTTAATTAATTCATCATTTTAGTATTCAAATTTCTTTTATTTCTTTTTTCTAGTTTTCGAAAATTTATATTTTGTTTTATTTTCCAATTATTTCATTTTATTTCCTTTTAATTCGGTTTATCTTTCATTAAATAAAATAAAAATAAAAATATATTTTATTTGCAATTCACATCAATTCCCTTTCCTCCATCATGGACATAAGTGGAAATGAACAGTCCAGAAGGACTCTGGGGTCATATGCTAACCCCATTACTGCCGCATATGGGAGTAGCATCTGTATACCTCCCATCAGAGCAAGCAGTTTTGAGCTAAATTCCCAGCTCATTGTCATGGTGCAGCAAAATTGCTAGTATTCCAGTCTTTCACAGGAAGAACCTACTGAGTTTCTGGCACAGTTCTTGCAAATTGCTGACACAGTACGTGATAAGGAAGTAGATCAAGATGTCTACAGATTATTACTGTTTCCATTTGCTGTAAAAGATCAAGCTAAGAGGTGGTTAAATAACCAACCTACAGCAAGCATAAGAACATGGAAACAGTTATCAGACAAATTCCTGAATCAATATTTCCCTCCAAAAAGGATGACACAGCTAAGGCTAGACATGCAAGGCTTTAAACAAGAGGATGATGAATCCCTTTATAATGCTTAGGAGAGGTATAGAAGGATGCTAAGGAAATGCCCCTCTGAAATGTTTTTCAGAGTGGGTGCAGTTAGACATTTTCTACTACGGGCTTACAGAAAAAGCTCAGGTATCTCTAGACCACTCAGCTGGTGGATTTATACACATGAGAAAGACTGTTAAAGAGGCCCAAGAGCTTATCGATAAAGTTGCTAGAAATCAGCATCTGTACATAAGTAATGAGTCCTCTATGAAAGAAAAAGCTAAGGCAGTATCAACTGACTTTAGTTCTCAGGAACAAGTTGCTGAACTCAATCAGCAACTATCTTCTATAACAAGACAGTTAGCAGAATTTAAGGAAATGCTACAAGAAACCAAAAATGCTAACAAAGATATGGAATCACAATTGAATCAGACAAAACAGCAGTTATCAAAACAGATAACAGAGGAGTGCCAAGCAGTTCAATTAAGAAGTGGAAAAACATTAAATACCTCAACTCAAAGCAGCAGAAAGCCAAGAAAAGAACAGCTGACAGAGGATGAGTAACCTGTTACCCAAAATCCCTCTGAGGACAGTAAGAGCCCAAAGAGGAATAAGTCTGGCGTTCAAACGCCAGAAAAGGGTGAAAAACTGGCGTTAAACGCCCAATCCATGTCTAGTTCTGGCGTTCAAATGCCAGAAAAGGGTAGGAATCTGGCGTTAAACGCCCAATCCATGTCCAGTTTTGGCGTTCAAATGCCAGTGAGGGATCAGACACCTGCAAGTGCTGATAATAACTCTCTCAAGAAGGATTCTCAACCTCCCTCTGTAGGAAATAAACCTGCAGCAACTAAGGTTGAAGAATATAAAGCCAAAATGCCTTATCCTCAGAAACTCCACCAAGCGGAACAAGATAAATAATTTGCCTACTTTGCAGACTATCTCAGGACTCTTGAAATAAAGATTCCGTTTGCAGAGGCACTTGAGCAAATACCCTCTTATGCTAAGTTCATGAAAGTGATCTTAAGTCATAAGAAGGATTGGAGAGAAACAGAAAAAATTTTTCTCACTGAAGAATGCAGTGCAGTCATTCTAACAAGCTTACCAGAAAAGCTTAAGGATCCCAGAAGCTTTATGATACCATGCACATTAGAGGGTACTTGTACCAAGACAGCTCTATGTGACCTTGGGGCAAGTATCAATCTAATTCCTGCATCCACTGTCAGAAAGCTTGGCTTGACTGCAGAGGTCAAACCAACCCAGATATATCTTCAACTTGCTGATGGCTCCATTAAATATCCATTAGGCATAATTGAGGACATGATTGTCAAGGTTGGGCTATTTGCCTTTCCCACTGACTTTGTAGTGCTGGAAATGGAGGAGCACAAGAGTGCAACTCTCATTCTAGGAAGACCCTTCCTAGCAACTGGATGAACCCTCATTGATGTCCAAAAAGGGGAAGTGACCTTGAGAGTCAATGAGGATGAGTTTAGGCTGAATGCTGTTGAGGCAATGAAGCATCCAGACACATCAAAATACTGCATGAGTGTTGATATTCTTGACTCCCTGGTAGAGGAGATCAACATGGCTGAGAGTCTCGAATCAGAGCTAGAAGACATCTTTAAAGATGTTCAGCCTGATCTGGAGGAATCAGAGGAAATAAAAGAGCCTCTAAAAATCCCTCAGGAAGAGGAGAAACCTCCTAAATCCGAGCTTAAACCACTACCACCATCCCTGAAATATGCATTTCTGGGAGAAGGTGACACTTTTCCGGTGATGATAAGCTCTGCTTTAAATCCACAAGAACAGAAAGCACTACTTCAAGTGTTAAGGACACACAAGACAGCTCTTGGGTGGTCTATAAGTGATCTTAAGGGCATCAGCCCAGCAAGATGCATGCACAAGATCCTATTGGAGGATGATGCTAAGCTAGTGGTTCAGCCACAAAGGCGGCTAAATCCAGCCATGAAGGAGGTGGTGCAGAAAGAAGTCACCAAGTTACTGGAGGCTGGAATTATTTATCCTATTTCTGATAGCCCCTGGGTGAGCCCTGTCCAAGTTATCCCCAAAAAGGGAGGCATGACAATGGTTCATAATGAAAAGAATGAACTGGTTCCTACAAGAACAATTACAGGGTGGCGTATGTGTATTGATTACAGAAGGCTCAATACAGCCACCAGGAAGGATCACTTCCCTTTACCATTCATAAACCAAATGCTAGAAAGACTAGCAGGTCATGAATACTACTACTTTTTGGATGGCTATTCAGGATACAACCAAATTGCAGTAGATCCTCAGGACCAAGAGAAAACAGCATTCACATGTCCTTCTGGAGTATTTGCCTACAGAAGGATGCCTTTTGGTCTGTGCAATGCACCTACAACCTTTCAGAGGTGTATGCTCTCTATCTTCTCTGATATGGTAGAAAAATTTCTGGAAATCTTCATGGATGACTTTTCAATATTTGGAGACTCATTCAGCTCCTGCCTTGACCATTTAGCACTTGTTCTGAAAAGATGCCAAGAGACTAACCTAGTTTTAAATTGTAAAAAATGTCACTTTATGGTGACTGAAGGAACTATCCTTGGGCATAAATTTTCAAACAAGGGAATAGAGGTGGATCAAGCTAAAGTGGAAGTAATTGAAAAATTACCACCACCTGCCAATGTTAAGGCAATCAGAAGCTTTCTGGGACATGCAGGATTCTATAGGAGGTTTATAAAGGATTTTTCAAAAATTGCAAAACCTCTGAGCAATCTGCTAGCTGCTGACACGCCATTTGTGTTTGACACAGAGTGTCTGCAGGCGTTTGAAACTCTGAAAGCTAAGCTGGTCACAGCACCAGTTATTTTTGCACCAGACTGGACATTACCATTTGAACTAATGTGTGATGCTAGTGACCATGCCATTGGTGCAGTATTGGGACAGAGGCATAACAAGCTTCTGCATGTTATTTATTACGCTAGCCGTGTTTTAAATGATGCACAAAAAAATTACACAACCACAGAAAAGGAGTTGCTTGCAGTGGTTTATGC
>NC_029786.2:56078199-56085094 GCF_000816755.2 Arachis ipaensis | reverse complement strand
GTTTGAAACTCTGAAAGCTAAGCTGGTCACAGCACCAGTTATTTTTGCACCAGACTGGACATTACCATTTGAACTAATGTGTGATGCTAGTGACCATGCCATTGGTGCAGTATTGGGACAGAGGCATAACAAGCTTCTGCATGTTATTTATTACGCTAGCCGTGTTTTAAATGATGCACAAAAAAATTACACAACCACAGAAAAGGAGTTGCTTGTAGTGGTTTATGCCATTGACAAGTTTAGATCATACTTAGTAGGATCAAAAGTAATTATGTACACTGACCATGCTGCTCTTAAATATCTACTTACAAAGCAGGATTCAAAACCCAGGCTCATAAGATGGGTGTTGCTTCTACAAGAGTTTGATATAGAAATAAGAGACAGAAAAGGGACAGAAAATCAAGTGGCTGATAATCTGTCCTGGATAGAACCAGTAGAAGGGGAGTCCCTCCCCTCTACTAAGATCTTTGAAACCTTTCCAGATGAGCAACTCTTTTCCATTCAGGAAGTACTGTGGTTTGCAGACATTGCAAACTATAAAGCGATGAGATTCATACCCAAAGAGTACAGCAGGCAGCAAATAAAAAATTAATTACTAATGCAAAGTACTACTTGTGGGATGAACTATATCTCTTTAAGAGATGTGCAGACAGAATAATCCGTAGATGTGTGCCTAGAGAAGAAGCACAGAAGATCCTATGGCATTGTCATGGATCACAATATGGAGGACATTTCGGAGGTGAGCGAACAGCCACAAAAGTCCTCCAATGTGGCTTCTACTGGCCTACTCTCTATAAAGACTCCTGAGAGTTTGTGCATAACTGTGACAATTGCCAGAGAGCTGGTAATCTGCCTCATGGTTACGCCATGCCTCAGCAAGGGATCTTAGAGACTGAGTTGTTTGACGAATGGGGTATTGACTTCATAGGGCCTTTCCCACCATCATACTCAAACACTTATATTCTGGTGGTAGTCGACTATGTATCCAAATGGGTAGAGGCCATTGCAACACCCACTAATGATACTAAGACAGTGCTGAAGTTCCTCCAGAAACATATCTTCAGCAGGTTTGGTGTCACTAGAGCACTAATCAGTGATGGGGCACTCACTTCTGCAATAAATAGCTTTACTCTGCTATGTCCAATATGGAATTAGCCACAAAGTGGCAACTCCATATCATCCACAGACAAATGGGCAAGCTGAAGTCTCTAATAGAGAACTAAAAAGAATCCTGGAATGGACTGTAATTACTCGTAGAGGGGATTAGGCAAAAAGCTTGGATGATGCTCTGTGGGCATACAGAACAGCATTCAAGACTCCTATAGGAACCTCTCCATACCAGCTTGTGTATGGCAAGGCCTGTCATCTGCCCGTGGAACTGGAGCATAAGGCCTACTAGGCAACCAGATTCCTAAACCTGGATGCTAAGTTAGCTGGAGATAAGAGATTACTCCAGTTAAATGAACTAGAGGAATTCAGACTCAATGCTTTCGAAAATGCAAAAATTTACAAGGAGAAAGCAAAAAGGTGGCATGATAAGAAATTGTCATCCAGAGTCTTTGAACCAAGACAAAAGGTTCTGCTGTTTAACTCTAGGCTCAGATTATTCCCCAGGAAACTGAAATCCCATTAGAGGGGACCATATGTGATTACAAGTGTGTCACCATATGGCTATGTGGAGCTTCAAGACATTGATTCTAATAAGAAGTTCATTGTTAATGGACAGAGAGTCAAGCATTATCTTGAAGGCAATGTTGAGCAAGAATGCTCAAAGCTGAGACTAGATTAAAAGCTCAGTAAGGTCCAGCTAAAGACAATAAAGAAGTGCTTATTGGAAGGCAACCCAATTTTTACTTATCTATGTTAATTTTCTGTTTTCCATTTTTATTTTATGTTTTCTTTAGGATGGTGATCATGTGGAGTCACAAAAATCAAAGCAAAATCAAAAACAGCATTAAAAACAACTCACCCTGGAGGAAGAGCTTACTGGCGTTTAAACACCAGCAAGAAGCATCAGACTGGCGTTTAATGCCAGAAAGAAGCATCAAGCTGGCGTTAAACGCCAGAAACAAGCTACAGTCTGGCGTTTAATGCCAGAAACAAGCACCAACTTGGCGTTAAATACCAATAAAGGGAGAAAAGCTGGCGTTAAATGCCAGAAACAAGCAGCAACCTGGCGTTTAACGCTAGAATTGAACTCTAAGGGCATTTTGCACGCCTAAATGGAGCAGGGATGAGAAGTCCTTGACCCCTCAGGATCTGTGGACCCCACAGGATCCCCACCTACCTCACCATTCAAATTCAAATCATTCCCCTCCCAGACCCACCCATTCACACACCTCCATCTCCTCCACTTCTCCTTTTACTCCCTTCGTTCTTCTTTTGCGTGAGGACGAGCAAACCTTTTAAGATTGGTGTGGAAAAAAGCGTTGCTTTTTGTTTTTCCATAACCATTTATGGCACCTAAGGCCAGAGAAACCTCTAGAAAGAGGAAAAGGAAGGCAGTCGCTTCCACCTCCGAGTCATGAGAGATGGAGAGGTTCATCTCAAGGGTCCATAGTTCAGTGGTAGAGCATTTGACTGCAGATCAAAGAGCCATGAGGGAGGAGCAACAAAGGCAAGGAAGAGACATAGAGGAGCTCAAGAGCACCATTGGTTCTTCAAGAGGAAGAAGACGCCACCCTCACTAAGGTGGACCCATTCCTTAATCTCCTTGTCTATTTGTTTTTCTATTTTCGGTTTTGAGCTTTATGTTTGACTATGTTTTGTGTCTTTATTACATGATCATTAGTGTTCAAGTGTCTATGTCTTAAAGCTATGAATGTCCTATGAATCCATCACCTTTCTTAAATGAAAAATGCTTTAATTACAAAAGAACAAGAAGTACATGAATTTTGAATTCATCTTTGAGATTAGTTTAATTATTTTGATGTGGTGGCAATACTTTTTGTTTTCTGAATGAATGCTTGAACATTACATATTTTTGATATTGTTGTTCATGAATGTTAAAATTGTTGGCTCTTGAAAGAATAATGAAAAAGGAGAAATGTTATTGATCATCTGAAAAATCATAAAATTGATTCTTGAAGCAAGAAAAAGTAGTGAAAAGCAAAAGCTTGCGAAAAAAAAAGAGAAAGAGAAAGAAAAAGCAAGCAGAAAAAGCCAAAAGCTCCTTAAACCAAAAGGCAAGAGCAAAAAGCCAGTAACTCTTTAAAACAAAAGGCAAGGGTAATAGAAAGGATCCAAGGCTTTGAGCATTAATGGATAGGAGGGCTCAAAGGAATAAAATCTCGGCCTAAGCGGCTAAACCAAGCTGTCTCTAACCATGTGCTTGTGGCGTGAAGGTGTCAAGTGAAAAGCTTGAGACTGAGCGGTTAAAGTCGTGATCCAAAGCAAAAAGAGTGTGCTTAAGAGCTCTGGGCACCTCTAACTGGGGACTCTAGCAAAGCTGAGTCACAATCTGAAAAGGTTCACCCAGTTATGTGTCTGTGGCATTTATGTATCGGGTGGTAATACTGGAAAATAAAGTGCTTAGGGCCACGGCCAAGACTCATAAAGTAGCTGTGTTCAAGAATCAACATACTGAACTAGGAAAATCAATAACACTATTTGAATTCTGAGTTCCTATAAATGCCAACCATTCTGAACTTCAAAGGATAAAGTGAGATGCCAAAACTGTTCAGAGGCCAAAAGCTACTAGCTCACTACAAGAAAAAAGGCGTATTTGTAACAAAAAAAAATTATTACAAAACGTCGAAATTTTGAAACAAAAAAAGGGGCCATTGCAGTAAGTCCCGTTACAAAAAGTTTTTGTAACAAAAAATGGAACTGTTACAATTCAATACGATATTTTGTAATAATTTTTTCTGATACAAAAAACCAGAAGCCGTTACAAAAGTGGTAACAATTTTTCATCTTGAAGGTATTTTTCGTGACAATCTATTTTTTTCCTATCAAAAAATTTTGTTACAAAATGTAACATGATTTTGTAACATTTTTTTCTTTAGTTACAAAAGCAATTTAATTATTTTGTAACAACTTTTTTTTATTACAAATTACATGCATAATTTACTAAATTATTTTTTAAATTAACTAATATATTAACAATTTAAATAAGCAATTTTACATGTATATAATATGCCAAAACATACATAAGTCAAACAAGATCCTTTTAGCTAAAATTGTTTTGAAACAAAATAACATTAGTGAGTACATTGATTAGTTCAACCAAAACATAAAAGTTCTAACATAAAAGTTCAACCAAAACATAAAAGTTCTAACATAGATTAGTGTCTCTATGCATCAAAATATTCTTGAGCCCTCAAGGTAGCATATGGTCACCATTTCAGCACTCCTGTAAATAAGAAAAACCGAAACAAAAAAGTTAGAAACAAGATATAACACTAATTATAATTTTTTCACTAAGTTTTATCCAAAATGTTTAGAAAAATTTCGGCAGAACCTCCCCTAAAACTTGGATATTTCCACCATCTACGGTTCCAACAAACACAACCAATTCACAACTTATGTCTCAGCCAATACCCAACCAAATTTATCAAACCAAATAATAGGACATTTGTCATTTTTCAACCATGACACAAGTAAAATGTGATAAATATATCCATATACAAATTAAAGTAGACTAATATAAAATGGGAATCATCTACGAAAATGTATTAAAACCATAAGCAATTTTAGGATTACCTTTAGGGTCTAGTTTATTTCATTGTCAAAGCGCGCTATGAGAGAGTTCACAACAGCTTGTTGAGTTTCCAATTGAGCTTTCATTTGAGCTAATTCTTCCTCTTGCCGTGTTCATTGCTCTTCAAGTTTTTCTTTGAGCACATCTATTTCCTTTGTTAGCTCCTCACGGTCTTGCATTGCCTCTTGAAGTTGTGCTTGAATCCTTAACTTAGACTTTGGAGCCTTCATGCCATAACTTGCACCACTTTTCTCACCTCTCACAAGTAGAAAAGCTTCATTTGGAGTGAGAGGATTTTCCAAATCATAGGATTCATCGACCATACAGCTAATATCATCCTACACAATTCAATTTGTGATTTGAAAATGAAGATAAAATTTAACTTCCGTGCAACAGAAAAAGGAAAAGGTTAGTAATGTTACATCAATTTGCTTAGCTTTTTCATTGACCCATTCTCCATTAGTCTTTTGATGAGTAATTTGCCATAATTCTTGAATGTCAGGCTCGACATCGGTTCTAGGATGGCGCTGCAAATTTTTTGGAAGTTTAAAATATAACATGTAGTTAAGTGCAAATGTGACATAGCAAAAAATATAAGACCAAATTAAAACTTTAAGACTATTTACCCGATCACGTCTAACAACTTGAAATGTCCTTCGACCAACAATATGTGGTATAACATGATGCTTTCTATTATCTTTGTTTCTTAAACTTTTTTCCTATAGAAGACTGGTATGCGAAATTGTTACTCAGGTTGTGAATTATTGTTCGAAATTGATTCCCTGGCGATGGCACCAAAAACGGATGCACAGAACCATGGTCTAAACATATCTTCACAACTTCGCATAACTAACCAGCAAGTGCACTGGGTCGTCCAAGTAATACCTTACGTGAGTAAGGGTCGAATCCCACGGAGATTGTTGGTATGAAGCAAGCTATGGTCACCTTGTAAATCTCAGTCAGGCGGATATAAAATAGTTATGCAGTTTTCGAAATTTATTAATAAAAAAAGGATAGAAATACTTATGTAAATCATTGGTGAGAATTTCAGATAAGCGTATGGAGATGCATTCGTTCCTCTGAACCTCCGCTTTCCTGCTGTCTTCATCCAATCCGTCTTACTCCTTTCTATGGAAGCCGAAATAAGATGAATTGAATAGAAAACAGTAGTACTTTGCATTAATCTTTGAGGAACAGCAGAGCTCCACACCTTAATCTATGGAGTACAGAAACTCTACCGTTGAAAATACATAAGTAATGAAGGTCCAGGCATGGCCGAATGGCCAGCCCCAAACGTGATCAATAGATCAAAAGATAATCCAAAGATGATTCCAAAGATAAAACTCAGGATGTCAAATACAATAGTAAAAAGTCCTATTTATAATAAACTAGCTACTAGGGTTTACAGAAGTAAGTAATTGATGCATAAATCCACTTCTGGGGCCCACTTGGTGTGTGCTTGGGCTGAGCTTTGAAGTCTAAACGTGGAGAGGTCATTCTTGGAGTTGAACTCCAGCTTTTGTGCCATTTTGGGCGTTGAACTCCACTTTGCAACTTGTTTCTGGCGCTGGACGCCAGAATTGGACAGAGAGCTGGCGTTGAACGCCAGTTTGCATCGCCTAAACTTGGGCAAAGTATGGACTGTTATATATTGCTGGAAAGCCCTGGATGTCAAATTTCTAATGCAATTGGAAGCACGCCATTTTGAGTTCTGTACCTCCAGAAAATCCATTTTGAGTGCAGAGAGGTCAGAATCCAACAGCATCAGCAGTCCTTCTTCAACCTCTGAATCTGATTTTTGCTCAAGTCCTTCAATTTCAGCCAAAAAATACCTGAAATCACAGAAAAACACACAAACTCATAGTAAAGTCCAGAAATGTGAATTTAACATAAAAACTAATGAAAACATCCCTAAAA
Organism: Arachis ipaensis; assembly: GCF_000816755.2. Classification (NCBI taxonomy): domain Eukaryota; kingdom Viridiplantae; phylum Streptophyta; class Magnoliopsida; order Fabales; family Fabaceae; genus Arachis; species Arachis ipaensis. The sequence continues at coordinate 56,078,475 of NC_029786.2, read as the reverse complement.
GTAACTAGATTCTACTAAAAACATACTAAAAACAATGCCAAAAAGCGTATAAATTATCCGCTCATCACAACACCAAACTTAAATTGTTGCTTGTCCTCAAGCAACTGAAAATCAAATAGGATAAAAAGAAGAGAATATACTATAAATTCCAAACTATCAATGAAACATAGCTCCAATCAGATGAGCGGGACTTGTAGCTTTTTGCCTCTTGAATAGTTTTGGCATCTCACTTTATCCATTGAAGTTCAGAATGATTGGCATCTATAGGAACTCAGA
>NC_029786.2:56076824-56077962 GCF_000816755.2 Arachis ipaensis | reverse complement strand
CATTTGTCTTCCCTTTCCTCTTTCTTGAGGTTTCTCTGGCCTTAGGTGCCATTAATGGTAATGGAAAAACAAAAAGCTTATACTTTTACCACACCAAACTTAGAATATTGCTCGCCCTCGAGCAAGAGAAGAAAGAATAGATGAAGAAGAAGAAGATATGGAGGAGATAGAGGGATGTGTGTATGGATGTGAGTGGTGAATTGAAAACAGAAGGGATGACCATGAATTGATTTTCTTGAATTGTCTGCCATCTCTAATGAGATTTTAGCAGCTTGCACCCCATAGATTCCCAGTTTCTCTATTACAGAGAGGGGCATGAGGTTTATTCCTGAACCAAGGTCACACAGAGCCTTAAAGATCATGGTGCCTATGGTACAAGGTATTATGAACTTTCCAGGATCCTATCTCTTCTGAGGCAATGTCAGTTGATCCAGATCACTTAGTTCATTGGTGAACAAGGGAGGTTCATCTTCCCAAGTTTCAATACCAAATAATTTGACATTTAGCTTCATGATTGCACCAAGGAACTTGGCAGCTTGCTCTTCAGTAACATCCTCATTCTCTTCAGAAGAGGAATACTCATCAGAGCTCATGAATGGCATAAGGAGGTTCAATGGAATCTCTGTGGTCTCTAGATGAGCCTCAAGGTCCTTTGGTTCCTCAAAGGGAAACTCCTTATTGGCCACTGGACGTCCCAGGAGGTCTTCCTCCTTGGGATTCACGTCCTCTCCTTCCCTTACAGGTTCGGCCATGGTGATTAATTCAATGGCCTTGCACTCTCCTTTTGGATTCTCTTCTGTATTACTTGGGAGAGTACTAGGAGGGATTTCAGTGATCCTTTTACTCAGCTGGCCCACCTGTGCCTCCAAATTTCTAATGGAGGACCTTGTTTCATTCATGAAACTCAGAGTGGCCTTAGATAGATCAGAGACTAAATTTGATAAATTAAAAGTATTTTGTTCAGAGTTCTCTGTCTGTTGCTGAGTTGATGATGGAAAGGGTTTACTATTGTTAAACCTGTTTCTTCCACCATTATTAAAGCCTTGTTGAGGCTTTTGATCCTTCCATGAGAGATTTGGATGATTTCTCCATGATGAGTTATAGGTGTTTCCATAAGGTTCACCTAAGTAATTCACCT
>NC_029786.2:56070695-56074234 GCF_000816755.2 Arachis ipaensis | reverse complement strand
TTTTTGAAAAAGTCAAATCTAATTTTCGAAATTTTCAGAGAGAAAAAGGGAAAGATATTTTTTTGATTTTTGAATTTTTATGATGAGAGAGAAAAACAAGAAAAATGATGTAATGCATGAAAGTTATGGATCAAAACAATGAATGCATGCAAGAATGCTATGAATGTCAAGATGAACACCAAGAACACTATGAAGATCATGATGAACATCAAGAACACATTTTTTGAAAAATTTTTAATGCAAATAAAACATGCAAGACACCAAACTTAGAATTATTTAATGCTTAGACATAAAGAATTTAGGAATGCATATGAAAAACAAGAAAAGACACAAAACATGCAAATGCAAAGATCAAACAAGAAGACTTACTAAGAACAACTTGAAGATCATGAAGAACACTATGAATGCATGAACTTTTTTCGAAAAATGCAAGATGAACATGCAATTGACACCAGACTTTCAACTTGACTCAAGACTCAAACAAGAAATACAAAATATTTTTTTTGATTTTTATGATTTTTTTTATGATTTTTTTATTTTTTTTTTGGATTTTTCGAAAATTAATGTGAAAAAGAAAAATAAGGATTCCAAAATTTTTAATATGAATTCCAGGAATCTTGTGCTCTTTAGACTAAAGCTCCAATCTGAGGGTTAGGCATGGCTTGATAGCCAGCCAAGCTTTAGTATGCTATTACATGCATTGAAGTGATTAGTTGAATCCTCAGTTCAAAGGAATTTGGACATGGCTTCACAGCCAGCCAGGATTCAACAAATCATCATGAAACACTAGAATTCATTCTTAAAAATTCTGAAGAAAAATATATTTTTTTGAAAATATTTTTTTTTAATTTTTTTTTCGAAAACAAAGGAGAAAATTTTTGAAAGATTTTTGAAAAATTTTTTTTTTTGAAAACAAGACAAAAAGAAAATTACCTAATCTGAGCAACAAGATGAACCGTCAGTTGTTCAAACTCGAACAATCCCGCAGAGCTCCACACCTTAATCTATGGAGTGCAGAAACTCTACCGTTGAAAATACATAAGAAATGAAGGTCCAGGCATGGCCAAATGGCCAGCCCCCAAACGTGATCAATAGATCAAAAGATAATCCAAAGATGATTCCAAAGATAAAACTCAGGATGTCAAATACAATAGTAAAAAGTCCTATTTATAATAAACTAGATACTAGGGTTTACAGAAGTATGTAACTGATGCATAAATCCACTTCCGGGGCCCACTTGGTGTGTGCTTGGGCTGAGCTTTGAAGTCTACACGTGAAGAGGTCATTCTTGGAGTTGAACGCCATCTTTTGTGCCATTTTGGGCGTTGAACTCCACTTTGCAACTTGTTTCTGGCGCTGGACGCCAGAATTAGGCAGAGAGCTGGCGTTGAACGCCAGTTTGCGTCATCTAAACTTGAGAAAAGTATGGACTATTATATATTGCTGGAAAGCCCTGGATGTCTACTTTCCAATGTAATTAGAAGCGCGCCATTTTGAGTTCTGTAGCTCCAGAAAATCTATTTTGAGTGCAGGGAGGTCAGAATCCAATAGCATCAGTAGTCCTTCTTCAACCTCTGAATCTGATTTTTGCTCAAGTCCTTCAATTTCAGCCAGAAAATACCTGAAATCACAGAAAAACACACAAACTCATAGTAAAGTCCAGAAATATGAATTTAACATAAAAACTAATGAAAACATCCCTAAAAGTAACTAGATTCTACTAAAAACATACTAAAAACAATGCCAAAAAGCGTATAAATTATCCGCTCATCAAAGACCAAACTCACAAAAGATAAAAGGAGGTAAGGTATAAGTATTTGCATTGACCTAAAATAGCAAAACAACTTAAGAACACCTCAATGGTTGTCACAATGAAAATTTCAAATCTGAAAAGAAGGACTTCCAAAGTAGGACACCAAATTTTCCCATGTCTTCGGTAAAACATTGTTTGGTGGATTTTGAAGGCGCTCCTCATCAGTTTGATACAACTCATAGTGCTCACGCAATCTTGAGCGCCAACTTCGATAACATATGTTAGCCTTAGCTAAAATCATTTTGCGCATTACTTCCCTATCTGCTATATCAAACTTTTCCTACATATGATTTGTCAAATTTAGTTAGCAGAAATAAACCCTATAATATACATAATAGCAGAAAATATAAATATGTATTACCAAAACAAGGTCGCATATTTTTTGCTTGACTTCATCTCCAACTTGGCTCCATTTCTCTACATCCAAAGGAGAATTTTGTCTTGTAACAATACCCACTTCAGATGCAAACAGATCAGCATGAATGCCATTAGGAGCTAAGTTCTCCAAAGAGATCGGCAATTCCAATTTCCCATTTGTCTTTGTTTTGATAACCCTATTTGTTGCAATCCCACGCGAAGGTCCCCTTTTACCAATACGCCTATCAACAGGGGCAGTGGGTGGTGCTGAAGTAGGGTCTGTCGGGGCTGGGACAAATGCTGCTGGGGCTGGGGCAGGGGCTGCATGGCTGCCAGGGCTGGGGCAGGGTCTGCCGGGGCTGCAGGGGCTGCCGGGGCTGGGACAGATGCTGCAGGGGCTGCAGGAGCTGGGATAGGTGCTGCAGGGGCTGCCGGGGCTGGGACAGGGGCTGCAGGGGCCGTGGTAGGTGCTCGTGGTGTATAACCATTTGCAGCAGCCCTTGTCAATCTCCGTCTAGCCATTATGTTACGCAATCTACAATAGAATCAAAATAATAAAACCCAGAAACAAAAAATAGAACAAACATATCAACTCTCCAAATAACCTAAAAATCAAATAATCAACCATGTTACACACCAATACTTTCAACCACAACAACATCAGCATAATCAACTAACAATATTTTCAACCACAATAACAGCAGAATCAAGGTTCAATATTTCAGCTAAGATTATCAACTAACAGCATATTTAACAATACTCAAATAAACTGAAGTTACCTTTAGCAGAAACGTAATAGGACCAGACCCGACCAGCAGGAGAAGAAGGACAACCGAATCAGACCAGTAGAGGCAATGGACAACGCCGGATGAGCAGAGCAGCATAAACTATCCTAGATTAATGCAATGTAAAATACACAAAATTATTAACAGAATTTAAACAATATCTCTATGTTACTAAGGATCAAATAGTTACCTACTTTACTCAATTCACAAACACAAAAGTATAAAAAAAATATTGGAACAGAATAAAAAGAAAGCATAAGCTAATAACACTAATATAGTCAAACAGATATAAAAACTAATATTTTCAGTCACAACATCAGCAGAATCAAGGTTCAATACTACTTTTAACTGGACTTACCTTCAGCAGAGGAGACGAGCAGAGCAGACCGCCAGCAGACCAACGAAACACGGCTGAACCAGAAGAAATTGAAGACTGCAACACAACACCAGAAGAAGACCCTTTTTTAAAAATTCATCATTTCACTATCAAGCTAGAAGACAAACTTTTTAGTGCTAATAGAGGTCTCTTCTGTTTTATTATGTAACTCAGGTTTTCCAACTTTAGTATACAACCCTCAAGAAAG
>NC_029786.2:56058839-56069269 GCF_000816755.2 Arachis ipaensis | reverse complement strand
TGAATAACAGAAAATATAAATATCTATTACCAAAACGATGTTGCATATTTTTTGCTTGACATCATCTCCAACTTGGCTCCATTTCTCTACATCCAAAGGAGCATTTTGTCTTGTAACGATACCCACTTCAGATGCAAATAGATCAGCATGGATGCCATTAGGAGCTAAGTTCTCCAAAGAGATCGGCAATTCCAATTTCTCATTTGTCTTTGTTTTGATAACCCTATTTGTTGCAATCCCACGCGAAGGTCCCCTTTTACCAATACGCCTATCAACAGGGGCAGTGGGTGGTGCTGAAGTAGTGTCTGCCGGGGCTGGGACAGATGCTGCTGGGGCTGGGGCAGGGGCTGCATGGGCTGCCAGGGCTGGGGCAGGGTCTGCCGGGGCTGCAGGGGCTGCCGGGGCTGGGACAGATGCTGCAGGGGCTGCAGGAGCTGGGATAGGTGCTGCAGGGGCTGCCGGGGCTGGGGCGGGGGCAGGGGCACGCGCTGCAGGGGCCGTGGCAGGTGCTCGTGGTGTATAAGTAGATGCAGCAGCCCTTGTCAATCTCCGTGTAGCCATTATGTTACGCAATCTACAATGAAGTTAACAGAGATAAAATTAAAGAAATGAAATAATAAAATATCTACATCATTTAATATACAATTATACAAAGGAAACCACATCAATAAAAGTTGGACATGATTCAAAATATATTATACTTTTCAAAAAAGTTAAACAAATGGAACAAAGAGTGAATAACTTAGCAATTGCAAATATGATGTGAATTCCTAAAGTTTAACTACTTTAAAGTCAATCACCATCCTATACAAAAAATGGATAATTTAGCAATTGCAAATATCTTGTAATCCCCAAAATAAAAATACTAAGAAGTCAATCACTATCATTTGAATCTTCTTCTTCTTCTTCTTCTTCTTCTTCTTCTTCTTCCATAGACATAGGCACGTCCACACTTGATCCCTCTATGTCACCTCTACCCAATTCTATCAACAAATTGATATCACCCGAAGATGGTACTTGATTAAAGCTTCCTATTTCAGCTTGTTGGTATGCCTCTTCTTGCATGATATCTTGTTCAGGCACATCATATGTATTACGAGGCTTTACTCGGACCACAGTACACCAATTAGGCCTTTTAATTGCCTTTACATAGTATACTTGCTCAGCTTGACATGCTAAAATGAAAGGCTCATCCTTATATCTAACATATGTGACATCCACATTTATGAATCCATATTCATCTTTACAATATTCCCTACTTTGATTTCGTCCTATTGGAGGAACATCAAACCACTCACACTTAAATAAGATCACTTTATGTTTTCCGACATAATCTAACTCAATAATATCAGTCAACACGCCATAATAATCCACACCCCCAGTCAATTCATCTACCTTCACAACTAATCCACTATTTTGAGTCTTCAAAGATGCTTCATGGTTTTTGCTACGAAATGTAAAACCGTTGATAGCACATGTGTTGTAGAAATGTGCACGATGATCAGGACCTCTTGCTAGAGAAAGCAGTTGATTATTCACCTGTGCACTCCCTACTTTGTGTAGATCTGAAATCTACATTAATGAATAGTAATTAAAACTAAATACTACCAAGAGACTCTTCAATTCTACAATTATCAAAGTTTACTTATTTACCTTTCTTTCAAACCATTTCACAAATTGATCCTTGTGCCTTTTCTGCAGATTTCTTGGATTTTCTCTTGTTAAAACTGCCATATGTTCATCAACCCATGGTTGAACTTCTTCACAATTCTTCAGCACATAGAATTGAGCTTCTCTATGCTCTAAGATACTAAGTTCCTTGTATGCCCTTTTACAACTAAACTGGCCAAGTACTTTGAACACAGCTATGCCTCGCATAGGTTCATTCTTGCCAGGGTCAGAAATCTTAGAATTTTCATCTAAATATCTCCCCACAAGGGTCATTGCTTCTTCAGAGATATAACCCTCAGATATTGACCCCTCAGGATGTGCTTTGTTTCCGACATAACTCTTTAGTGTGCGCAAATATCTAAAATTGAATTTTTAAGGAATGTTAGAAACCTACATATAGAATACTATAAGGCAGATTCTAAGTTGTTGTCAATTCTAAAGGGCTAACCTCTCAACAGAGTACATCCAGCGATATTGAACTGGTCTGGCTAACTTAGCTTCATGGGCAAGATGAACAGTTAGGTAAACCATCACATCAAAAAAAGCCGGAGGAAAAACTGTCTCTAATTTACAAAGTGTTATTGCAATCTGGGTTTCAAGTTTGTCTAGAACGTCCACCTTCAATTCCTTCGAACAAAGCTCTCCAAAGAAAATACTTAGATGTATCAACGGTTCACAAACTTCTTTGGGCAAAAGCTCACAAATTGCAAGTGGTAGCAGCCGTTCTATTAGGACATGGCAATCATGGCTCTTCAAGCCATAAATTTTGCAATCTTCAATGTGCACACACCTTCCAATATTTGATGAATACGAATCAGGCAACTTGAGTTCTTTCAAGAACTAACAAACAAGTTGCCTTTCATTCTCCTTCCTAGTCTTTGACAAAGTATATTTGACTATCGGCATCACAAACTTGTTGCCCACTCTACGAGGATGAAAGTCTCTCTTGATACCCATAAGTTGAAGATCAAGTCGTGCATTAAGATTATCCTTTGTCTTTCTATCTAAATTTAACAGTGTACCCAGTATATTATCGAAGACGTCTTTCTCTATATGTATTACATCTAAATTAGGACGTAACAATAATGTCTTCCAATAAGGCAACTAAAAAAAAATGCTTTTCTTTTTCCAATTTTCAGCCACCTTGTCATGCTCAGACTTCTTTCTCTTTTTAGTATTGTTCCCAAACTCCGTTTGTTCAAAAGTCTTGAATTCTTCCAGGACATCATAACTAGAAAGTGGCTTAGGTGCTTCGCCAAGTTCCCTGGTATTGTCGAAAGAACTCTTATTTCTTCGCCATGGATGATCATGCGGAAAATAGCGGCGATGACCCATATAGCAATGCTTGTGTCCATGTTTCAGCCTCTTAGAACTAGTTTCTCTGTGGAAACACGCACATGCTAGTGCACTTTTAGTGCTCCAACAGGATAACATGGCATAGGATGGATAATTATTTATTGTCCATAAAACTACAACAGACAACTTAAAGTTCCGTTTCTAAACCACATCAAATGTTTCAACACCCTCTTCCCACAATTCTTTCAACTCTTCAATTAACGGTTCTAAGTATACATCAATAGAATTTCCAGGGTATTTAGGGCCTGGAATAAGTAGAGATAACATCCAATTTGAATGTTTCAAAACCATCCAAGGAGGATAGTTATATGGAATGAGAACAACTGGCTAAGTACTATAGGAAATGTTCATATTGCCGAACGGATTGAATCCATCACTAGCAACTCCAAGCCTGATATTTCTAGCATCACGTGTAAACCATTCGTGCTCCTCATTAAATGTCTTCCATGCCATCGAATCTGCCGGGTGTTTTAGGACTCCATCATCAAGTCGTTTCTCTTTATGCCACCTTATTGCTAGAGCTGTTTCTTCACACATGAAGATCCTTTGTAGCCTAGGTTTTAATGGAAAGTATCTAAGTATCTTCTGGGGTACCTTCTTCCGAAGGTTATCCTTTTCATTCCCCTTCCCCTTCACCCATCCTTACACTTTGGACATTCATCAAGATCAGCAGCTTGCCCCCGAAACAAAATGCAATCATTCACACAAGCATCTATCTTCTTGTAATCTAATCCCAAATCTCGAATCACTTTTCGAGCATCATAAAATGAAGTTGGACAAGAATTTTTCTTCAGAAATATGCTTTTTAGAAAGAGCAACAAAGCATCAACTAAATTGTTGCTCTATCCATAGCGACATTTCATTAGAAACAACTTGACAATGAAAGATAACCTTGATATCCCACTGTCCGGATACAGGCTTTGCTCATAATCCCTCATTAGCCTCTGGAACCTCTTTTCCCCCTGATGAGGTTCTTCTTCTATATTGTCATCTACGTTGGTAGCGAAATCTCTCGGCGTCTCCCCTAGTGTTTCTCCTCTAAAGATGTTATACAACATCTCATAAGTGGCAGAATCATTCTCCCTTTCACAATCAATTTCATTTAGATCAGACACATCTATAGTGGATGTATCTTGAAGTATCTCACCATGATGCACCCATGGTTTATAAGAGGTCACTATCCCCCATTGGCGCACATGATGATGAACTTCATTTCTAAATTTGAACAAAAAATTGTTGTATTTGGGACAAGGACAACGTATTTGATTTTTCACATCGGGTTGAGAGAAGGCAATATCCAAAAATAATTCATCGAGGCACTTCCTAAACTCAGGAGTACGCCTATCAAAATTAACCCAATATTTCTGGAAATTGACCATTGGACTAATTTCTGTAGGAGACGAGAATGGATAGAAGGATGTAAAGAGTGAAAAAAAGAGAGCAGCATGACATAACATAGCATCACAGCGACTATCACTTTCAAAATCACCAAAAAAAATGCAAAAAATAGAATCAAGCAGGTTACACACCAATACTTTCAACCACAACAACATCAGCATAAGCAACTAACAATATTTTCAACCACAATATCAACAGAATCAAGGTTCAATATTTCAGCTAAGATTATCAACTAACAGCATATTTAACAATACTCCAATAAACTGAAGTTACCTTTAGCAGAAACGTAATCGAACCAGACCAGACTAGCAGGAGAAGAAGGACAGCCGAATCAGACCAGCAGAAGCAAAGGACAACGCCGGATGAGCAGAGCAGAATAAACTATCCTAAATTAATGCAATGTAAAATACACAAAATTAATAACAAAATTTAATCAATATTTCTATGTTACTAAGGATCACGTAGTTACCTACTTTACTTAATTCACAAACACAATAGTATAAAAAAAACAGAATCGAAATCACTAAAAAGAAAGCAAAAGCTAATAACACTAATATAGTCAAACAGATATAAAACTAATATTTTCAGTCACAATATCAGCAGAATCAAGGTTCAATACTAAATTAAACTGCACTTACCTTCAGCAGAGGAGACGATCGGAGCAGACCGGCAGCAGATCAATGAACCACGGCTGAACCAGAAGAAATTAAAGACTGCTACACAACACCAAAAGAAGACCCTTTTATTAAATCTTCGTCATTTCACTATCAAGCTAGGAGACAAACTTTTTAGTGCTAATAAAAATTTCTTCTGCTTTATTATCTAACTCAATTTTTCCAACTTTAGTATATAAGCCTCAAGAAAGGAAAAAGAACAAACAGAACAACATATTGAATCAGTTAGTTTTACATACAGATACAGTTAGGAATTAGCATCAATTTTTCTCTTCTAAACCTACAATAAAACAGCAAGAATGAAGTCCACAAAATTAATATAGAATAACTACATATTAGAAAATAAACTCACCTCTACACTGCAGAATGTCAGAAGCAGAACCAAACTCAGCACTCAGCGACGGTTGGGGCCGTTCCACCGTCGAAGACGCAGGCTACCGGTGAGGAGAGGTGACCGCACGAGCAGAGCTTCGGCACGAACAGAGCTTCGGCACGAACAGAGCACAGCCAGCAGAGGACTCACCTAACAAGATGACCACAGAAACAGAGGTAGCAGATACAGAAGAGGCACGACGCGGAGGCAGACAAGGCGGAAGGCAGCGGAGGCAAGACGGCCAGGATGACACAAACGGAGGTGAGCAGTGGCGCAGACGACGCAGATTCGAGGAGCGACTAGAGGACCACGACGCCGCCGGAGACGTCTCCCAGGGGCTACGTTGGTGACTCTTCCTTCGGCAGCAGCTCCATTTTCCCTCGCAGTAGGGTTTGTAGACGGCGCGATGGTTGAGAGTGACTGAGTGTGAGGCTTCGAGTGAGGTGGGGGAATGGGGGAACCTTAGGATTTTTTTTACCATTTTACATTCACTAGCTATTAGCCCTTGCGTTTTTACAGTGCATTTAGTTTTTTAAATTTTTTTGGAATATTTTTAATTATTGTTATTTATATTTATAAATTAATAAAAAAATTTTAAATTTCACAAATTAGTTTTAAGTTATCTTAAAATTCTGATTATTAAAAATTATATACTAATTTTCTAAAGGCATATAAATTAATATTTACATCATTTAAAAATTAATGAATATGTAAAAAATAATATATACAATATATTTTAAAAGAATTATATAAAAAAAATTTTTTATTTCTGAAACAAAATAAAATTATTTTAAAAAAATATATAGACAATTTTTTTAATTCTTAAAGTTTTTAACATTTTGAAAAAAAAAAATTATAAATTATACATATATTTTGTGACACAAAAAAATTTGTTACAAACAATGTTAAATTTGGTGACAAATTAATTTTTTGTTACAAAATAATTTGAGTTTTTCAGACAAAAAGATATTTTGTTACAAAACATTTGCATTTTTTGAAACAAAAAACTATTTTGTTACAAAATACTACGAATTTTTGCAACTACTTTATTTTTTGTTACAAAATATTACAATATTTTGTAACAACACACCAGCGCGTTACAAAAACTACCATCATTTGTAACAAAATAAAATGGATTGTTACAAAATATCTGGATGTTTTGTAACAACTTGTAATGTTGTTACAAAACATAATTTTTTTTATAACAATCAACAATTATTAATACAAAAAAATGGTTTTTTGTAACAATTTTAAATTTGATACACATTTTTTGTTACAAATGTTCCATTTTCTTGTAGTGTAGTCCCGTTTACTAATTGGAGCTAAGTTTCATTGATATTTTAGAATTTATAGTATACTCCCTTCTTTTTATCCTATTTGATTTTCAGTTGCTTGGGGACAAGCAACAATTTAAGTTTGGTGTTGTGATGAGCGGATAATTTATATGCTTTTTGGCATTGTTTTTAGGTAGTTTTTAGTATAATTTAGTTAGTTGTTACTATGTTTTTATTATTTTTTTATGCAAAATTTATATTTCTGGACTTTACTATGATTTTTTGTGTTTTTCTGTGATTTCAGGTATTTTCTGGTTGAAATTGAGGGACCTGAGCAATAATCTGATTCAGAGGCTGAAAAAGGAATGCAGATGCTGTTGAATTCGGACCTCTCTGCACTCAAAATGGATTTTCTGGAGCTACAAAAACCCAATTGGCACGCTCTCAATTGCGTTGGAAAGTAGACATCCAGGGATTTTCAGCAATATATAATAGTCCATACTTTGCTCAAGTTTTGATGACGTAAATTGGCGTTTAACGCCAAGTCTTTACCCTATTCTGGCATTAAACGCCAGAACTGGCATAAAAATTGGAGTTAAACGCCAGAAATAGGCATCAACTTGGCGTTTAACTTCAAGAAAAGTCTCTACACATGGAAGCTTTAATGCTCAGTCCAAGCACACACTAAGTGGGCTTCGGAAGTGGATTTCTGCACTATCTATCTTAGTCTACTCATTTTCTGTAAACCTAGGTCACTAGCTTAGTATAAAAACTACTTTTAGAGATTTATTTTGCATCTCATGACATTTCACATCTGAATTTTGTATCTTCTACGGCATGAGTCTCTAAACTCCATGATTGGGGGTGAGGAGCTCTGCTGTGTCTCGATGAGTTAATGCAATTACTTCTATTTTCTATTCAATACGCTTGTTTCTGTTCTAAGATATTCACTCGTACTTAACCATGAAGAATGTGATGATCCGTGACACTCATCATCATTCTCAACCTATGAATGCGTGCCTGACAACCACTTATGTTCTATCTGTAATAGCTTTAGTGTATATCTCTTGGGTTCCTGGTTCAGGAGTTTGATTGCCTCTCCTGACAACAGAGTGTTCAAATCCATAAATCCAGAGTCTTCGTGGTAAAAGCTAGAATCAATTGGCAGCATTCCTGAGATCCGGAACGTCTAAACCTTGTCTGTGGTATTCTGAGTAGGATCCAGGAAGGGATGACTGTGACGAGCTTCAAACTCACAAGTATTGGGCGTAGTGACAGACGCAAAAGGATCAATGGATCTTATTCCAACACAAGTGAGAACCGACAGATGATTAGCCATGTACATGGACCTTTTTCACTGAGAGGATAGATGGTAGCCATTGACAACGGTGATCCACCAACATACAGCTTGCCATGGAAGGAGCCTTGCATGCGTGAAGAAGAAGATAGGAGGAAAGCAGAGACTCAGAAGACAAAGCATCTCCAAAACCTCAATATGTTCTCAATTACTGCATAACAAGTATTTTTTTATGCTCTTTTACTTTTTACTATTGAAATTAAGAATTATCATTGATCTCTTAACTAAGAATTACAAGATAACCATAGCTTGCTTCAAGCCGGCAATCTCCGTGGGATCGACCCTTACTCACGTAAGGTATTACTTGGACGACCCAGTGCACTTGCTGGTTAGTGGCACCGGAGTTGTGAAAAGTGTAATTCACAATTTCGTGCACCAACTATAAACCACCCATAGCAGATCTATAGAAAATGAAATCTTCAAACTCATCAAAACCTGCAACAATCAATTTCAAAATATAGAGCATAGAGGTAAACATAGGTTTGGAATTTAACATGCCAGCTCTTTGTAAAAGACCCTTAACATATTTTTGCTGGGAAATATGTCGTTCTGAATCAGTGAGTTTTTAAATTTCTAAACTTTACAACATTTGGGTCTATGGCCACGATTTTTTTTGTCACGGTAAAAAACTATGATCATAGACCCTCTATGGCCACGGTTTTTTACCTTGACAAAAAAAAAAAGCTATGGTCACGATATTTGGAAAAAGGGTGACCATAGAGTACTTATGGTCACGATTTTTAAAAGAGGGTGACCTAAAAGGGTCTATGGTCACGGTTTTGTGGGGTGACCTAAAGGGGTATATGGTCACAGTTTTTGGGGTGACTTAAAGGGGTTTATAGTCACGGTTTTTTACAGTGACCAAAAAGGGTCTATAGTCACAGTTTTTCGAAAAAAGGTAACCTAAAAGGGTCTATGATCACGGTTTTGGGGGTGACCTAAAGAGCGTTTATGGTCATGATTTTGGGGGTGACCTAAAAGAATCTATGGTCACGGTTTTAGGGGTGACTTAAAGGGGTCTATGGTCACAGTTTTTTACAGTGACCAAAAAGGGTCTATGGTCATGGTTTTTCAAAAAAAGGTGACTTAAAAGGGTCTATGGTCATGGTTTTGGAGGTGACCTAAAGGGGTCTATGATTACGATTTTGGGGGTGACCAACAAGGGTCTATGGTCACGATTTTGGAGAGTGGCCTAAAGGGGTCTTTGGTCACGATTTTGGGGGGCGACCTAAAAGGGTCTATGGTCACGGTTTTTCGAAAGGATGACCTAAAAAGGTCTATAAACACGGTTTTGGGGGTGACCTAAAGGGATCTTTGGTCACAGTTTTGGGGGGTAACCTAAAAAGGTCTATAGTCATTATTTTTCGAAAGGGTGACCTAAAAGGGTCTATGGTGACGGTTTTGGGAGGTGATCTAAAATGGTTTACGGTCATGGTTTTAGGAGGTGACCTAAAGGGGTATATGGTCACAGTTTTGGGGGTGACTTAAAGGTATATATGGTCACAGTTTTGAGAGATGACCTAAAAGGGTCAATGGTCATGGTTTTTCAAAAGGGCAACCTAAAAAGGTTTATGGTCACAGTTTTAGGGGATGACCTAAAGGGGTCTATGGCCACGTTTTTGGAGAGTGACCTAAAAGGGTCTACGATCACGGCTTTGAAAGTGACCTAAAAGGGGTTTATGGTTACAATTTTGAGAGTGAATTTTTTAACTAAATTAAGTTTTGATAATTTGAGTTTAAATTAATTAAGATTTTTATATATTTTTCATAATTTTAAATATCTTATATATTTAAAATTTAAAAATTTTAATAATTAAAAACTAATAAAAATTTAGAGGTTTTACTTTAAATATTAAAATTTTAAATCTAATTTTATAAAAAAAGTTAAGTTGAATACTATTAATTTTAAATTAAAAAATATTTAATACTTAAAACTAATTAGTAAGTTGACAAATAAATATTGTATTTTTAAAATAATTTAAGTAAATTATGGTTGATTTTTAATTACTATTCTACCTTCTAATTTTATTAAAATTTTTACACTACTTTAATCCTAACCCTAACCCTAACTCTAATTACTATTCAAGAATATTTTTATAACTAACTCAAATTTTGATTATATGAATATAAATTAATTAAGATTTTTATAATTTTGGGTATTTCATATATTTAAAATTTAAAAATTTTAATAATTAAAAACTAATAAAAATTTTATATGATTTAATTTAAATATTGAAATTTTAAATTAGAGTACTTGATTAAAAATCAATCAGCAAATTGATAATTAAATAATATTTTTAAAATAATTTTTAAAAGATTAAATTTGA
>NC_029786.2:56052172-56058189 GCF_000816755.2 Arachis ipaensis | reverse complement strand
TGAACAAATTGATAATTCAATAATATTTTAAAAATATTTTTTAAAGGATTAAATTAAATCTTAAATTACTCTATATCCTAATTTGATTAAAATTATCAAACTTAACCCTAAAATTCAAATTATATAGTAACCCTCACAACCCTATCCACTAACCCTTACCCCCTCATCCCCTTACCCACAGTTAGAAAGAAAGAAAGAAAGGAAGGAAGGAAGAAAAGCGAAAGAGAGGGAGCAGGGTGAAGAAGAGAGGGATGTGACGACGCCGGCAGGGCTGGGTGCTGCTGTCGCCATCGTCGTTGTCAGAACCGAGAAGGAGTGGGGGGGACGTTGAGAGAGAGGGACGTCGTCGAGTCAAACGTAAGAGAGAGAGAAGGGGCCACCGCAATCTACACTGCTGCTAGAGGGATCGTCGCACGTGCTTCTGCCATCAAGATCGCCATCATCGCTGTCCAGTGTCACCGTTGTATCGCCATTGAAGAAGACAGGGAGAAGAGAACGCAAGCGAGTGGCCCAGGGGGAGGAGTTGCCGCTGTTCGTGCCTCCCGTCGCTATTGCTCCCTCGCTGTCGTCACAGTTTGGGTAGTCACCGGAGGGAGACGTGGCTGTCCGCGCCGCCTTCGGAGCTGCTGCTTGATTCCGTCGCTATCTGCGTGCTTAGGTATGTTTGTTCCCTCTTCCTCTAACCCCTTCACCCAATAATGTACCAAATTCCTAAGCTAAAAACCAAATTAAGTTTTACGATTTTTTTAAGTTATAATCTGGTAACTTTAAATCTGATAGCTTAAATGTTTGAATGTACCCTACTTTTTGCTTGCTATGTTAGTTGTTTCTTGATAGAGTTATTTAACTTTTTGCTTTGCTACTGGTTGCCGTGTTTTTCAAATCTTGCTGCTATGTTGCTAATTTGTTAATTTGTTAAATTGTTAAGTTGCTCATTGTTGCTGTGTAGTTGTTTCTTATTAAATTTTGTGCCATGTAATTATTGTTGCCTAGTTGTTTTACGAAGCTGAATCTCTTTGCTTAAGTTAATTGATGCGATGTATTAGTAACTAAGCATGGATCTTTTTTATTAGAATTTTTATTTTTATTTTGTTGCTGATAGTTTTTACTAATTACTCAATCATTATAGTTTTCTATGTTTCAACTGCAATGGACTAAGCAGTAAGATGCCTTTTTTTTCTTATGTATTTTATAACTTGATGAACGGATTTTTGCTAGTAAAGAATTCACAATAAATTCTCGTTGCTAGTATAGTTTCTAAACGAACAAAGAATCCTTTCATACAAAAATTTGGTTGTTACAAGTAACAAACCCTATAAAAATAATAACCGAAGCATTCAAATCTCGGGTCGTCTCTCAAAGAATTGCAGGAAAGTGTAGTTATTATTGGTTACGGGAAAGTATCTTTTTGGGGTTTTGAATAAGGAACAAGAAAAGTAAATTGCAAGAATAAAACTAATAGCTAAGAAAGCTCTTGGCAAGGTATGAAAATTAGAAGTCCTATCCTAGTTATCCTTATCAATTGTGATGAGAATTGTCCATTGCTCCCACTTAGTTAACCTCTAACTATGAAGGAAAGTCAAGTGGATGAATTAATTTGATTCCTCAAGTCCTAATCAACTCCTAAGGAAAGACTAGCTTTAGAGGGATCCAAATTAACTAGCAACTTTTAATTATCAATCAACAAAAGAGTTTGATAACTCAAGAGTTTTCAATTACTCAACCAATGCCAAGAATATAAAAATCTAACTTAAAACCCTCCCAAGTATTTTATCAAACACTTGGAAGGCACAACATAAAAACATAAAAATTAATAAGAGATAATAAAATCTAAGCAACCAATTGTAAGCATCAATAACGCAAATAGAAGAAAGCAATCATAAATATGAAATACCTCAAATTGCATTAAGTAGAAAATCAAATCTAACAAGAGAATTCATAAACTAAATTGGCAACATAAAGTAAATTAACAAGAGAAGATAAATAAACTAAGGTGCTAGAATAAATAAGAGTAGAAGAGAAACTAAATCAAAGTAGAGTAGGAATCTAAAATTGAAAATAGCTAGACCTAAGAATCCTAAAACCTAGAATTATCTGAATGAAAGGTTGTATGAATGAATTGTTGTGATTCTCCCACTCTGCAGCTTTTATTCTGTATTTTTCGGGCTTGGAACTGTGCCAAAAGGAGCCCAGAAATCGCCCCAGCGCTTTCTGCAATTTTTGCACGTGGCGCATGTCAGCGTACGCGTCGCTTGGAAAAAATTCTTGTCACACATACGCATCAGTCACGCGTACGCGTCGCTCGTCTTCTGCGCCAGTCACGCGTACGCATCGCTGCCAGCTTCTCAAAACTTCATTTTCGCACGTTCCTTCCATTTTTGTATGTTTTCTTTCCATCCTCTAAGCCATTCCAGCCCTATAAAGCCTGAAAACACTTAACAAACAGATTACGGCATCGAATGGTAATAAAGGGTAATTAAAATTGACAGTTTAAAGGCCTAGGAAACATGTTTTCAACTATATCACAGAATTAGGAAGGATTTGTAAAACCATGCAAATTATATGAATAAGTGAGCAAAGAATTGATAAAAATCACTCAAATTAGTCCAAGATAAACCATAAAATAGCGGTTTATCAATCTCCCCACACTTAAACATTAGCATATCCTCATGCTAAGCTCAAGAAATGCTATAAAAGGGTGAAGAGGAATGGTAAAGCTTATGCAATGCAACCTATTTAGATGTGAGCCACCTACATGCATCATGCTATTCTAATTACTATATATATATATATAAGAATACATGTGGTCAAATTGAGTCAAATCTCCAAGAAATCATATATGCACAATCAAGGGCTAAATCAATCATATCAAAACACATTCACTCTTGAGTTGAGTTAATCAAAAGGGTTTACAACTTGCAAGACACGCAATAATCAAATATGGACATATGGAAATGAGCCATTGAACCCTCACTAGATTTGTATATGCACTCTCACAACTAGAAAATGGATTAATACAGACAGATTTACAGACGGATTTAGTCTTTATTACAGACGGATTTTTGGTTACCGACGGATTTTGTCACTCTGTAAAAGCCCCGTCGGAAATTATTTACCGACGGATTTTTTTTCCATCGAAAAATTACAGATGGATTTTTAGCAATTACCGACAGATTTTCCCTCTGTAAATTTTCTATCCATTTTCCAAAGGCGACGAACTTTCCGACGGATTTTCCGTCTGTAATTACAGACGGATTTTCAGACGGATTTTCTGTCTGTAATTACAGACGGATTTTCAGACGGATTTTCCGTCTGTAATTACAGACGAATTTTTCGACAGATTTTCCGTCTGTAATTACAGACGGATTTTCCGACCGATTTTCCGTCTGTAATTACAGACGAATTTTCCGACAGATTTTCCGTCTGTAAGATAAAATAGAATTTTTTTTAGATTTTTTCATTGCAAAATGAATATTTTAAATTTGTTTTCTAAATTTACTCCATCAAACACTGTAAAGATTGAAAAAATATTATTACTCTTTTTTTATATGATAACAGATTCCAATGTATGTCTGCATAAAGTACAGACCAAACACCTGCAGAGGAGAGTAATCCCTTAAGTTCCATGTCCAGTAGTACTAAGGAAAGTAAGGCACACGGAACCTTTTAATTTCCCATTTTTACCTTGTAGACCAAGTTATCAGCTCGTGTTTACAGGTTTTCATTGTGTTCAAACATGATAAGTTTAACAGAAACCTTTTAAGTACACTTACCATTATGCATTTGGTTCCACTTGACTTTAAAAGCTGAAGAGGAACAAGAGTAGCAGGTTCTAGAGCCTGAAATAGAAAAACAGATCAGGAAAGAAAAGGAAACAAGATGATTGCAGATAAATTATCTATAACAGAACAAAGATATGTTTACTATGCCTAAATTAGGAACTAATCTCAGAAAACATCATAGCTTACAGCAGGTGAAGATGGAACTCCTTGTCCGTGTGGATGTGGCATATGTTCTGAATAAGTACAGAACATGTCATATCAAAATGTCTCTGAAAATTCATATCTGACATATGTCAATTAACCAAAAAAAGACAGTTAAAATATGTGAATATGATAGAGACAGTTATAATATTTAGCTTTCCACACAGAGATGTTCAAGGAAACAAAGTAGGAGACCTGAGCTCCTTTCATCCAGTCATCCTCCTCAATAATTTTAACTTCATATCTTGGTATCTCTTTCAAACCAATAGAATCAGCAGCATGTGAAATGCTCATATTTATATCCTCACCTTCAAGAAAAATGGAACTAACACAAATCTGCAGAGTTAGAAGTGTTTGAAACAGTTCACATAAAATGAGTGCCTTGATCAGATTAGAACTGCAGAGTACCTCTTGTTGGTATTCACCCTCTGATATTGTCGGATTCCTGAAGAACCAAGAGAGAAAAAAAAAAGAAGCAAAGATCATATTCACATTCATACCAAACCCACCGAAAAGATCATATTCACATTCAAATTTCAAGGGAAGTTGAGTAACTTAATTGAATAGAGAAGCTTCTATTCTAAATTACTAATCAATATTAAGCTGCATCAAATATATAAAATTATATGTGAATAACAAGGAGGTAATGTTCATTTTAGTCCTTTGACTAAGTAGGAATAACTCCATTTAGGCAGACACTTAATCAAAGCTACCACACACATTGAAATATCTATTATTGTCAAAACAGATTTGAATGTAATGCTGCATCTCAATGAACTAAGCAATAGGCAAAGTGCGACACTGGTTTTGAAAGATGAAGAGCCTAAAATCAATGAAAAAACAACCTATGCATTAAAAGATAAGAAGCATACTTGTTGAGCTAGCTCCCTGGTAGGAGAGAGCACGAGGCAAAGAGAACATTGTAAATTAGAGACTTGGGCAAGGAAAACCATTTGATGAGAAAAACTGCAGCCAAAAACAGAATTCAATAAGCCATTGATTTGCAGCAACAAATACATATATGGACAAACGATACTGATTTCTAACCTTATTGGCAGCTGAGATAGGTCCGAAGTAGCTTATTGCTTATTGCAGCAACAAATACATATATGGACTTCTATTCTATTCTATTTTATTTATCTAATCACTAACACAAGTTGCATTAAAGACTTTACACCCACGCCATCACTAACTCTCAATTCCTAAAGCAACAAATACATATATGGACCCTGCATAATCAAATTTCAAGGGAAGTTGAGTAACTTAATTGAATAGAGAATCAATTTTCAGTAATTCACATGGCATTCCTATACAAGGATACAACAAGAACCAAGCAAAGAGAAGGTCCACCCTATTTATGGAGTCTCTCTAAGAGATGTACCAGGTGGTCCAAACCCACTTTATAATTGATCAACAATCTATCAATCTGCTGCTTATCAAGTTAGACAGATTTTTTTTGCAGGCCTATAGTGTGTAAAATATTCATTTTTCCATTAAAGATGTAAACATAATCATTTTGATAAGATATCATAAGTCAGAAATAACTTAATCACATGCTAGTTTAAACCAAAAGTTTAGTTATTTAAATAACAAATAACAAATAACAAATAACTTAGAGCTTGGATTAAAATTCAAACCTGATAACTTAGTGGAGCTGATCTTGCAAATCTATTGAATGAAGCTGCTATATTGGCTGGTCGTCGGGGAAAGACAGCAATCTCATCTAAAGACAGCAATCTCTTCGTGAATTCATCTTCTGTGACACATGAACACAAATCTT
Source organism: Arachis ipaensis (assembly GCF_000816755.2). Lineage (NCBI taxonomy): Eukaryota > Viridiplantae > Streptophyta > Magnoliopsida > Fabales > Fabaceae > Arachis > Arachis ipaensis. Next base: position 56,052,426 of record NC_029786.2, on the reverse strand, counting down.
AGAAGCAGTTTTAGCAAACTATTCTCAGATGTTGTTCTGAAAGATGCATTTCTACTTTCTTGCAAAACTTTGACCCCTGGTCATGATCAGAATCCACTAAAACCGGGTGTTCTCATTGCAATTAATTCCAGCCATCTGCATATGCTACAACATCCTCATAAATAGGCATTAATTACATTCTTGATTAATTCCTCTGAAAAAGAAGATTACATATATATTACAGCCAAATAGCTTTAAATCAATTAGAATGAGAC
>NC_029786.2:56048617-56052036 GCF_000816755.2 Arachis ipaensis | reverse complement strand
CCTCTGATATTGTCGGATTCCTGAAGAACCAAGAGAGAAAAAAAAGAAGCAAAGATCATATTCACATTCATACCAAACCCACTGAAAAGATCATATGCATAATCAAATTTCAAGGGAAGTTGAGTAACTTAATTGAATAGAGAAGCTTCTATTCTAAATTACTAATCAATATTAAGCTGCATCAAATATATAAAATTATATGTGAATAACAAGGAGGTAATGTTCATTTTAGTCCTTTGACTAAGTAGGAATAACTCGATTTAGGCAGACACTTAATCAAAGCTACCACACACATTGAAATATCTATTATTGTCAAAACAGATTTGAATGTAATGCTGCATCTCAATGAACTAAGCAATAGGCAAAGTGCGACACTGGTTTTGAAGATAAAGAGCCTAAAATCAATGAAACAACAACCTATGCATTAAAAGATAAGAAGCATACTTGTTGAGCTAGCTCCCTGGTAGGAGAGAGCACGAGGCAAAGAGAACATTGTAAATTAGAGACTTGGGCAAGGAAAACCATTTGATGAGAAAAACTGCAGCCAAAAACAGAATTCAATAAGCCATTGATTTGCAGCAACAAATACATATATGGACAAACGATACTGATTTCTAACCTTATTGGCAGCTGAGATAGGTCCGAAGTAGCTTATTGCTTATTGCAGCAACAAATACATATATGGACTTCTATTCTATTTTATTTTATTTATCTAATCACTAACACAAGTTGCATTAAAGACTTTACACCCACGCCATCACTAACTCTCAATTCCTAAAGCAACAAATACATATATGGACCCTGCATAATCAAATTTCAAGGGAAGTTGAGTAACTTAATTGAATAGAGAATTAATTTTCAGCAATTCACATGGCATTCCTATACAAGGATACAACAAGAACCAAGCAAAGAGAAGGTCCACCCTATTTATGGAGTCTCTCTAAGAGATGTACCAGGTGGTCCAAACCCACTTCATAATTGATCAGCAATCTATCAATCTGCTGCTTATCAAGTTAGACAGATTTTTTTTTGCAGGCCTATAGTGTGTAAAATATTCATTTTTCCATTAAAGATGTAAACATAATCATTTTGATAAGATATCATAAGTCAGAAATAACTTAATCACATGCTAGTTTAAACCAAAAGTGTAGTTATTTAAATATCAAATAACAAATAACTTAGAGCTTGGATTAAAATTCAAACCTGATAACTTAGTGGAGCTGATCTTGCAAATCTATTGAATGAAGCTGCTATATTGGCTGGTCGTCGGGGAAAGACAGCAATCTCATCTAAAGACAGCAATCTCTTCGTGAATTCATCTTCTGTGACACATGAACACAAATCTTAGAAGCAGTTTTAGCAAACTATTCTCAGATGTTGTTCTGAAAGATGCATTTCTACTTTCTTGCAAAACTTTGACCCCTGGTCATGATCAGAATCCACTAAAACCGGGTGTTCTCATTGCAATTAATTCCAGCCATCTGCATATGCTACAACATCCTCATAAATAGGCATTAATTACATTCTTGATTAATTCCTCTGAAAAAGAAGATTACATATATATTACAGCCAAATAGCTTTAAATCAATTAGAATGAGACTAAAACACATAGAGTGAAGCATGGAAGATAGCCCCATCAAAAGCATAAGCAATGTTTAGTAAGAAACTAGTCATAACTTGAGTAACCTATTCTTAAAGTAAGATAGAGTTATGAAGCTCAAACAATGCCATAGTGGAAAAAAGATAGGAGAAAGAAAACAAGAAACCTGAGGAATTTCAGCAATATATTGCCTAGGATTAACCTGCTTCACTGACAATTGACAATTCTTCACACACCAAAAAAAGTAGCTTTTAAAGAAGCTTTTGCCTTTTGGTTTAATCTAGAAAGTAGCTCAACATACCAATTTATTAGTAAGCTTTGTATCTTAAATTAAGAAGCTCAACTAAGGATAAACAAACAAAACTTTGTAATTTGAAAATGATGCCAATGGGGTTTAACTACGCTTTCTTACTTGGCCTTTACGGATTATAGATCAGCAGAGTGCACTAGAATTTCAGAATATACTTATATGAACAAATATGAACAAAATTATGAACAGCAAACAGACATTTTATGAACAAAATTCACAAAGTACACAGCATTCAATATTATCAGTGCTTATGAACAAAATTATGAACAGCAAAGTGACTGTTTAACAAACTATGAGCAAAATTATGAGCAAAATGAGCATTCAATGTTCTCAATTTATCACAGTACTCACCGGCTGCGAGGAGGAAGGGCGTTGTTGGAGAGCGAAGGAGAGCGCTCGAACACAACGGCGACACAGAGAGAGAAGGAGAGCGCTCGAACAAAGGAGACGGCCAACGAGCTTCCAAACGACGGCGAGGGAGCTTCCAATCATGGCGACGCAGCTTCCTACAACGGCGACGGATCTTCTACGGTGGCGGTGGAGGCTGTGTCTGTGTAGGGGCTGCGGTGGCTGCGCCGCTGCGGGGATGCGAGGCTGTGGGGGTTGCGGGGAGCTGCGAGGACTGATGCGGGGGCTGCGTGGCTGCAGTGGCGGCAGAGACTGCGGTGGCTGCGGGCGGCGGGCTGCAGGGCGAAGAGTTCGAGGGATGAGGCGAAGAGGAGCGTGAATGGAGTGTGAATGGTGTTCGAATGGAGTGTGAATGGAGGGTGAAAAGGGTGGTTATAAAATTAGGGTTTTCAATATTTTCGACGGAAAATTTAAATTACAGACGGATTTTCCGTCTGTAATAATTAAATAAAACGCAGCATTTTGTCTATTTAATTACAGATGGATTTTCCGTCTGTAATCATTTCAAATCCGTCTGTAATTATTTTTTATGGAAAAAAAATTAATTTTTCCGACGGAATTATCGACGGATTCTCTTTTCCGTCTGTAATTTATGCTAATCCATTTTTTTTGTTTTCCGACAAAAAATCCCTCTGAAATTCCCTCTGTATTTCAGTGGGATAAAATCCGTCGGAAATATCCGTCTGTAATAACTAGTTTTCTAGTAGTGTCTAGTCTCTCAAGTGTCTATGGTCAATCGCTCTACTCTTCTCTAGTCATGCTTTCTAAAATTTTATTCTTCATCTAACCAATCAACAAATATTTAGTGTAAAAATGCAAACATCATGAGATCTTTTCAAGGTTGTAATGGGGCTAAGGTAAGGTTAGGGATATATGTATGGCCAAGTAAGCTATAGTATGAATCTTTGACTAACCTAAACTCTCACCTAACATACACACACTCTATATAATTCTAAAATCATGCCTAGCTACCCATAATCTCACTTTTTGTGTATTTCACATACTCATGTATCAAATTTTCTTTAATTTCACCACATATGCATTAATCTTTTATTAAACTTAGCATTGGGGTAATTTTATTCCCTATTTAGTTGTTTATTT
>NC_029786.2:56005320-56043193 GCF_000816755.2 Arachis ipaensis | reverse complement strand
TATTATTATTATTATTATTATGAAAGTAAACATAACATTTCAATGCATATGGTTTTTCTGGTTTCACATGAGTAAGCACCCAAATTCCCAATATCTTATCAATAAAACTCAACACTTTCTCATCAACCCAAGTTCCCACAATTCTCCACACTTAGTTGACACACAATCTCTATCTTAAGCTAACCAAAGATTCAAATCAGGTAACTAACTGTTTTTCCACTTAAGGCTAGTGATGTGGTAATATAAAGAACAAATGGGGATTAAAAGGCTCAAAGTGACAAACAAGGGTGATTGAAATGGTAGGCTATTTGGGATAAGTGAGCTAATAACAAATGATGGCCTCAATCATATGCATGCATGTAAATACACTAAACAATGGACATATAGAATGGAGCAAAGCAAAGATTGCAATCATAGGGAAGAAAACACACAAGAATAAAATATTATGGTTAAATAATGTAACCATATAATTAAGCTCAAAAACTCACGGGTTGTGTGTTCTTAGCTCAAGATATATACTAAATGAAATGTTGTGATTATGAAAAACTAAAAATTTCTAGTTTACTCCCTATTTTCAATCAAACCAATTTCTCATATGCAAAAGGGTAAACTAAGCTCAATAATCCATGTTTTTCCACATCACAACTAATAAACTAAAAATGCAATTCAAGCTAAATATCCAAGATATATACAAGCCCAAAGTGCAAAATACAACAAAGTAAAAATAAACAAGAGTATAATAAAATAGAAATGTGCAAGTACTAAAAGAGAAATAAAATAAAATAAAACAAAATACAAAATAAAACAAAATAGGACAAAAGTCTGAAATAGTTCACTAAACCAAAATCTGCCGGAGACGGCGACCTCCCCACACTTAAAGCGCAGCATCATCCTCGATGCTCTCAATCAAGCTGGGAGTGAAGGATCATCTCCTGTAACTCTGTCGTCGCCGGTCGAAGGATGTGCTGTTGGATGTGTCGGCTCGGGCTCTGTAGGTGGTGGCTGTGCAAGTGCCTGTGGCACTGCAGGCTGCTCAGGCTGAGGCTCCTCGTGCTGTGCCTGCTGCTGGTCCTCCTCCTGTGCCTCCTCCTCATCAGAGGGCTCCGAGGGTGTGTCAGGCTTAGAGGGGATGTCAGTGCACCCAGTAGTCACAATCAGCTTTAGATGGGCATATCGTCGCTTATTGTGACGCTCAGACTGCTCATAACGCCGCTGATTGCGGCGCTCCATCTTATCAAGATGCTCAAAGAGGCGGTGCACAAGGTGATAGACTGGCTGGGAAGCGGATGATGGTGTTGCGAAAGCAGGCGGTGCTGCAGGTGCTGAAGGTGCTGCTGAGGATGTGGCTGCATCAGTAGAAGTAGCAGAAGTGGAGAGTCTGTGGCCTAGAGGTCCGAACCGCTTGCCGTGCAGAATGACCTTCTTGCAGTCGGTAATCGATGACTTCTCATCCTCTAGGTCCCAAGGTACCTCAGCTCGACGAGCCAACTGGGTGATCAGATAAGGAAATGGCAGGGTGCCTCTGACATGAACTCGAGACATGTACTTTCTGATGAACCGTAGAAGGTATAGGTCATTTCCTTCCATAACGTACCAAATAAGGATGATCATGGCAGCCGGCACCTCTGACTCGTGAGTACTAGGCATAACATAATTATTCAGTATTTGCTGCCACAGCCTACTCTCATCATTGAGATAAATAATCTTGATACCCTTGGGAGTTACCTTTGACTTACCCAAAGCCCATGGAACAGCAGGATCAATGGCTATGGTACGCCTGACAACATCCCAATCAAAACTCATGAATCTAATAGACTCCTCAGCCTTCTAATAACCATTTGTATCATTTGATTTGGGCTGGAAGTGGAGGATATCCTCAATCGCCTCCTCTATGTCTAAGATCTGTTTGCCCCTAAGCTGCACAGCATCAAGGGTCGTCTTATAATAGTTACAATAGAACTCACGGACCCATGATGTGTTTACCTCTGTCAGATCCCGCTCCAAAAACATCCAATCTCTCTATTTGATTTATTCCACAATGTACTTCTTTAATTCGGTTGGTATTTTGAGCGTCCTTTCCAAGTAGAGGTGCCTTTTTTTTGCAAAGACTGGAAACTTGAGTTCACAGTAAAGATTTGCAAATTTAACTGGATCATTAGCCGGTACAATTTGATCAGCTTTTTCTTGCTCAGTGAAGTTCTTTTCATGCCAAGATTCATCCGATAGAACATCCGCTAGAGCAATGGAGGACTGTCCTCTTTTCCTCTTACCGGTGCTGGCCATAGCCTTGCCTTTTCCTTTCCTGTCAGACATCCTGAAAAATAGAATTTCCAGGATACAGATTATCAAATTAAAGTAGAAAAACAAAAATGCAAAGAATATGCAAGCATCACAAGCAGTAGACAGGCAAAAAAGGAATGAAAGCCAAAGCATGAAGTGAGTCATAAAGAGATAAACCTTGGACTGAAAGAAATGTAGGATTCAAAGAAGTCAATCAGAAATCACAATCCAAAATAATGCTTGTCTATTAAGAAATAACAATTAACATGCCTTGAAAGGGATTAAAAGAGTTAGTTTGAAAAAAAAGGTGAAAACGAAAGAGAAAAGTGAAAAAGTCAAGTCGGTTAAAAGTTAGAGAAGTAGGTTAGAATTAGTGGCATGGCAATGTAGTTCCTAACTAAAAGAAGTTCAAAAAGGTTAAGAACAAGCAAGCTCACATTCAAGCATATAATGCAGATTATTGATGATAAATCATGTAATGAAAGAAAGAAAATCATCAACAATGCAATTCAAATAAGAAGGGAACCAAAAGGAGTGGAAATGCTAACAGTTTTTAGAAAAATTGGGCAGCATTCTGACAGGAAAATGGGTGTTGCCGGAGTAAATAATCAGCAGCAAATCAACAATTCAGCTCGATTTCAAACAGAATCAGCAACTAAAATGTCATGTAAATAAAAAGGGGTATTTTTAAACATGAGCAGACCATTCAATCCATATAAACTCAAGGCAGATTATAAACCAAAACGGTAGCAAAACACTGAGTTAAGCAACAAGAAGCACGGTTGAGTTCGAACATGTAAGTGCGGGATTGAAATGGAAATTGAAATGGAGCAGTTGATGACTCAAAGTAAATTCCAGAAAAACAGCAACATGAACCTTTCAATAAGCTAGCAATTTCAATAAGCAAATGAATTTCAGTATATGTCAATTAGCATGAAGAACAAGGAAATTCATGTGACTTAGACCTCATTAGGCAGAATATAACAACTGGTTATTTCCAAAACTCAATCAATCAAATTTGATTTCCTATGAATTCATTAACAATTAAAAACACCAAACCAGCTGTAAATTCATAAGAATTAAACAAATGAGCCAGCAAGACAGCAATAAGCAATTAATGTATAACCAAACAAGCATATGCAGCATGCAAAGGATTACAGAATATCAACATTGTCATTACTACAACAGAAATAAGAAATTAGGTATCCCAAAGAGCAGCCAGTGGCATCAATGAATCAATGAAGCACAGGGTCAAATCATCAGTACAAACAGAGAAGAATTAACCATTTCAGACAGCAAGAACAGAGTAATTATCAGACCTAAATCTACTAACCACATCCTAACTACCTAACCACCTAAATCAACTAATAACATGCATTTCTAATCTAATTAAACCAAGCAGGAATTAAACAAAGCAAACAAAATTATCTAAACAGGATGATAAAGCAAGAAAAGGAATGCAGAGGAAGACAGGGGAACCTGGGTGGTGCAGTAATAGAATCGGAAAGGAAGGGGAGGGGGAGTGGTGGAAAGTACTGCCGGCCCAGAGGTGGCGGCGGCACAGCAGTGCAGTGGTATTGGCGGCGGTTCTTGGTGAAGGCGGGAAGAGAGAATAGAGAAGAAGAAGAAGAAGAAGAAGAAGAAAGGAAGGAGATAGAGGGGCGGTGAGCAGCGTCGGCGGCGGTTCGGGGTTGCCGGCGGTGGTTGCGGTGGGAGGGTGATGGTGGTGAGTAGTGTGTGTCAATGGAGGGAAAAGAGGGAGAGAAAGGGACGTTTAGGGGGAGAGGGGGTAGGGCTAAGCGAGTGAAAAGGGGGGCTTCGCGTGAGGGTTAATGAAATTTAAATCCACGCGTACGCGTGGATCACGCTTGAGCGTGGATGAGGCAAAAACGCATTGATGCGTACGCGTCATAGACGCAAACGCGTGAAGGGGAATAAATGAAGATGACGCGTACGCGTGAAGTACGCGTACGCGTCGGCCGAAATTGTGCTAAACGCATAAGTCCAGTGCCGTTTCCGCGCAACTTTCTGATCAGATTGAATGGGGCAAAATTTTCATGCGACGCGTGCGCGTCGTGCACGCCCACGCGTGGTGTGCTAAAAATGGAATTAACGCGTACGCGTCAGGGACGCATACGCGTGGCTCAAATTGTGCCTCTAGCACACCATCCGTACGATTACATCACAACTTTCGGTTCATTGGATGGGAGAACCAAATTTATATCGATGCCCACGTGTGGGTTGCCCCTCTTTTTTTATGCAGAATGCAGATGCTTATGCAGAAATTATGAATGACACTAATAAAAATAAAATAAAACTAGGAATAAAAGGGACGACCATACCATGGTGGGTTGTCTCCCACCTAGCACTTTTAGTTAAAGTCCTTAAGTTGGACATTTGGTGAGCTCTTTGTCATGGTGGCTTGTGCTTGAACTCATCCAGGAATCCCCACCAATGTTTGTACCTCCAATAGCCTCTGGGGTCCCAAACTAGGCGCATAAAGCCTTCAAGCAAGTTAAAGCAAGTGACAAGGCCCCAAGAGTGTTGATTGCTAGAATGAATTCCGGGGTCCCAAACCTTGCTTTTACACCCGTCTTCTTGTTGATCATTGTTTTTCCAACCAGGTGGCAAGCAATCTGAATTCTCACTAAGACATCCAAATAACTTTCTAGACCCATTCAATCGAGCTCTACCCCAATCCTTGCACTTCAACTTGGAGCATGCAACCGTAATGAACCTTGCCTGACAACTCCAATCACTACCCATCTCCCTCTTACTCTTGTAGCCACAAAGAGCTCTAAGTTGACCATCCGTCTCAAGTAAGCCATATTCAAGTGGGAAAGTAAAGGTTAAGGATAAGAATTTTACCCACTTGAATGTTGTATTGGATGGTAATGGCTTTGGGAGAGGTGTTTCCAATGGGCTTACAAGCTCGACTCCCTTGTGCTCTTCTTTGAATTCTTCCACCTCTTTGCAAACTTTTTCAATTTCAATCCTTTGTTAATCAATTTTATCTAACTCTTCTTCATCACTTAAATTATAAATGGGAGGATGAGAGAGATCTACCTCCGCATTGCTTTCTATCTCATCGGGAGAAGGTTCTTCAAGTTCAAAGGATTCACCACCAAGAAGGTTTACTGCATGATCTTCATCACCAAGGGAGCTCAACTCTTGCTTCATTCCTTCCAAGTCTTCATTCAACAATTATTTTGGAGGTTGTGCACTCTCCTCCTCAACATCAAATTCAAACGTCTTGGAAGGAAGCTCTATGACTTGACTTTCCCATGGAGGTTCAGCATCTTCTAAGTCTTCAACCACTTCCTCTTCTCTGATAATTTTGGCTTTCTTCACTTGCTCTAATACAAAATCGAACTCCTCCTTGATGTCTTCCTTCACTAATTCTTCAACTACTCCTTCATCTTCAAGGGTCTCTACTTCCACATTTTGGGCCTCCTCGTGCTTCTCTTGTTCCGTTCAATAGCATAATTGGGATCATGTTGCTCTTGGATTGATACATCCACACGGGATATAAGAGCTTGGAGAGTAGAGGTAAGACTAGTGAGAGTAGAGGTAAGTGTGGTTTGAAGCTCTATTTGCCCTTGGCGAATAACACTAAGGGTGTTGTCATCCAGTGGAGGTTGGGGTTGATAGGAGGGTTCATTATTTTAGAGAAAGGGTTCATAATAGGAGGGTGGTTCATCTTGATAAGGATATGGAGATGGTTCATTTTGATAGGGATATGGAGGTGGTGGTTCTTGGGAGTAATTGGGTTGGAATTGTGGTGGTTCTATATGGTTCATTTGGCTCATAAGGTGGTTGATATGGTGGGTATGTGTTAGGGTCATATGGAGGTGAATGGTGGAAAGGGACTTGTGAGTAGGGTTGAGGGCTATGTTGAGGAGGTGGTTAATAGGCATGTGGTGGTGGTTGTTGACACATACAAGAAGGACTACCACATCCATTAGATTGGTATACATTAGGATTGGAGTTATACCTATATGAGACCGGAGGAGGTTGTTGCCAAGAAGATTGTCTATAAGCTTGTGGCTCCTCCCAACCTTGATTGTTCCATCTTTTATGCATATCCTCATTGTAGCTTCTATTTCCTGCAACATAGTTTGAACTAAACTCATAGCCAAAGGGGTGAGGATTCATAGTAGCTAATAAAAATAAAAACTAATAAAAATAAGCAGCTAAGTCCTAAAACTAACAAAAAACCAACAAATAAGCAAAAATAAAAACAAATAATAAGGCACACGTTTGCAATTCCCCGACAACGGCGCCATTTTGATGAACGGATTTTTGCTAGTAAAGAATCACAATAAATTCTCGTTGCTAGCATAGTTTCTAAACCAACAAAAAATCCTTTCATACAAAAATTTGGTTGTCACAAGTAACAAACCCCTATAAAAATAATAACCGAAGTATTCAAACCTCGAATCGTCTCTCAAGGAATTGTAGGAAAGTGTAGTTATTATTGGTTACGGGAAAGTATCTTTTTGGGGTTTTGAATAAGGAACAAGAAAAGTAAATTGCAAGAATAAAACTAATAGCTAAGAAAGCTCGTGGCAATGTATGAAAATTAGAAGTCCTATCCTAGTTATCCTTATCAATTGTGATGAGAATTGTCCATTGCTCCCACTTAGTTAACCTCTAACTATGAAGGAAAGTCAAGTGCATAAATTAATTTGATTCCTTAAGTCCTAGTCAACTCCTAAGGAAAGACTAGCCTTAGAGGGATCCAAATCAACTAGCAACTTTCAATTATCAATCAACAAAGGAGTTTGATAACTCAAGAGTCTCCAATTACTCAACTAAAGCCAAGAATATAAAAATCTAACTTAAAACCCTCCCAAGCATTTTATCAAACACTTGGAAGGCACAACATAAAACATAGAAATTAATAAGAGATAATAAAACCTAAGCAACCAATTGTAAGCATCAATAACACAAATAGAAGAAAGCAATCATAAATATGAAATACCTCAAATTGCATTAAATAGAAAATCAAATCTAATAAGAGAATTCATAAACTAAATTGGCAACATAAAGTAAATTAACAAGAGAGGTTAAATAAACTAAGGAGCTAGAATAAATAAGAGTAGAAGAGAAACTAAATCAAAGTAGAGTAGGAATCTAAAATTGAAAATAGCTAGACCTAAGAATCCTAAAACCTAGAGAGAGGAGAGAGCCTCTCTCTCCAGAAAACTACCTCTAAAACCTAAAATTATCTGAATGAAAGGTTGTATGAATGAATTATTGTGATTCTCCCACTCTGCAGCTTCTATTCTGTGTTTTTCGGGCTTGGAACTGGGCCAAAAGGAGCCCAGAAATCGCCCCCAGCGCTTTCTGCAATTTTTGCACGTGGCGCATGTCACGCATACGCGTCATCCGTCGCTTGGGAAAAATCCTTGTCACGCGTATGCATCGCTCACCTTCTACGCCAGTCACGCATACGCATCGCTCACCTTCTACGCCAGTCACGTGTACGCGTCGCCCACGTGTACGCGTCGCTACCAGCTTCTCAAAACTTTATTTTCGCACGTTCCTTCCACTTTTGCATATTTCCTTTCCATCCTCTAACCCATTCCTGCCCTATAAAGTCTGAAAACACTTAACAAACAGATCACGACATCGAATGGTAATAAAGAGTAATTAAAATTGACAGTTTAAAGGCCTAGGAAATATGTTTTCAACTATATCACAAAATTAGGAAGGATTTGTAAAACCATGCAAATTATATGAATAAGTAAGCAAAGAATTGATAAAAACCACTCAAATTAGCACAAGATAAACCATAAAATAGTGGTTTATCATAACTCTACTTTAAGATTCTAAAATATTATTTTGGATTTTGTTATTGACAGGACTTCTAAGTCAGGAATTTTTTCTATGGGTTATGATGAGCATTAAAGGTATGCATCCATCAACCTGCACTTTTTTTTATATTAATTGCAAGATTAGGGGGTTCTTTATCTTGATACATACTGTGATTTGATAATTGACTCATTGAAATAGGAGAGATATGCATAAGTCATGACTTTGAGAAAAAATACTAAGCAAGAAAGATAGGATGGTTAATTATAAAATGTTTTCGCAAAACATGTACAACATTATATTTATTGTGTAAATTATTCTACACTTGAATATAATTGAAAGAACTAATAATCTTTCACAAAGAAACTTTATAGCTATAAGTGATTATGCCTTCAAACTTCAGTGATCACTGATCTGTACTTAATATAAACTTTCAAATTTTGATTCTTGAAAACATAATTTAACTATGATTCTGAGAATTGTTTTGCAAATTGTGGGATGTTACATTTAAAGAGAGGCGCAGCTCTTATTAGTGGATCATATAATGATAATATGATAATGTTGTGGTAGATGTTTCAATAATTTTGTGGATTATATAAGGATAATATGATAATGTTGTGGTAGATGTTTTAAATAGAGGCGCAGCTCTTATTCCCCTGATGCATGTTTCTTCCCTACTTTTTAATAATTTTCTCTAATCAAATACAGACAAAGATTGGTCTAATAATGTGTTTGTTTAATAAGTGAAGTTTCTATGGCTAATTGGCTATTTTCTCTTCTATCGGTTATATTACTATGATATATTTTGTCAGAGAGAGTGTCACATTGATATGCATTTCAATATATTGTGTACAATACTTAATAGGCCTTTAGCCAATCTAGTGTAGTAGAGTAGTATTGATATGGATTATAATATCCCCCTTCCCCTCTTCTTTTGTAACAAAATTTTCATGCTCTGAATTTGTTTTACTTACATCATTGAAACTATCTAAGATTCGAGATCTTTTAAAGCAATCACTGGTAAATCCTACTAGGAAGGATTTATACATTTCTTTATATGCCTCGTGGTGCCATTCTCCAATAGTAATTATAAGTCTTTGCTCATTATCTCAAGAAGGTATCTGTAACTTGGTTTTGATTATTAATTTTTAAGTCTTGTCCATGTACACAGAGACACACTAGTATAATGTTGTAATGTAATATTCTTGTTGTTAGGAGAATAAAATATATAATGTGTACAACTTTTTCTGTTATGTTAAATTAAGTATTGAGCATTATTTTCATCATTTAGAGTGATGGCAGTTAGATAATTTTGGTAATGAATATCAATATTTTAAAAAATGCTTCTCTTATCCACTGAAGCATCATACAATTTTGCAGCTTCTTGAACCTAGAAGACATATATGGTTGTTTAAAGCATTGTATGGTCTTCTAATGTTGCTTCCTCAGGTATAAACAACTTCATCTATTTCTTTCTATCACATCCTTGTTTTGAGTTGAGACAATGTTTAAGATATCATGCTTAAATTATTTTTACTCTCTTATTATTAAGCATGTTACTTGAATTGACCATCCTCTTCTAACATGTTTATTTCTTTTGCTAGCAGGAGGACATGATATGAAGAAAATATTTTCCATAGCAATATGAGATGGAATAGGTCTCATATATATATACTTTAGTTATCTAAATCTAATATTTTGATGTGTTCTGTACTTTTTGTAAATAGACTTTACCCGATATTATATGTAATGGATAAATTACACTGTATTTGATTTATGTTATTTGGACTAAAAATATATCTAGCTTATAATATAAATTTTATGATCTAGATTTCTTAAATTTCTCATTTTTAGACTTATTTTGTGATTATTATAAGTTTGGGATGCAATAAAGTAGACTATGATCACGGTTTTAAAATAGGGTGACCATAAATAAGCTATGGTCACAGTTTTAAGGAGGGATAACCATAAAGGCTATGGTCACGGCAAAAAATCGTGACCATAGATAAGGCTATGGTCACAGTTTTAAGGAGGGGTGACCATAAAGGCTATCTGTAACCATAGATAAAGCTATGGTTATAGTTTTAAGGTGGGGACCATAAAGGCTAAACTGTGACCATAGATAAGGCTATGGTCACGGTTTTAAGTGGGGTGACCATAGAGGTTATACGATTTTAAGGTGGGGTGACCATAGAGGCTATGGTCATGGTTTTAAGTAGAGTGACCATAGAAGCTAAACCGTGACCATAGATTAGGCTATGATCACGGTTTTAATAAAGGGGTGATCGTAGAGCAACCTATGGTCACGGTTTTTACGTGTGACCATATATTAACCTATAGTCACGGTAAAAAAAATGTGTCTTAAAGTGTCAAAATTTGAACACTACAACCGTGACCATAAAAACCGTGACCATAGATAAAAAAAAACCATGACCATAGGTCTATGGCCACGGCAAAATAGGCCACGGTGAAAAAACCATGACCATAGGTTAAAATCCATGACTATAGACCTGTGGTCACCCTTTTTACTAGCTACATAAATCTTTTCTTTTGGTAGTGAAACTAAGAAAATAGTGTAATAATGCGCCTAAATCTTTCAATGGGAATAAATGATTAAGATCTATAATCAATTGATTAATTTCTGAGGTGTTACTATATATGATGACTATGTCATCAACATATGCCAAAATAAAAATAGTAGATGAAGAACTAAATCTTGTAAATAAAGATGGATCAGTTCTAGTAGGATGAAAATCAAATTTAAATAAAGTATCTCGAGGCTTAATATACCAAGATCGAGAAACTTGTTTCAAGTCAAAGTTGGCTCTATTTAGCTTATAAACAAAAGAGGGATTAGATTATTCAAATTCTGGAGGTTGTGTCATAAAAACAGTTTCACTTAAGTCTCCATTTAAGAAGACAATATTGAAATCAAATTGCCTTAAGCATTATCCTTTAGATAGAGCAATTGTTAAAACAATTTTAATACCATGTGAAGTTTCTTGAAGAACAAGATATTGAAGAATAGAAAAGAACATATCAGAGTTTAACACTAAAAGGATAGAGGAAATGTTAGCTGAATTGAATTGATCTTTTGTGCATTATATATCGAGAGAATTAATTTTACATTTCATACTCAAACATATATTGGAGCTACAGAAGAGATATCAAGATATCAGTAAGATTATCTTGAATAATTAACGATTAACAAAAAACTACTCTTTTATTATGTAGTAAAAATTGTGTAATAAGAATACCAAAAATAGTTTAGTATATTACAGATTTGAATTGTGTAGTAAGAATACCAAAAACAATTTTGATGAAGGAGTAATTTGGATGGATAGTTTGAGAAAATTAATAGTTATATTATTATTGATGAATTAAGGAGAAAGTACAAAGACTAGTGGAATTTGATATGTTTGTTAGTTGATTATAATGAACTCTATAATGGCCTATTTATAAGCTCCTTAAGTTGATTCTAAACAATTTTAAGTCTTAAATATTTCTAGATATTAATTTGAATCACGCTAGGGAGTCAACGGGGTATCTATACAATTTGTACAATAAACTATTTATTTGGCCCAATTTAAGTTAAAATTGACAATAGACCCACTTTTTACCCTAGTGTAACAAAACCCTTCAGTTTCACTTTAATTGTAACCATCCAATCTTTATTTCAAATTTTACCCAATCCCTTCTTTGTGAACGATGGCACACCTCTCACCCCCTCCCTTGTGAGCTCCGATAACCATCCCACCGTAGCACCGCCGACTGACACCGCGTCTCCTTCATCACCTTTCAGCCCCCGATCCACCCCATTCTCAACCGAACATCCAGCCCTATCAGAGTATAGATTCCGCCGTAGTCAACCGGCCTCTCTTGCATGCGCGTTCCAGCCTGTGGAACACGCCTCTCCTCCCTCACGCTGGCCTTCTTCCCATGGCGGGTCTCCATCTCATCCGTTGGTGTCGCAGTTCAAGCCCTACCATCGTTGTTTCGGTCACGCGTTCTTGTGAGTGGCTCGGCCCTCTCTCGCACAGCAGGAACCATCCTTGTGGTTCTGTTCTGCCTCCATCTCATCCTTGAGGTTAACGGCGAACAGCTCGGCCTTGTTTGTTGCAACGGCACCATCTCCCACTGTTGATAAGGTTGGTTAATGAATATGCTTACCTGATGAATTTTATTTTGCTTGTAACTCAATGTTCATGCGTAGAATTTGTAGCTGGGTTTGATCAGGTTTTTTTCTAAATTAGAATACTATGGTAGGGATTTGAATTTTTTGGGAACGTATTGTTCAAGTTGATGCTCTTGATGGCTACATTGGTATTTTCTTTAGTGCAAAAAATTTTGTTCATGCTCGAATTAGTAAGGACAGTGGTCGTGATTTTCAAGCAATTGATTTGTGTTTGTTTTTATTTTTCTTGGCTTGTTTGAATCATGTAGATTTTGTTAGTTATGATTTTCTTGGGTAAGATTTTGTTTGAATCATGGTTAGGAATAGTTACTAATTGTAACGCTCTATGATCACTTTTAATTAATTTTGATTTTTTCTAATGCTTATCAAGTTAAGTGTATGTCATTTCTTATGGTAGTTTGTGATAATTCATCTAATAAGTTAACGTGCTTGTATTGCTTGTAGAAGTAAATGGCTTATGTTTATTTGATTTTATTAATATCATGGTTTTCATATGCTTGTATGTCACTATATGATTGTGTTGGTTTGCATTTTTTTTTACTTTCTTCATTCTCTCATGACTTAATAGTTCATATTTGTTTTGTTGTTCAGTGTTATTTCATCTATTTTTTTTTCTAAACAACAGATTTACAGATTGGTATTTGAGTCCCTTTGAAGCCTTTATTTAGTTCAATTATGTATTTTTGTATTATTACTTTCATTTGAGAACTTGGTAATTTTTTTATGAACCACATAATTTAAGTAGTTTTTAGGGTGTTTGTAGTGGCCTACAAGTGCTGATAGGCGACTACGACGCTTTGTGCGCTTGTGGTTATCTTGATGCGTCCATATTTGAGCTGATTTAATTAGTGTACACAAGACAAATGGTTACTTTAAAATGTATCTGAATGGTTGTTTTGATCTCAAGTGATCTTTTTTTTGTATTTTGTTGGATTTTTAGAAACATGGTTTTTCTATATACCTTTTAATAGCAATTGGGCATTTTTGTTTTTCTGCCATTTTAAAGCTCCAATTAAGCAAGTGTTTGTGTATGTCTTTCTTAGATTCTTTAATGAACTCATAATTTTGTCATGAATCACGTGAATTTAGGAGTCTTCTTGGTGTTTGTAGTGGACAACTAGTGTTGCTGGTCGATTGTGACACATTGTGCGCTTGTTGACATTGTGATGCGCCCCGAATTGAGCTGATCAGGTGATTTCGATTTTGGAAGACAAAGCTGAACCTGGACACCACAATATACCATGAAACAAGCATAAGGAAGTGACTTCACCATTCACAACACCCAGCACGAGAACACTGAGACAATGGATGGGAGGATTACCACATGTTAAAAATGTCTACAGGAGAAAGAAGTAGTATATTTAAGTTTATTTATTACAATAGAAATGCTTATTGAACTTATTTACTGGTTGGAGTCTTGAGGTTTTGTTTTTAGGAATTGATGAGGAGTAACATATGGTTGCTCATTCATTTTATAAACTTGGCCGAATGTGTTGGTAGAATATCTTTTAATGATGACTTGCTTACCAGGCATAAAAAATAACCATCCATTTTGTCTAAGAAAGTGACCATTCGATTCCATATTTAAATAACCATCCAATATATTATGTCTATATATAGGGATTTTATTTTTCCAATGCAAAATTCTTGTTGAACTAATTCACCAATTGGAGTCTTGATGTTTTGTTTATGATACTTGATGAGAACTAACATGTGGTTGCTCATTCATTTTATGCACTTGGCTGAATGTGTTGTTAGAATATCTTTCAATCATGACAGACTTACCAGGCATAAAAAATAACCATCTATTTTGTCTACGAAAGTAACCATCTAATTCCATATGAAACTGACCATCCAGTTTATTATATCTATATACAGGAATTTATTTTTCAATGCAAAATGCTTGTTGAGCTAATTCACCAGTTGGAGTATTGAGGTTTTGTTCATGAGACTTGATGAGGATAAACATGTGATTGCTCATTCATTTTCTGAACTTGGTTGAATGTGTTGGTAGAATATCTTTTAATCATGACATACTCACCAGGCGGCAAAAATAACCATCTATATTGTCTAAGAAAGTAAACATCTGAATCCATATTAAACTGACTAGCCAGTTTATTGTGTTTATGTACAGGGATTTTTTTTTCCAGTGCAAAATGCAAGTTGAGCTAATTCACCAGTTGGAGTCTTGAGCTTTTGTTTATAAGACTTGATGAGGACTAACATGTGGTTGCTCATTCATTTTATGAACCTGGCTGAATGTGTTGGTAGAATATATTTCAATCATGACATACTTACCAGGCAGAAAAAATAACCATCTATTATCAGTTGAAAACAAAATTTTAATTAATTCATGGATATAAATATTGCGAGTTATTGTTCATCTTGAATTTCCAAAAATTTGTGCTTCTGATTGTGAGCTGAAGAGTTGGCGCTATACATCCTCTTTGGGTTTAAATGTTCCAAATCTTCCTTAAATACCCAATGGTACCCACAACTATTCACTTCTACTACTTCTTCTGAATAACGAGTCAATGCAACTAATTTAATACCATCAAGATCAGATGCTCCTTCTTTTAAAACACAGACAAAATTATTAATGAAAACTTCCCTGGATAAAAACATTAGTAACATATGATCTAATTATTGGATGAAATCTTTCCTAAAATGAAGATGGCCTTTTCATCAAATCAAGCAAAAGAGTAATGGTATAACCCAAATATACATCCACTTTTCATATGAATGAACCATCCGTATACATAGTAAAATAAACATTCTCTTTAGTTAATAAGAAATAACAAACAAACCAAATACCTCCCGTGCACTATGTTTAAATGATTTAACTCAAATCCAACTTCAATTCAAGAAAAATTAAATTAAATCTAATCCAAACCACATAACAAAAGAAACCTGCAGAACATGTGCATGTAGAATCCAGCAAATTAAGCAAAAGACCAATGATATAACCCAAATAAACATCCAATTTTCATATGAAAGCACCATCCGTATACATCGTAAAATGAACATCCATTTTAATTGATAATAAACAACTAACAAATTAACCAAAATACCACTCGGGCACCATGATTAAATGGCTTAACAAAAATCCAACTTCAATTCAAGCAAAATTTAACTAAATCTAATCCAAACCACATAACAAAAGAAACATGTAGAGCATGTGCATGCAGAATACAACAAATCAAGCAAAAGACAATTATGTCAAGTCAGCAACAATTAAACTATAATGGATGCATACTACTGAAGCTAAGCCAATTATGTCAAATCAGTAACAATTAAACTAAGTCTACGCTAACTGTTTAATCAAAGTCCACATACAAGGTAAATTGAACATCATCCTTGTTGCTTCTATAACAACTAGCTCATTGACCAAAATATCGCCCGTGCACCTAATTTAAAATGACATAAATCAATCCCAGTTTCTATTCGAGCATGACTCAACTAAATGAAATCCGTAGCACGTAACAAAATAAGCATGCGGAGTATTTGAACGCCAAAGCCAGCAATTCAATTCAAATCAACAAATGCCATGCGGAGCTGTGCCTTTTCAAACATCCATTTATTAAAGGAACCAACCATCTCTATACACAGTGAAGTAAACATCCGTGTTCTTCCAAGCAAGTAACGTAATATTGCATCCCCTATATAAAGTATTGTAAAATAAGAACAAAGATCTATTGGTTCAATAAATGAAAATATCATCACAATCGGTATGCGTGCATACTCTCTGAGTTCTAGATTCACAAGCAATATCACTTCAACAAATACCGAACTGGGTTGTACTTTTTCTTTTATTTTTAAAAACACTCCCAAACTAACTCGAGAAACATGTAGAATTGAAAAACAAAAGAACCCCAGCAACTCATCAACATTAAACCCTTTTTTGAAAAAATGGTTTATAAGAAAGGAGGGAATCAACTAATTCAACCTATGAAAATACATCTCATTTAGATCACTATTAGGCCAAATTTAATTAGCTTCATTCAAGCACAACCAAAATAATTTTTAACCAATTATTTAATTAACTCACATACCACATATAAAATCAAGCAAATGACCAATTACGAAAATAAAAACAAACATCCATTCATCAACGAGAACGAACTATCTATAAACATTGCAAACTAAACAACCGTCTTATTCCCAACAAGTAAAGTAATTTTGCATCCATACATATTACCGGAATCCTAGGTTAACTAATCAAAACGGAGAAGCATATAGTAGTGAAAAAACTATACAAATTAGCAACAACCACATGATTTTTTCAATTGAGGGCAGCATTTCAAAAATAAAATATATTCTACAAGATAAAAAAAAATCCAATAATCCAACCAAATCACAGTATATCTTTTAACCAAAATAACTATTTCTTGAAGTCTAATACATTACATTAACATTAACAGCCACATGTTTGTTTCCAATTTAGTCCAGCAATTCAAAAATAAAAAATACTCCACAAGATGAAGAAAAATTCAATAATCCAACCGAATCACAGAACATCTTTTAATCAACGTAACTATTTCTTGAAGCCTATTACATTATATGAACATCCATTTAAAAATTAAAACCGTAGCTATCACTAACCTGTTGTAGTCAAATGAGGTTGCTAAGGAAGATGCGTGTTACTGTGTCAGCGCCGTTTGCTGCAGTTGGTGGTGACAGCGGTGTTCAGTTGCCTATGACGGGCGGCTTGCTTGGTGGTGGTGCTGCTGCTGGGTCTGTGGCAACCGTGGTGGGCAGCGGCACAACACGGACAGGAACGAGTGCGGGAGAAGGAAGACTGGCTGGAGACGCTCGGCGGCGATGTGTGCTGCTGATGAGGGAGTGGGCTCGCCGATGGTAGGGTTGGGTAGAGAAGAAGCGATGGCGCAGCGGCGTGACGGCATGTTACTACCCTTCACGCCCACTCCTCTGTTAATTGCAGTGGTTGTGGCAGTCGGATTGTTCGGAGTAGGGTGGCACGGCGTTGAGGGTTTGACCGAGAGGGAGTACTGATGCGTGAGCATCTTTCCTATCTTTTTCTAGTGAATTTGCATTTAATTTGTTGAGTTTAATCAAGAATTAATTATCTTTTAGCCACTATGGATGCTACGTTGAGTCTTGTATAATTCTATTTATTTTAGGTAGCATTCAGCTAGATTTGATGGAGTTTTTGTAGCACAAGAATTAAAGAAGATGACAGCGAGGAGCGACGCGCACGCGTACCTGATGCGTGCGCGTGATTTGGAGCTTTCTATGGTGACACGTGCGCGTACTTGATGCGTACGCGTGAAAAGCGAAGTTGCTTAGTGACGCGTGCGCGTACTTAACGCGTACACGTGACACACAAAGAAGACAATCGACGCGTACGCGTGACTGACGCGTACGCGTGACATGCGCCATGTGCAGAAAATGCTGGGGGTGATTTCTGTCCTTTTTTGACCCAGTTTTCAGCCCAGAAAATACAGATTAGAGGCTACAGAATGGAGGACTCAGGGGAACACTTCCCGTTACTTTCCAAGTTAAGCGTGGACCCTACGAAACAAGTGGTCCCCATCCATCAATTGAAGACTTGCTGATTATTTAATTAATTCTTATTTAAACTTAATGTTTATTTTAAAAATAAGAAAAGATATTATTTTAGTTTTAGAAATTAGATTTTAAATTTAATTAGGATTAGATATAAAAAGGAAAAGGAACTTCCCTTCTGGGAATCCCATTCCATTTCTACGAAAATATATTTTATCAGAATCCTTGTTTTCTCTCTGAACCATGAGCAACTAAACCCCCATTGTTAAGGTTAGGAGCTCTGTCTATTGTATGGATTGATACTATTATTTTTCTATTTTAATTCATGTATTGATTTATATTTCAAGAATTATTTTCGTTCTTTATTTTATGAATTTGGGTGGAACGGAAGTATGATCCTCTTTCTAATTGAGTTCTTGTATAACTTGGAAAAGCTCTTTACTTGAACAACAGCTTGAAAACATATTCTCCTAAATTTCTAGTTTATCTGAATTTAACGGGATACGTGACATATAATCCTCTTATATTTGGGTAATTAGGATTTTTGTGGCATATAACTAGAATTGAACTTCACCCTCTAATTGGAATTAATTGACCAAGGAATTGGCAGTTAATGAGAATTAGAAGAGACTAGGAAGGTCTAAGGAATGAGGGTCTAGTCACATATAGTTTGCCATGAATTGAATCTTGCATGATTAAAATAGTTAATAAGAAAAGTCAATCCGGAAAATAGATAACTCTAAAACCTTAACTGCCTTCTCCATATTTTATTCCCAACCTATTCACCTGTCTGTCTTCAAACTCTGAATTTATTATTTAATGTTTTTTGAACTCTCAAACACTATTTTTTACTTGTCTAACTAAGCCTATCACTCAATTATTGTTGCTTGATCCATCAATCCTTGTGGGATTGACCCTCACTCACATGAGGTATTACTTGGTACTACCCGGTACACTTGCCGGTTAATTTGTGGTTAGAAATTCCGCACCAAGTTTTTGGCGCCGTTGCCGGGGATTGATAGTGATTGACAACTACTCGTTGTTTGATTGCTTAGATTAGGCATTTTATTTTTAATTTTATTTAAATTTTGCTTTAGTATTTTCAAAAAAAAATAAAAAAGAATTCTGTTCTTTCTTCTTTGCTTTCCTGTTTACCACATGGTGCGTTTAATTCTTTTTGATGTTTTGTGCTAAGAAAAATAATGGAGAGAGATCAAATGGGTTACTACTACACCCAAGGAATGATTCATATTATTATGAATGGGGGAACTACCCAAATTTTGGGTGGCATTAATAAATAGCACTAATAATTTTTTCTTAATTTCTGAATTTAAGTTTGGTGTTACCTATTTATTTTTATTTTAAATTTTTTTCTCTAGTTATTTTTCTTGTTATTTTCAAATTTTTCTAGCTTAATTCCACTCATAATTTTTGAAATTTATATATTTATCTTGTTTAGTATTTTTATTTTATCTCTTTACACAAGTTACCTCATTGGAATTCTCTGCACTCTGACGTAGAGAATCCCATCTTTTCTTGCCTTCTGTTTGTTTATGCACAGGAACAGGGACAAAAAATCTCTATTAGACTTTGATCCAGAACCAGAAAGGACTTGTAGGCGACGTTTGCAACAATCAAGACTTTACAAGGCTGCAGAATCCACTATGGATCCTAACAATCCTGCTAATGCCAATATGGCAAATCCGAATGAGAATGAGCAGCAAAGGAGAGTACTTGGATCTTACTCTGCTCCTACTGCAGATCTTTATAGAAAAAGCATTATGGTGGCTCCTATAGCTGCAAACAACTTTGAGTTGAAGCCACAATTGGTCATACTGGTGCAATAAAACTGCCAGTATCATAGTCTTCCCCACGAAGACCCAAATCAATTTATTTCTAATTTTCTGCAGATTTGTGATACTGTGAAGACAAATGGAGTGAACCCTGAGGTGTACAAACTCCTGCTCTTCCCGTTTGCTCTGAGGGATGGAGCAAAGCTATGGCTAGATTCCCAACCCAGGGAGAGTTTGAATACTTGGGACAAGGTTGTTACTGAGTTTCTTACTAAATTTTTCCCACCAAAGAAGCTAACTAAGCTTAGGGTGGAGGTTCAGACCTTTAGGCAGAAGGATGGTGAAACTTTTCATGAAGCTTGGGAGAGATACAAGCTACTAACTAGGCAATGCCCTCCAGACATGTTCTCCAAATGGACCCAACTAGACATCTTCTATGAAGGTTTGGGTGAAATATCCAAGATGTGCTTAGATAATTCTACAGGTGGTTCACTGCACAAGAAGAAGACACCAGAGGAGACTATTGAGCTTATTAAATTGGTTGCTAGCAATCAATATTTATACTCCTCTAACAGGAATCCTGTGAACTCTGAGGGTCCTCATAAGAAGGGTGTTATGGAAGTAGAGGCTCTTAATGCTATTCTTGCTCAGAACAAGCTAATATCTCAGCAAATAAATCTACTTACTCAACAAATGGGTGGCATGCAAGTCTCAGCTATCAACACCCAAAATCCACATCAAGAGGTCTCTTATGACATGACAGGTAATTTTTTGCAGAATGACAATTATGATTATGCTCAATCTTCTACTGAACAAGTCAATTACATGGGGAGTGGTCCTATAAATCCCAATAATGACCCATATTCAAAGACATACAATCAGGGGTGGAAAAATTACCCAAATTTTGGATGGAGAGACCAACCTCAGAGACCTCAGAATTTTAACAATAATTCTCAGGGCGGCTTCCAACAGAACAATTACAATAACCGCCAATTTCAGTCTCAGCAACAACAACCACCTCAGCAGGCAAACTCTAAATCCCAAGAAGATTCTAATTGGGAGATGATGAGAAGTTTTATGCAGGAAACCAGAGCCTCTATTAGAAACTTGAAGGTGCAAATGGGCCCAATGAGTAAGCAATTACCTGAGAATTCTGCAAGTACATTTCCAGGTGATACAGTGGTGAACCCTAGAGAAGATTGCAAGGTTATTCAACTGAGAAGTGGTAAAACAGCTGGCTCTGAGACAAAGGCCAATGAAGAGCTAGTTAAAAAAGAAGCTCCAAAGGAGAAGAAGGAAGAAGTAGAACACGCACCTCCTAAGCGTGCAGACAATCCATTCCCTGATTCTCTTGACACTTATCCCACCTTGCCAAAAGCTCTAGAATACAAGCCAAAAATGCCATATGCTCAGAGGCTCCAGAAGGCTTCTGGAATGCGAAATTGTTACTCAGATTAGGGTTGTAAAATTATTTGTTCGTTCTCTCCCTGGCAATGGCACCAAAAAACGGATGCGCAGAACCATGGTCCAAACATAACTTCACAACTTCGCACAACTAACCAGCAAGTGCACTAGGTCGTCCAAGTAATAAACCTTACGTGAGTAAGGGTCGATCCCACGGAGATTGTTGGTATGAAGCAAGCTATGGTCACCTTGTAAATCTCAGTCAGGCGGATATCAAATAGTTATGGAGTTTTCGAAAATATATAATAGATAGACAGAAAATAAAGATAGAAACACTTATGTAAATCATTGGTGAGAATTTCAGATAAGCGTGTAGAGATGCTTTCGTTCCTCTGAACTTCTGCTTTCCTGCTATCTTCATCCAATCAGTCCTACTCCTTTCCATGGCTGGCTTTATGTAATGACATCACCATTGTCAATGGCTACTTTTCATCCTCTCTGTGAATCATGAGGAACAGCAGAGCTCCACACCTTAATCTATGGAGTGCAGAAACTCTACCGTTTGAAAATACATAAGTGAAAGGTTCAGGCATGGCCGAATGGCCAGCCCCCAAAACGTGATCATAGGATCAAAAATACAATCCAGGATCGATCCGAAGATGTCTAATACAATAGTAAAAAGTCCTATTTATACTAAACTAGTTACTAGGGTTTACAGAAGTAAGTAATTGATGCATAAATCCACTTCCGGGGCCCACTTGGTGTGCGCTTGGGCTGAGCTTGAATGTTACACGTGCAGAGGCTTTTTCTGGAGTTGAACGCCAGTTTGTAACGTGTTTTTGGCGTTCAACTCTGGTTCGTGACGTGTTTCTGGCGTTTAACTCCAGACTGCAGCATAGAACTGGCGTTCAACGCCCTTTTGCGTCATCTAAACTCGGCCAAAGTATGGACTATTATATATTTCTGGAAAGCCCTGGATGTCTACTTTCCAACGAAATTGGAAGCGCGCCCTTTTGAGTTCTGTAGCTTCAGAAAATCCACTTTGAGTGCAGGGAGGTCAGAATCCAACAGCATCAGCAGTCCTTCTTCAACCTCTGAATCTGATTTTTGCTCAAGTCCCTCAATTTCAGCCAAAAAATACCTGAAATCACAGAAAAACACACAAACTCATAGTAAAGTTCAGAAATGTGAATTTAACATAAAAACTAATAAAAACATCCCTAAAAGTAACTAGATCCTACTAAAAACATACTAAAAATAATGCCAAAAAGCGTATAAATTATCCGCTCATCACAATACAAAACTTAAATTGTTGCTTGTCCCCAAGCAACTAAAAATCAAATAGGATAAGAAGTAACTAGATTCTACTAAAAACATACTAAAAACAATGCCAAAAAGCGTATAAATTATCTGCTCATCATTAGGGCAGGATTTTATCCCTTTAGGCCCTCCTATCCACTGATGCTCAAAGCCTTGGGATCCTTTTTATTACCCTTGCCTTTTGGTTTTAAGGGCTATTGGCTTTTTGCTCTTGCCTCTTGGTTTTAAGAGCTTTGGCTTTTTCTGCTTGCTTCTTCTCTCTATTTTTTTCGCTATTTTTTTATTCTGCAAGCTTTGTTCTTTGCTGCTTTTTCTTGCTTCAAGAATCATTTTTATGATTTTTCAGATTATCAAATAACATGTCTCCTTGTCATCATTCTTTCAAGAGCCAACATATTTAACATTCTTAAACAACAACTTCAAAATACATATGCACTGTTCAAGCATTCATTCAGAAAACAAGAAGCATTGTCACCACATCAATATAATTAAACTAAGTTCAAGGATAAATTCGAAACTCATGTACTTTTTGTTCTTTTGAATTAAAACATTTTTCATTTAAGAGAGGTGATGGATTCATAGGACATTCATAACTTTAAGACAAAGTTACTAACTACTAATGATCATGTAATAAGACACAAACATGGATAAGCACTTAACATAAAGAAAACGAAAAACAGAGAATTTAAGAACAAGGAATGAGTCCACCTTAGTGATGGTGGCATTTTCTCCTTGAGGAACCAATGATGTCCTTGAGCTCTTCTATGTCTCTTCCTTGTCTTTGTTGCTCCTCCCTCATTGCTCTTTGAATAGAACTTCCCAACCTCTTCTTTGGATTTCATGTCGGATCTCCGGATACTCATTTCTCTTGAGCTTGAAAGGGACCTCGGGGATCACCTTCTTCTTGGCCACAACATCATAGAAGTGGTCTTGATGAGCTTTGGAGATGAATCTTTCCATCTCCCATGACTCGGAGGTGGAAGCTTTTGTCTTTCCTTTCCCTTTTCTAGAGGATTCTCCGGTCTTGGGTGCCATCAATGGTAACGAAAAAACAAAAAGCTTATGCTTTTACCACACCAAACTTAGAATATTGCTCGCCCTCGAGCAAGAGAAGAAAGAATAGTAGAAGAAGAAGAAGAAAATATGGAGGGGAGGAGGGAGAGGTGTATTCGGCCAAGAAGGGGAAGAGAGGGTTGTGTTGTGTGAAAATGAGGAAGAATGGAGGGCTATATATAGGGAAGGGTGGGGGGTAAGGTTCGGTCATAAGGGTGGGTTTTGGGTGGGAAATTGATTTAGAATTTTGAAGGTAGGTGGAGTTTATGAGGTAGGTTTATGGGGAAGAGTGGATGGATGTGAGTGGTGAAGTGGTGATAGGGAAGAGAGATTGAGGTGATTGGTGAAGGGTTTTGGGGAAGAGTGTTTATTGGGAAGAGAGGATGAACATTGAGAAGAGGGAAGAGAGTGAGTGGTGGTAGGTGGGGATCCTGTGGGGTCCACAGATGCTGAGATGATCCTGTGGGGTCTACAGATCCTGAGGTGTCAAGGAATTGCATCCTTGCACCCATTAGGCATGTAAAATGCCTTTGCATGCAATTCTGGGGTTTAAACGCTGAATTGATGCTTGTTCTGGGCGTTCAGCGCCCAGATGCAGCATATTTCTGGCGTTGAACGCCAGCCAGATGCTTGTTTCTGGCGTTCAGCTCCAGCTCTTCTTCACTGTGTATTTCTGGCGTTTGAACGCCAGGATGTTGCTTGTTTCTGGCA
Organism: Arachis ipaensis; assembly: GCF_000816755.2. Taxonomy (NCBI): domain Eukaryota; kingdom Viridiplantae; phylum Streptophyta; class Magnoliopsida; order Fabales; family Fabaceae; genus Arachis; species Arachis ipaensis. The sequence continues at coordinate 56,019,094 of NC_029786.2, read as the reverse complement.
TTCAATGCTAGAAACATGCTCTGTTCTAGCGTTGAACACCAGACAGATGCTCCTTACTGGCGTTTGAACGCCAGTGAACTCCTCCTCCAAGGTGTGCTGTTTTTAATGCTGTTTTTTATTTTTCTTTAGTTTTTTTTTCAGTTGTTTTTGTGACTCCACATGATCATGAACCTATGAAGACATATAACTAATAAAAATATAATTAAATAAAAATTGGGTTGCCTCCCAACAAGTACTTCTTTAATGTCAATAGCTTGACAGTGGGCTCTCATGGAGCCTCACAGATGTTCAAAGCATTGTTGAGACTCCCCAACACCAAACTTAGAGTTTGGATATGGGAGTTCAACACCAAACTTAGAATTTGGTTGTGGCCTCCCAACACCAAACTTAGAGTTTGACTGTGGGGGCTCTGGTTGACTCTGTTTTAAGAGAAGCTTATTGTTCCTCTTTTCCATGTTTACAGAAGGATGTCCTTGAGTTTTAAACTCAAGGGAGTCCTCATTCAATTGAAGGACTAGTTCACCTCTGTTAACATCAATCACAGCTCTTGCTGTGGCTAGGAAGGGTCTTCCAAGAATGATGGATTCATCCTCATCCTTCCCAATATCCAGGATTATAAAATCAGCAGGGATGTAAAGGCCGTCAACCTTTACTAACACGTCCTCTACTTGTCCATAAGCCTCTTTTCTTGAGTTGTCTGCCATCTCTAATGAGATTCTAGCAGCTTGCACCTCAAAGATTCCCAGTTTCTCCATTACAGAGAGGGGCATGAGGTTTATTCCTGACCCAAGGTCACATAGAGCCTTCTCAAAGGTCATGGTGCCTATGTTACAAGGTATTAGGAACTTTTTAGGATCCTGTTTCTTCTGAGGCAATCTCAGTTGATCCAATGCATTTAGTTCATTGGTGAATAGGGGAGGTTCATCTCCCCAAGTCTCATTACCAAATAAATTAGCATTCAGCTTCATGACTGCACCAAGGAACTTGGCAACTTGCTCTTCAGTAACATCCTCATTCTCTTCAGAAGAAGAATACTCATCAGAGCTCATGAAGGGCGTAAGGAGGTTCAATGGAATCTCTATGGTCTCTAGATGAGCCTCAGATTCCTTTGGTTCCTCAGAGGGAAACTCCTTATTGATCACTGGACGTCCCAGGAGGTCTTCCTCACTGGGATTCACGTCCTTCTCCTCTCTTCTGGGTTCGGCCATGATGATCATTTTAATGGCCTTGCACTCTCCTTTTGGATTTTCTTCTGTATTGCTTGGGAGAGTACTAGGAGGAATTTCAGTGATCCTTTTACTCAGCTGGCACACTTGTGCTTCCAAATTTCTAATGGAGGACCTTGTTTCATTCATGAAACTCAGAGTGGCCTTAGATAGATCAGAGACTAAGTTTGCTAAATTAGAGGTATTTTGTTCAGAGTTTAGTATCACAGATCTGCAAAAATTCAGTTAAGAACTGAAAAGGATCTTCAGATGGAAGTCCATGAAACTTGTAGTTTTGTTGCATCAGAGAAACTAATTGAGGTTTCAGCTCAAAATTGTTTGCTCCAATGGTAGGGATGCAGATGCTTCTTCCATGTAAGTTGGAGTTAGGTGCAGTAAAGTCACCAAGCATCCTCCTTGCATTATTATTATTTTCGGCTGCCATCTCCTCTTCCTGTTCGAAAATTTCTGAAAGGTGCTTGCTGGATTGTTGTAATTTAGCTTCTCTTAGATTCCTCTTCAGAGTCCTTTCAGGTTCTGGATCTGCTTCAACAAGAATGTTCTTGTCCTTGCTCCTGCTCATATGAAAAAGAGGGAACAGAAAAATAATAATAATAGGGATCCTTTTTGCCTAAGTATAGAGGTTCCCCTGTGTGAGTAGAAGAAAAGAAGAAGAGAAAATCTGAACTCAGAGAGAGAGGGGGGTTCAGATTTTTGGTGAGTGAGGAAGAGATGTTAGTAAATGAATAAATAAATAGAAGAAGATGAGAAGTGAGAGGATTTTCAAAAATAATTTTTGAAAAATTGGTTAGTGATTTTCGAAAATTAAAATCAAAATTTGAAACAATTAGTTAATTAAAAAGAATTTTTGAAAAAGAGGGAAGAGATTTTCGAAAATTAGAGAGAGAGAGTTAGTTAGGTAGTTTTGAAAAAGATAAGAAACAAACAAAAAGTTAGTTAGTTAGTTGAAACAAATTTGAAAATCAATTTTTGAAAAGATGAGAAGATAAGAAGTTAGAAAAGATATTTTAAAATCAAATTTTTGAAAAAGATAAGATAAGAAGATATTTTTGAAATTAGTTTTGAAAAAGATTTTATTTTTAAAATCACAATTAATGACTTGATTCACAAGAAATCACAAGATATGATTCTAGAACTTAAAGTTTGAATCTTTCTTAACAAGTAAGTAACAAACTTGAAATTTTTGAATCAAAACATTAATTGTTGATGATATTTTCGAAAATATGATGTAAAATTAAGAAAAATATTTTTGAAAAATATTTTTGGAATTTTCGAAAATAGATAAGAAAAATGAAAAAAAAAGATTTGATTTTTGAAAAAGATTTTGAAAAGATGAGATTTTTAAATTGAAAATTTGATTTGACTCATAAAAACAACTAGATTTTAAAAATTTTTTGAAAAAGTCAATCCAAATTTTCGAAATTTATGAGAGAAAAAGGGGAAGATATTTTTTATTTTTGAAATTTTTTTATGATGAGAGAGAAAAACATAAAAATGATGCAATGCATGAAAATTTTAGATCAAAACAATGAATGCATGCAAGAATGCTATGAATGTCAAGATGAACACCAAGAATACTTTGAAGATCATGATGAACATCAAGAACATATTTTTGAAAAATTTTTTATGCAGATAAAACATGCAAGACACCAAACTTAGAAATCATTAATGTTTAGACACTAAGAATTTAAGAATGCATATGAAAAACACCATACAACACAAAACAATATAATATGAAGATCAATCAAGAAGGTTTATCAAGAACAACTTGAAGATCATGATGAATGCAATGTATGAATGCAATTTTCGAAAAATGCAAGATGAGTATGCAATTGACACCAAACTTGAAATTGATTCAAGACTAAAACAAGAAACACAAAATATTTTTTTGATTTCTTTTTGATTTTCTAATTTTTTTTTTTGGATTTTTCGAAAATTATTTGTGAAAAAGAAAAATAAGGATTCCAAAATTTTTAATATGAATTCCAGGAATCTTACACTCTTTAGTCTAAAGCTCCAATCTGAGGGTTAGACATGGCTTAATAGCCAGTCAAGCTTTAGCATGTAAATCTTTTGGATCAGGAACAGCAGCAGGTGGATTAGCAACAACTAGCTTGCTCTTGATAATGTTGGGTTGGAAGCCCCAGTCCAAATAAATTTAGATATGGCTTTACAGCCAGCTAGGCTTCACATGCTTCATGAAACTCTAGAATTCATTCTTAAAAATTCTGAAATAATTTTCAAAAACAGATGAGAAATTTTTGAAAGATTTTTTTTTTTCGAATATTAATTGGGAAAAACGAAAAAGAAGAAAATATTTTTTTTGAAAAATTTTTTTGAAAACTTTTTGAAAATAAAATAAGAAGAAAATTACCCAATCTAAGCAACACGATGAACCGTCAGTTGTCCAAACTCGAACAATCCCCGGCAACGGTGCCAAAAACTTGGTATCCGAAATTGTTACTCAGATTAGGGTTGTAAAATTATTTGTTCGTTCTCTCCCTGGCAATGGCACCAAAAACGGATGCGCATAACCATGGTCCAAACATAACTTCACAACTTCGCACAACTAACCAGCAAGTGCACTGGGTTGTCCAAGTAATAAACCTTACGTGAGTAAGGGTCGATCCCACGGAGATTGTTGGTATGAAGCAAGCTATGATCACCTTGTAAATCTTAGTCAGGCGGATATCAAATTGTTATGAAGTTTTCGAAAATATATAATAGATAGACAGAAAACAAAGATAGAAACACTTATGTAAATCATTGGTGAGAATTTCAGATAAGCGTATAGAGATGCTTTCGTTCGTCTGAACTTCTGCTTTCCTGCTGTCTTCATCCAATCAGTCCTACTCCTTTCCATGGCTGGCTTTATGTAAGGACATCACCATTGTCAATGGCTACTTTTCATCCTCTCTGTGAAAATGGTCCGATGCGCTGTCACTGCATGGCTAATCATCTGGAGGCATCACCGTGGTCAATGGCTGCATCCCATCCTCTTGTGAAAATGGTCCAAATGCTCTGTCACAGCACGGCTAATCATCTGAGGTTCTCGATCATACTGGAATAGGATTCACCCTCCTTTTGCGTCTGTCACTACGCCCAGCACTCGCGAGTTTTAAAGTTCGTCACAGTCATTCAATCCCAGAGTCCTACTCAGAATACCACAGACAAGGTTTAGACTTTCTGGATTCTCATGAATGCCGCCATCAATCTAGCTTATACCATGAAGATTCTGATTAAGAGATCCAAGAGATAATCATCCAATCTAAGGTGGAACGGAAGTGGTTGTCAGGCACGCGTTCGTGGGGGAATGATGATGATTGTCACGTTCATCACATTCATATTGAAGTTCGAATGAATATCTTAGAAGCGGAATAAGTTGAATTGAATAGAAAAACAGTAGTACTTTGCATTAATTCATGAGGAACAGCAGAGCTCCACACCTTAATCTATGGAGTGCAGAAACTCTACCGTTTGAAAATACATAAGTGAAAGGTTCAGGCATGGCCGAATGGCCAGTCCCTAAAACGTGATCACAGGATCAAAAATACAATCCAGGATCGATCCGAAGATGTCTAATACAATAGTAAAAAGTCCTATTTATACTAAACTAGTTACTAGGGTTTACAGAAGTAAGTAATTGATGCATAAATCCAGTTCTGGGGCCCACTTGGTGTGTGCTTGAGCTGAGCTTGAATGTTACACGTGCAGAGGCTTTTTCTGGAGTTGAACGCCAGTTTGTAACGTGTTTTTAGCATTCAACTCTGCTTCGTGACGTGTTTCTGACGTTTAACTCCAGACTGCAGCATAGAACTGGCGTTCAACGTCCTTTTTCGTCATTTAAAATCGGCTAAAGTATGGACTATTATATATTGCTGGAAAGCCCTGCATGTCTACTTTCCAACGCAATTAGAAGCGCGCCATTTTGAATTCTGTAGCTCCAGAAAATCTACTTTGAGTGCAGGGAGGTCAGAATCCAACAGCATCAGCAGTCCTTCTTCAACCTTTGAATCTGATTTTTGCTCAAGTCCCTCAATTTTAGCCAGAAAATACCTGAAATCGCAGAAAAACACACAAACTCATAGTAAAGTCCAGAAATGTGAATTTAACATAAAAACTAATAAAAACATCCCTAAAAGTAACTAGATCCTACTAAAAACATACTAAAAACAATGCCAAAAAGCGTATAAATTATCCGCTCATCAGCTTCCAAAGAAAAGCAATTTTCTAAAATTTTAGAAGTCTTCAAGAAGCTGCAGATCAACATTCCTTTTGCAGAGGCTCTTGAGCAAATGCCTCTTTATGCTAAATTTATGAAAGAATTATTGACTAACAAGAGGAATTGGAAGGAGCAAGAAACCGTGGTGTTAACCAAGGAATGCAGTGCTATTATTCAACATAAACTTCCTAAGAAAATGCAAGATCCGGGGAGCTTTGTGATTCCTTGCACCATTGGAGATGTCACCATTCAGAGGTCTTTATGTGATCTTGGAGCTAGCATCAATCTCATGCCACTTTCAGTGATAAAAAAGCTTCAAATTGAGGAGGTAAAACCCACTCGTATTTCTCTTCAACTTGCTGATCTTTGATGGGAAAATTTGTGGAAAAACAAATTTCCAAAACACCCAAATCTAACCGGCAAGTGCACCGGGTCGCATCAAGTAATAAAACTCACGGGAGTGAGGTCGATCCCACAGGGATTGAAGGATTGAGCAATTTTAGTTTAGTGGTTGATTTATTCAAGCGAAACAAGATTTGGTTGAGTGATTTGTGATTAACAGAATTTAAATTGCATGGAAAGTAAAGGGAATGGGTAAATTTCATGAAATTAAAGAGAACAGAAAATAAAGTGCTGAATCTTAAAGAACAAGAAATTAAATGGCAGAAACTTAGAACGCAAGAAATGTAAATTGCAGAATCTTAAAGTGCAAGAAATGTAAATGGCTTGAATTGAAAACGGAATTGGGAATTGGATTTGCAGAAATTAAACAAGGAAAAGAAAAATTCAACAAACAGGAATGTAAAAGATGGATTCAATTAAACCGGATCTTAAATGAAAATGAGAATAAGCTTGGTGTGACAACGAAACAAGGAAATTGAAATTGAAAGCTATAGATCTCAGGACTCAAGAGACTAGATAGCCAAGTCTAGATCTCACTGCCTTCCTAGATCCAGCAAGAACAATTGCAAAGGAAATAAAGAAATGTAAATTGCAGAAGAGTACAAGCCGAAGCAGTTAACTGAAATGGAAATTCGATTATGCAGAAAATTAAACGAGATCTCAAGGTGAGATTGAAATAGAAGTTCTTCAATTCTCCACCCAAGATCCGAAACAAGAAAAGTAAAAAGTGCTCAAACAAGAACAAGGAAGAAGAGAGATCAATTCTCCTCCCTAATTCTCTTGAATTCTAAAAACAACAATGCAAAAATGTCAAGGTGCTCTCCACTGTAAGTGTTCCCAAATTCTCTCCAAAGAAAAGCTCTCCGAAAAACTTAAATCCTAAGCTATTTATACACTTTCTTCAAATGGTCTTCAAGCCTTGAATTGGGCCTTTGCTCTTGATGGAATTGGGTTGATAAAGGCCTTGGTTGATTGCTCTTGGAGTTGGAGAAAGATCCATTGTGAACCGGGTTGAAATCATATAAAGTTTGAGTAAAAGTTTGAGGCAAACTTTTACTCAAGCTTTTTATACCAGATGGCTTCACTTGCTGCTACGAACGTTTGGGCTAAAGTTTGAGGTCAAACTTTTGCTCAAACGTTGGCCCCCTTGTGTATATGTGTGGTGCCAACGTTTGCCAAAAAGCTTGAGGCAAACATTGGCGCAAACTTTTCTCCTCCAGGGTGTGCAAGTGTGGCGCCAACGTTTGCCAAAAAGTTTGAGGCAAACGTTGGCACAAGCTTTTCTCCTCTAGGGTGTTGGTTTTGTGATGCCAACGTTTGCCAAAAAGTTTGAGGCAAACGTTGGCTCAAGCTTTTCTCCCAAAAGTTTGAGCTAAAGTTTGAGGCAAACTTTTGCTCAAGCTTTTTTTCCTCTGGAGTGTTTTCAATTCTTCTAAAAGTTTGAGCTAAAGTTTGAGGCAAACTTTGGCTCAAGCTTTTTTCCTCTGGCATGTTTTTAACTCTTCTAAAAGTTTGAGCTAAAGTTTGAGGCAAACTTTGGCTCAAACTTTTTGTTCTCTCTTGCTCCTAGCCATTCCTTCTTCCTTCAACTTTCTTCAAAACTCTTTCCACCTATCATCAATCAATCAAAATAATCAAAGCTATGCCCCAAATCATGAGATTGTGTTTCTTTCATAATATATGACAATTATAGCATAAAATCTCATGAAAGTGCATGAATTCATACATGGTTGATTGAATCAAAGGAAACATGGAAATCTACCCAATTGGCTTGCTTATGGCTTAAGAAAGTGCATAAAATCAATTGAAAACAAAAGAAAAAGGCTAGTGAAACTAGGCTAAGATGACTTGTCATCACAACACCAAACTTAAAGCTTGCTTGTCCCCAAGCAAGAAAAGAATTATTGAGAAGAAAGAATGAAATGGAAGGGGATGTTCATGCTAGCAGAGTATTATTGGTAGTTCATGGGGTTTTATGCGGATATGTAAACACTCACTTCTTATTGACTTTTAGGCTTAGAAAGTCTCCTTGAAGCATCAAGCAACACACTGCTATGACCTCTCATTATTCATTTGTCCTTGACTATTGTTTTTCTCTATAAGCTTTAGTTCAGTGTCATGTGTAACAAGTTCTTTTCTTTCTTTATACTTGACACATTATTCACTATAGACACTTGGCTCACATTCCTTCTTAGAACATTGATGCCCAGCACCTCTTTGGGTTACTAAATGCCTTGTATTTAGGTTGCTCTTGATAGTGGACTTTCAGCTGATGATCCCGGGTTAGTTAACCCAAGTCACCGAGTGTTGATGCACTCCAAAGAACTTAATAATCCAAGCAGATCCTAGTACAGAGACACCACAGGCATATATTCTAAGGTTCAAGCTATTGGTGTCTAGCTTTACTTCTTTTTTTTTTTCTTTTATTCTATTGCCAATTTTTGGCCTTTTCTTTTCTCTGTTTGTTTTTCTTTTTTTAACCAAGGACGTTTATTTAATTGAGATTCATAGATAGTAGGCCACTTTCTACTTAGAAGGAGACATCCTAGTTCTCTTATTCACTAAAAGTGAGCTATCATACAATCACACATGCATACCACCACTTACTTTTATTGTACTTCTATCTAACAGAAAACTATCTTACTTCACATTCAAACATTTCTTTTATTGAATTAAAGATGCAGGGGACAAAGCATGCTTTTTGTTAAGTGAAAGTAAACACACAAGCACACACTTAGACTAGCTTACTTATTTTAAATTGAAACAGAAGTGATGCAAAGACTACTAAACTAACAGTTGCTGTTAAGATGGGCATATTCACACTTCCAATTTAGAGCAATTCAATGCTGATGGAGTTAAGTGACAATACAACCTCTTGGTGGCTTCTTCTTCTTTCTCTCAGCTAATGGTGTGTAGTCCTCCCAAGAGAGAGATTGAATTCCTGCAGTGTTAATGGAAGTTGCTTGTTTCTCAAGCCCTTAGGTGACTGGTTAGTGTGCAAGACTTTCTTGTAGGCTTTTGAACTTACTTTGGTGTGTGAACACCAAACTTAGTCCCTTGCCATGTTTCTTATGCATTAAAATAACCATATGTGAAAACCTAAGTCTTTGCTAAAGGTAATAAAACTAAAAACTAGAAACAGACAATGATTAAATGATTTATCAGATTGCTTGGAGCTAGTAGCCCTTTGTGCAGAAGGTGAGAATGTGCTTTTAAATGAGATTTTGGTGGAACACCAAACTTAGAATCCTTTATTCTCCTTTAAATTGTTTTGGTGTGAAACACCAAACTTAGCTCCTTGCAATACATACCAATCATTTAACTTTTTTGTTGAAATAGCTATGAAAAGAAAATTACCTCAGGTTGGGTTGCCTCCCAACAAGCGCTCTTTTATTGTCACTAGCTTGACACTAGGGCTTTCTTTTATGGTGGTTGATGATTGTAGTGCCTTAACTTGTCTCCCCTGACTGCGATCCTCCTCTTTGTTCCTTGGTGTTCAATTTCAGCATGCTCTAATGAGAGTATATTGCTGACAGTGTAGTAATCATCAGTCTGTTGGCTTGCTCCTAGTTGTTGATAAATCAATTGCACTTTATCACCTTTGGAAAGCCCTTCTGTTGGAATCTTTCTGTTCTTCCAACCTCTTTTTGTTTTGTTTCTGTGTTTCTTCCTTTCTTTTGTTGATCTTTCTTCTCTGGCCATAGGCTTACTTTGGAGATCTCTCTTCTTAGTGGCTAATATTCCAATATCCTCTTGAACTTCTTCAACCTTCTGTACAATCTTTTGCCTTGGGATGTTGCTGTGAATCACCTTGTTGCTTTCTTCCTTTAACTGTGATTCTTCCTTTTCGAGTTCCATATAGTCTTTCTTCTCATCACTGAACTGCGCTTCTGGTAATACTTTCAGAGTGACACTCTTATCATGCATTCTGAAAGTTAATTCTCCTTGCTCTACGTCTATGATAGCCCTGGCAGTGGCCAAGAACGGTCTCCCAAGTATGATGGAGTCACTTTCATCCTCATCTGAATCTAGAACTACAAAATCTGCAGGGTATATGAATTTGTCCACCTTGACTAGAAGGTTTTCAATTACACCCCTGGGGTATACCATTGACTTATCTACCAGCTCTAGAGACATCTGTACCGGTTTAACTTCCTCTATACGCAGCTTTTTCACCAAAGAGGAGGGAATTAAGTTAATACTTGCTCCTAGATCGCACATTGCCTTAGTGATGGTTAATTCCCCAACGGTGTAAGGTAGCAAGAAGCTCCCAGGGTCTTCAAGCTTAGGAGGAAGCCCTTTTTGAATCAAAACCCTGCATTCTTCAGTAAGCAGTATGGTCTCTTTCTCGTCCTAACTTCTTTTCTTGTTGATAAGCTCCTTCAAAAACTTGGCATACAGAGGCATTTGCTCAAGTTCTTCAGCTAATGGAATATTGATCTCCAGCTTTTTGAAAGTCTCAAGGAACTTATGAAAATGTTGGTCCTTAGTCTCTTTGCTGAACCTCTGGGGATATGGTAGTGGAGGTGTGATGCTCTTTCCTACTTGCTGCTGTCCCTGAATCACTTCTTTTGAACTGTGTGGTTGGTTGTTCTTCTCTTTGAGTTTCTCAGTGCTATTGTTTGGCATCACAACTTGATCCTTGGCTTCATCTGCCTTTGTTTGTTTTTCATCTTCTGTTGGTCTTTTGCTGCTCTCTGCTTGCTTCTTTGTAGTGTCATTGTTGCTCATCAATGTTCTCCCACTCCTTAATTGTATCGCCTTGCATTCTTCCTTAGGATTTGGGATTGTGTCACTCGGCAGTGAGCTTGAAGGTCTCTCAACAGAAATCTGCTTGGAGATTTGCCCAATCTGCCTCTCTAGGCTCTTCATGGAGGCTTCATGGTTCTTGGTTGTCATTTCCTGGTGTTTCCACATTTTGTCTATCAAAGTTTCCAGGTTAGTGAGTCTTTGAGATTCAGGTGATGCTTGTGGTGGGTTGTGAGATGTGGATGGTGGATGGTGGGCATTTTGGTTGGTGGGTTGGTTATTGGATTGGTAATGGTTGGGGTTGGGGTAGTTGTTTTGAGGTTTTCTGTAAGGGTTTTGGTTAGTTTGCTGCTGGTTGTGATTTTGGTTGTTCCTTGAAGTGTTTTGGTTTGAGTTTCTCTGCCATGGTTGTTGGTTCTTGTTGTGATTATCTCCCCATCTGAGGTTTGGGTGGTTCTTCCAGGATGGATTGTATGTGTCACCATACACTTCATTCTGTCCAGAATTTTGGTTGTGCATGTACTGGACTTGTTCTTGCTGTTGCTCCTCTTGAGTTTCTTCATTTTGCCCCCATGTGGATGATGGTTGGCTTGTGTTAACTGCTACAACTTGGAGGCTATCAATCCTCTTGGCCATTTGCTCAAATTGTTGTTGAATTTGCTGCTGCATCATCTTGTTTTGAGCCAAGATTGAGTCCACTCCTTCTAACTGCATGTACTGGACTTGTTGGCCACCATGTCCACAAGATTCTGGGCTTCCTCAGCAGTTTTCATCAGTTGTAGTGAACCTCCAGCAGAATGATCTAATGCCTCTTGAGATTTCAATGTCAGGCCTTCATAGGAATTTTGCAGCACGTCCCATTCATTGAACATCTCTGGAGGACACTTTCTGATTAAGGCTTTGTACCTCTCTCATGCTTCATACAAGGATTCGGCATCTAATTGTGTGAATGTCTGCACCTCGGTTTTCAGCCTGATGACTCTTTGGGGTGGATAGAATTTGGCTAGAAATTTAGTCACCAAGTCATCCCAACTAGTGATGCTTCCTTGGGGAAAAGTTTCAAGCCATTGTGCGGCCTTGTCCCTTAATGAGAACGGGAACAGCAGAAGCTTGTAAGTTTCAGGATTCACACCATTGGATTTGACAGTGTCACAAATCCTTAGGAAGGTAGATAGATGTTGATTTGGATCCTCCAATGGTCCTCCCCCAAACGAGCAGTTATTTTGGACCAATGTGATGAGTTGTGGCTTCAGTTCAAAGTTGTTTGCATTGACATTGGGGGTGAGAATGCTGCTTCCACAATGTCTAGCATTTGCAAAGGTATAGGAGGCCAGTACTCGCTTCTGTTGTGGGTTATTGTTAACCCCTCCTCCTGGATTAGATGGATCTCCTTCCATCTCGTGATATTCTTCCTCAGATTCTTCCTCTCCAACAATATTTTTCCCTCTTTCAGCTCTTCTTAACCTTCTAAGAGTTCTCTGGTCAGTTTCAGATAAAACAGGAATGGATCTCCCTGTACCTGACATACAAACAAAACAAAAGAAACACCACCAGCAACACTTCAATCTATTGCTAGAATGAAGTTTAGTTTAAGCAAAATTTCAAACAGTTAGCGTGTTAGTCAAAAATTAGAGAAACAGAAAAGAAAAAGTGCTTGATCTAGATCTCCACTTCACATAATCATTGTCAATCTATTTCAATCCCCAGCAACGGCACCAAAAACTTGATGGGAAAATTTGTGGAAAAACGAATTTCCAAAACACCCAAATCTAACCGGCAAGTGCACCGGGTCGCATCAAGTAATAAAACTCACGGGAGTGAGGTCGATCCCACAGGGATTGAAGGATTGAGCAATTTTAGTTTAGTGGTTGATTTAGTCAAGCGAATCAAGATTTAGTTGAGTGATTTGTGATTAACAGAATTTAAATTGCATGGAAAGTAAAGGGAATGGGTAAATTGCATGAAATTAAAGAGAACAGAAAATAAAGTGCTGAATCTTAAAGAACAAGAAATTAAATGGCAGAAACTTAGAACGCAAGAAATGTAAATTACAGAATCTTAAAGTGCAAGAAATGTAAATGGCTTGAATTGAAAAGGGAATTGGGAATTGGATTTGCAGAAATTAAACAAGGAAAAGAAAAATTCAACAAATAGGAATGTAAAAGACAGATTCAATTAAACCGGATCTTAAATGAAAATGAGAATAAGCTTGGTGTGACAACGAAACAAGGAAATTGAAATTTAAAGCTATAGATCTCAGGACTCAAGAGACTAGATAGCTAAGTCTAGATCTCACTGCCTTCCTAGATCCAGCAAGAACAATTGCAAAGGAAATAAAGAAATGTAAATTGCAGAAGAGTAGAAGCCGAAGCAGTTAACTGAAATGGAAATTCGATTATGCAGAAAATTAAACGAGATCTCAAGGTAAGATTGAAACAGAAGTTCTTCAATTCTCCACCCAAGATCCGAAACAAGAAAAGTAAAAAGTGCTCAAACAAGAACAAGGAAGAAGAGAGATCAATTCTCCTCCCTAATTCTCTTGAATTCTAAAAACAACAATGCAAAAATGTCAAGGTGCTCTCCACTGTAAGTGTTCTCAAATTCTCTCCAAAGAAAAGCTCTCCGAAAAACTTAAATCCTAAGCTATTTATACACTTTCTTCAAATGGTCTTCAAGCCTTGAATTGGGCCTTTGCTCTTGATGGAATTGGGTTAATAAAGGCCTTGGTTGATTGCTCTTGGAGTTGGAGAAAGATCCATTGTGAACCGGGTTGAAATCATATAAAGTTTGAGTAAAAGTTTGAGGCAAACTTTTACTCAAACTTTTTATACCAGATGGCTTCACTTGCTGCTACCAACGTTTGGGCTAAAGTTTGAGGTCAAACTTTTGCTCAAACGTTGGCCCCCTTGTGTATATGTGTGGCGCCAACGTTTGCCAAAAAGCTTGAGGCAAATGTTGGTGCAAACTTTTCTCCTCCAGGGTGTGCAAGTGTGGCGCCAATGTTTGCCAAAAAGTTTGAGGCAAACGTTGGCACAAGCTTTTCTCCTCCAAGGTGTTGGTTTTGTGATGCCAACGTTTGCCAAAAAGTTTGAGGCAAACGTTGGCTCAAGCTTTTTTTTCTCTGGAGTGTTTTCAATTCTTCTAAAAGTTTGAGCTAAAGTTTGAGGCAAACTTT
>NC_029786.2:56002429-56005294 GCF_000816755.2 Arachis ipaensis | reverse complement strand
GTGGGTGTTGTTGAGGATTTACTTGTGAAAGTAGGACCCTTTATTTTTTTTGCTGATTTTGTTATATTAGACATGGAAGAGGATGTAAAATCCTCTATTATTCTTGGTAGACCCTTTTTAGCTACAGGTAAAGCTCTGATTGATGTGCAAAAGGGTGAATTAACCCTGAGGGTCAATGAAGAACAGGTGGTCCTTAATGTTTTTGAAGCTCTCAAGCACCCTAATGATTCTGAAGGGTGTATGAGAATTGATGTTGTTGAACCACTTGTTCAAGAGGTACTGGAAGCTGAGGTACTTGATGACATTCTGAATCCTATTTTTGAGTATGAATTAGTTGAAGTTGATGATTCACCACCCCAGAAGGCTATGGTTCACATGCCTAAAGCAGAGGAGGAAGCCCCCAAGCTTGAGCTCAAACCTTTACCTCCTTCTCTGAAATATGTGTTCTTGGGTAAAAATGAGTCATATCCAGTTATTATTAGCGCTTCCCTGAAGCCTAAAGAAGAAGAAGCGCTTATTTCAGTGCTCAGAAGCCATAAAACAGCTCTTAGATTGACCATTAGTGACTTGAAGGGGATTAGTCCAACCAAGTGTATGCACATGATCCTCCTTGAAGATGACGCTAAACCAGTTGTGCAACCACAAAGGAGACTCAATCCAACCATGAAAGAGGTGGTCCAAAAAGAGGTAATAAAATTATGGAAAGCAGGTATTATTTACCCTATTTCTGACAGTCCTTTGGTAAGTCCTATGCAGGTAGTTTCCAAGAAAGGAGGGATGACAGTGATCAAGAATGCATAGAATGAGCTTATTCCTACAAGAACACTAACAGGATGGAGAATGTGCATAGACTACAGGAGGCTCAACACTGCTACAAGGAAGGATCATTTCCCCCTGCCTTTCATTGATCAGATGCTTGAGAGGTTAGCTGGTCATGCTTTTTATTGCTTTTTAGATGGATATTCTGGATATAACCAAATTGCAGTGGACCCTCAAGATCAAGAGAAGACAGCATTCACATGCCTCTTTGGAGTATTTGCCTACAAGAAAATACCATTTGGACTTTGTAATGCTCCAGCAACTTTTCAGAGGTGTATGCTCTCAATTTTTTCTGACATGGTCGAAAAGTTCATTGAGGTATTTATGGATGACATTTCTGTTTTTGGTAATTCTTTTGAATCCTGCCTTAAGCATTTATCTCTTGTCTTGAAATGGTGTCAAGAATCAAACCTTGTTTTGAATTGGGAAAAATGTCATTTTATGGTTATAGAAGGTATTGTTCTTGGACACCGGATTTCAAGTAAGGGAATTGAGGTTGGTAAAGCAAAGGTGGAGGTAATTGAAAAATTACCAACAGCAGCTAATGTTAAGGCAGTCAGGAGTTTCTTGGGACATGCAGGATTTTATAGGAGATTTATAAAGGATTTTTCTAAAATTGCTAAACCATTAAGCAACCTATTGGTTACTGATGTTCCTTTTGTCTTTGATTCTGATTGTCTACATGCTTTTGAAACTCTGAAAGCAAACCTTACCTCTGCTCCCATTATAGCTCCCCCTGACTGGGATTTACCATTTGAATTAATGTGTGATGCCAGCGACTTTGCTATAAGGGCTGTTTTAGGACAGAGGCATGGTAAGCGTGTGCATGTCATTTACTATGCCAGTCGTCTGTTAAATAATGCCCAAAAGAATTACACAACTACAGAAAAGGAATTATTCGCTGTTGTGTATGCTGTTGATAAGTTTAGGTCCTATTTACTTGGTTCTAAGGTTATTGTTTATACTGATCATGCTGCCTTGAAGTACCTTCTAACCAAACAGGATTCTAAACCAAGGTTAATCAGATGGGTGTTGCTCCTTCAGGAGTTTGATATTGAAATAAAAGACAGGAAAGGGTCAGAAAATCAAGTAGCTGACCATCTCTCCAGAATTGAGCCTGAAGCAGGAGTACAACCACCCACAGCTGTAACTGAGACGTTTTCGGATGAGCAATTGTTCCTCATTCAGCAGGCTCCATGGTTTGCAGACATTGCAAATTACAAGGCCATGAATTTTATTCCAAGGAAGTACAGTAGGCAACAAGTAAAGAAGGTATTGACTGATGTGAAGTACTACATTTGGGAGGAACCGTACCTTTTTAAAAGGTGTTCAGATGGTATCATCCGGAGATGTGTCCCAGATGAAGAAACATAGCAAATCCTTTGGCACTGTCATGGTTCTGATTATGGAGGCCACTTTGGTGGTGAAAGGACAGCTACAAAGGTACTTCAGAGCAGGTTTTACTGGCCGACTCTCTTCAGGGACTCCAGAGAATTTGTGAAACACTGTGACAGATGTGAGAAGGTGATGAGCGGATATTTTATACGCTTTTTGGGGTTAATTTCATATAGTTTTGAGTATGTTCTAGTTAGTTTTTAGACTATTTTCATTAGTTTTTAGGAAAAATTCATATTTCTGGACTTTACTATGAGTTGTGTGTTTTTCTGTAATTTCAGGTATTTTTCTTGCTGAAATTGAAGGAGCTGAGCAAAAATCTGATTCAGGCTGAAAAAGGACTGCTGATGCTGTTGGATTCTGACCTCCCTGCACTCAAAGTGAATTTTCTGGAGCTACAGAACTCGAAATGGCATGCTTCCAATTTCGTTGGAACGTAGACATCCAGGGCTTTTCAGCAATATATAATAGTCCATACTTTGCACAAGGATAGATGACGTAAACTGGCATTCAACGCCAGTTCTCTGCCCAATTCTGGCGTCCAGCGCCAGAAAAGGATCAAAAGCTGGAGTTGAACGCCCAAACTGGCACAAAAACTGGCGTTCAACTCCGCAAATGACCTCTGCACGTGAATTGCTTAAGTCTCAGCCC
>NC_029786.2:56001057-56001225 GCF_000816755.2 Arachis ipaensis | reverse complement strand
TTCATGAGAATCCGGAAAGTCTAAACCTTGTTTGTGGTATTCCGAGTAGGATTCAAGGATTGGATGACCTTCAAACTCTTCAAACTCCTGAAGGCTAGGCGTTAGTGACAGACGCAAAAGGATAGTAAATCCTATTCCAACCGGATCGAGAACCAACCCCGTGCTGTG
>NC_029786.2:56000462-56000994 GCF_000816755.2 Arachis ipaensis | reverse complement strand
CAACACACAGCTTGCCATAGGGGGACGTGCATGCGTGAACAAGAAGACAGAGGAAAGCAGATATTCAGAAGACAAAGCATCTCCAAAACTCCAACATATTTTCCATTACTGCATAACAAGTAACCTTTAATCCATGCTCTATTGTTTATTTGCAATTCAACTGATAAACATAATTGACTTCCTGACTAAGATTTACAAGATAACCATAGATTGCTTCAAACCAACAATCTCCGTGGGATTCGACCTTACTCACGTGAGGTATTACTTGGACGACCCAGTGCACTTGCTGGTCAGTGGTACGAGTTGTGAAAAGTGTGATTCATAATTCGTGCACCAAGTTTTTGGCGCCGTTGCCGGGGATTGTTCGTGTTTGGACAACTAACGGTTTATTTTGTTGCTTAGATTAGGAAAATTTTTCTTTTCTGGTTTAGAATCTCTTATTATTGTTCTTGGTTAAAAATATCCTTCTTTAAAACAAGTGTTACATTTACTGCCCAATTGGTTAGAGCGTTAGTCTAAGCCCGTGGCAGTT
>NC_029786.2:55998993-56000389 GCF_000816755.2 Arachis ipaensis | reverse complement strand
AATATTTTTTCTATTTTACATCATCTCCCTTTCTCCATCATGGACCTAAGCGGAAATGAACAGTCCAGGAGGACTCTGGGTTCATATTCTAACCCCTCCACTGCTTCATATGGGAGTAGTATCTGCATACCCTCCATTGGAGTCAGTAGCTTTGAGCTGAATCCTCAGCTCATTATCATGGTGCAGCAAAGCTGCCAGTATTCCGGTCTTCCACAAGAAGAACCTACAGAGTTTCTGGCACAATTTTTACAAATTGCTGACACAGTACATGATAAAGAAATAGATTAGGATGTCTACAGACTATTACTGTTTCCATTTGCTGTGATCAAGCTAAGAGGTGGTTAAATAACCAACCTAAGGCCAGCATAAGGACATGGAAACAGCTGACAGAAAAATTTCTGAATCAATATTTCCCTCCAAAAAGGATGACACAGCTAAGACTGGATATCCAAGGCTTTAAACAAGGAGATAATGAATCTCTTTATGATGCCTGGGAGAGATACAGAGAGATGCTACGAAAATGCCCCTCTGAAATGTTTTCAGAGTGGGTTCAGTTAGACATCTTCTACTATGGGCTTGCAGAAGGAGCTCAGATGTCTCTAGATTACTCAACTGGTAGATCTATCCACATGAGAAAGACAATTGAAGAGGCTCAAGAGCTCATTGATACAGTTGCCAGAAATCAGCATCTGTACCTAAGCAACAACCCTTCCATGAATGAAGAGGTTAAAACAGTAACTGCTGAACTCAGTCCTGTAAAACAAGCTGCTGAATTCAATCAGCAATTGGACTTTCTAACAAAGCAGTTAGCCGAATTCAAAGAAAGGTTACAAGAGACAAGGATGGCTAATATACATATGGACAAACAGTTTAAGCAAACAAAGCAGCAGCTGTCAAGGCAAATAGCAGAAGAATGCCAAGCAGTTCAACTAAGAAGTGGGAAAACATTAAATACCCCACCTCAAGGCAGCAAAAAGCTAAGAAATGAGCAAACCACCCAAAATTCACCTGAGGACAGTAAGAGCCCAGGGAAAAATAATTCTGGCGCTAAAACGCCAGAAAATTGGTGGAAGGCTGGCGCTGAACGCCCAGACCATGGCCAAAACTGGCGTTCAACGCCAGAAATATAGCAGGACTGGCGTTCAACGCCAGAAATGGGCAAGGATCTGGCGTTGAACGCCCAAAATGGGCAATGTTCTGGCGTTCAGACGCCAGGAGCAGACAAGGAGCTGGCGTCCAGTTTCACTCCATTTTCTAACTCTGGCACTCAAGTGCCAGTGAGGGATCAGACACACACAAATGCTGATAACAACCCCTCTAAAAAGGCTTCTTCAACCACTTCTGTAGGCAATAAACCTGCAGCAACTAAGGTTGAAGAATATAAAGCCAAGATATC
>NC_029786.2:55985202-55997970 GCF_000816755.2 Arachis ipaensis | reverse complement strand
ACGGTTACAGGGTGGCGCATGTGTATTGACTACAGAAGGCTCAATACAGCCACCAGAAAGGATCATTTTCCTTTGCCATTCATAGACCAGATGCTAGAAAGACTAGCAGGTCATGATTATTTCTGCTTTTTGGATGGCTACTCAGGCTATAACCAGATTGCAGTAGATCCCCAGGATCAAGAGAAAACAGCATTCACATGTCCATCTGGAGTGTTTGCTTATAGAAGGATGCCATTTGGGCTATGTAATGTGCCTGCAACCTTCCAGAGATGCATGCTCTCTATTTTTTCTGATATGGTGGAAAAATTTCTGGAAGTCTTCATGGATGACTTCTCAGTATATGGAGACTCATTCAGCTCCTGTCTTGATCACCTGAAACTTGTTCTGAAAAGATGCCAAGAGACCAACCTAGTTTTAAACTGGGAAAAGTGTCACTTCATGGTGACTGAAGGAATTGTTCTTGGGCATAAAATGTAACGACCCAATTTTCAATATGTCTAGATCATACCGGAAACTGAGCGCTACCAATTTGTCTTCCTAATTATTATCTATTATTTATCATATGAGCCTGATTCGTTGTTAAAAGCGTAGTTAATTTGCGAGGTTTTTTTTTTTTTTGAAAACATTTGGATTAATAGATGGAATCAGTCATAATCAATTCACAAGTAATAACAGATAAAACAGTTATAAACAACCACACAAAAATACATCACAAGTAGCTAGCAACATTCAGTTATCCAGCCTTTATTAGAGTATAGACCTTTAGTTAGAACACCCCTAGATATAGCTAGATAATAACTTTATACATATACATACATACAACATCCCAGGTCCTGACCTGTTCAAAGGTCTCTAAGCTAGCACCTAGGCTAGCCTAGACTCTATACTCACCTAGTCCCTCTAAACTACTAAAGCGAGGGAAAGTACGTTCTTAGGTCTTCAAGACTCAAGTCAAGTGGAACGTCATCAAAAGATAGAACATCATCTGCTACTCCTCTGCACGATCAGACTTTTCCACAGGACGTCTCTCTGGTACCTCATGAAGTAGCCACACAATAGGAATCTCGTACACAGGATTTAGGTTAAAGTGCGCATACGAATGGGGTGCAGACGTTAGCTGGTCTCACAGTATATACATATAATCAGAGAACGATATTCACCCTAGACTCAGAAGACTATCTAGAGCAGAATCCTCTTCTTGTGAACGGTCATCAGCGAACTATGGTAAGGTACTCTTACTTCCATCTGAAGGGGAAAGGGAGAGAGAAGGGGTAAGAACTGGGGAGTTCTTAGTAGGGTCGGGGTTATTAGTTACGTTCATTTATTTGATTCCGATTAGCAGATAGATATTAGAATATAGTAAAGTAGTAAACAGTAGTTAAAGATTAAAAGCTCAGCAAGGTCCAGCTAAAGACAATAAAGAAGCGCTTGCTGGGAGGCAACCCAGCCATGGGGCAACAATCCTCTAAGCATGTTGCCCTATTTCTATTTTTATTCTTATTTGTTTATATAGAGTTCATTGGCAACAAGGTAAATAATCATTTACAGAAGACCTCGGCACACAAAACAAAGAAAAAGAGCTCACTGGCAAGAAAACGCCAGTAAAAGTATATTTTGGGCGTTCAACGCCCAAAATGGGCATCCACTGGGCGTTGAACGCCAGTAATGGTAGCAATCTGGGCGTTCAACGCCAGAAAGGGGCACCCACTGGGCGTTGAACGCCAGTAATGGCAGCAGCTGGGAGTTGAACGCCCAGGAGAGCAGCATTTGGGCGCTGAACGCCCAAAACAGGCAGTGTTTGGGCGTTCAAACGCCAGGACAGCAGGGAGGAGCCAAATTCATTTTTCCACACGTATTTCCATTTTAATTTCAAATTTTATGTTTCAATGCATGATTTTTACATGAACATGTTAAGAACCCTGATTTCTAAAATCCTTAATTTCTAAAAATCCCTCATTCCAAATTCAATCCAAACTCTTTTCAAAACTTTTCTGAAAACAAATCTATCTTTTTCACTCAAAAATCTTTTCAACTAATCCATATCTTTTTCAAATCTCCATATTATCTTTTTCAAAATTCAGATTTATCTTTTTCAAAAAATCTATCATATCTTTTCAAAATTAAACTATATCTTCTATCTTATCTTTTTCAACTCAATCTTTTTATCTTATCTTTTCCAATTTTTCGAAAACCCACCCCCCCCATCTCTTTAAATTTGGTTCGGCCTCCAATGTGGCTTCTATTGGCCCACACTCTATAAAGATTCCCGAGAGTTTGTACGTAACTGTGACAGTTGTCAAAGAGCTGGTAATCTGCCTCATGGTTACGCCATGCCTCAACAAGGAATCTTGGAAATTGAGTTGTTTGACGTATGGGGAATTGACTTCATGGGACATTTCCCACCATCATACTCAAACACTTATATTCTGGTGGCAGTTGACTATGTATCAAAATGGGTTGAGGCTATTGCCACACCCACCAATGATACTAAAACAGTGCTGAAGTTCCTCCAGAAATATATCTTTAGCAGGTTTGGTGTCCCTAGAGTACTAATCAGTGATGGGACTTCTGCAATAAACAGCTTTACTCTGCCATGGTTCGGTATGGAATTCGCCACAAGGTGGCCACTCCATATCATCCACAAACCAATGGGCAAGCTGAAGTTTCTAATAGAGAATTAAAGAGAATCCTGGAACGGGTTATTGATAATCTGAAAAATCATAAAAATGATTCTTGAAGCAAGAAAAATCAGCAAAGAACAAAGCTTGCAGAAAAAAAAATATAGAAAGAAAAAGAAAAAGCAAGCAGAAAAAGCCAAAATCTCTTAAAACCAAGAGGCAAGAGCAAAAAGCCAATAACCCTTAAAACCAAAAGGCAAGGGTGTGGGATTCGACCCTTACTCACGTGAGGTATTACTTGGACGACCCAGTGCACTTGCTGGTCAGTGGTACGAGTTGTGAAAAGTGTGATTCATAATTCGTGCACCAGAAGGCCACGAATCTCCCTGCCAACCATGAAATGCCACACCAGGGGATTCTTGAGGTCGAGTTGTTTGATGTGTGGGGTATTGATTTCATGGGACCTTTCCCACCCTTACATTCAAACAACTGTATTCTAGTGGCGATTGATTATTTGTCCAAGTGGGTAGAAGCTGTGCCTCTACCCACCAATGATGCCAAGGTGGTAATGAGCTTTCTTCAAAGATATATCTTTAGCCGGTTTGGTGTCCCCATGACACTCATTAGTGATGGATGAAGCCACTTCTGTAACA
Source organism: Arachis ipaensis (assembly GCF_000816755.2). NCBI lineage: Eukaryota > Viridiplantae > Streptophyta > Magnoliopsida > Fabales > Fabaceae > Arachis > Arachis ipaensis. The sequence continues at coordinate 55,994,699 of NC_029786.2, read as the reverse complement.
GACAGCTAGACTCACTTCTGCAGAGATATGGAGTCCGTCATAAAGTGGCAACTCCCTATCACCCTCAGACAAGTGGACAGGTTGAAGTTTCCAACAGAGAACTAAAGAGGATTCTAGAGAAGACCGTCAGTGTTTCAAGAAAGGACTGGTCTAGGAAGCTTGATGATGCTCTCTGGGCATACCGGACAGCTTACAAGACTCCTATTGGCATGTCGCCTTATCAGTTGGTCTATAGCAAAACCTGTCACTTGCCAGTTGAGGTGGAGCATAAAGCTTACTGGGCAATCTGATGTCTGAATCTTGATTCAGAAGCTGTAGGAAAGAAGCGAATGCTTCAGTTGAATGAGCTTGATGAATTCAGATATTCAGCTTATGAGAATGCCAAGCTCTATAAGGAGAGAACCAAGTTACTGCATGACAAGAACATTGCCATCAGAGTCTTTGAGCCAGGACAGAAAGTGCTTCTGTATAATTCAAGGATCAAATTCTTTCCCGGGAAGCTGAAATCCCGGTGGTCGGGACCGTTTGTGGTTACCAGAGCTTCACCATATGGTCATGTGGAAATACAAGAAGAGAATTGATGAGTCCATACTTGACGGTATATTTCAACTCACTTTGAATGGATTTTAGCATATGAACTCACACTTAAGCACCAAAATAGCATACTTTTGTGCTTGATCCCTAATTTGATCTTAAATGTAAAAACATGTAATTTTGTGCTTTAATAGAGCAATTTAATCCCACCTTTGTGCCATTCGATGCCGTGATATGGTTTGTGAGTGGTTTCAGGCCTTGAAAGCAAGAATGGAAGGATAAAAGTGGAAGACAGCATGTACAATGGAGAAAACATGAAGAAAACAAGGAAAAGCACACACAGCAAAGTGTGCGCGCGCACAGACAAGAATTTCCATGTGTGCGTACACACAAACCTGTGCGTACGCACAGGTCGATTTTCAGCCGCGTGTGTGGACGCACGCATCTGTGCATCCGCACAGGTCCCTGCACGTGGATTCATTAATGAAGCACGTGCTGCGCAAATTTGGAGGCCCTTGGCTCATTTTTGGAACGCTGAAATGCTATTTTGGAGTGCTATATAAAGGAGACTTCAACACTTATCAAGGGGGGAGGATTGGAGCAATTTTTACATAGTTTTCATAGTAATTAGGAGTAGGAGTAGTATAGAGTAGATAGCTCTCCTAGGGTTCATCCATTTTCATTGTAGCATTTTATAGCAAGCTTTGATCTTTCATTTTACTTCTTCAATTGTAAGTACTCTAAATTTCCTCTTTAATTCAAGCACTTTTACTTCCATTTCCTTTTGGTTCAAGTTACTTTGTTTATATTGTAATTTTGTGTTTCTCGAAGTTTTGATTAATGAATTTTACATTTCATGCTTCCTTTATGTTTGATGGCTTATTTAGGTTTGGTTTTGTTGATAGTTGGTTATAGTTTTACAATTTACTTTGCAAATTTCCATGGTTCACTTTTATGCACACAAGGTGTTTGTGAAAATGCCAACTCTAGATTTTGAGTAGATTCCCCAACCTTGGCTTGTGGTTTGAGTTCCTAGGATACTAGAGTCATAATGTCCGACATTTAGTGGTAATTCTTGGGTAGTTAGTTGACTCTTGTTTCCATTGACGCTAGCCTTTTATCAACTAGTTTGGTAAGTTGGTTAGGACTTATGGATTAAGGTCAATTATGCTTGCTTGACTTACTCCTCGATGGTTGGGGTTGACTAGGCGAGATTGACTCATGACAATTACCATAGTTGTGGTTATGGCAATGATAGGATTCCTTGGATCCTCACTCCCAAGTCAAGGCTCTTTAACTGCATTTTCACTAGTTTTGATCCTATTTACCTTTGCTTACATCAATTTCCGATTTTGATCATTGTTTAGTTCTTTTATCGCTTAGTTCTTTTAATCTTTTGTTCTTTGGTTACCAAACCCCCTTTTTTTTCCCTATTCACCACCGAAAGAAGTAACATTTCATTTGCATTCCTAAGGAGAATGACCCGAGGTTGAATTACTCTCGGTATATTTTGTATTGAATTTATTATTTGATGGTGAGAATTCATTGTTGGTTTGGACTGTGCTACAAATGAATCGATTCTTGATTCCGAACCGTACAAGAAATCTCATTCTACTAAATTTGGCGTCGTTGCCGGGGAATTGCAAATGGTGTTATATCTTTTGGTTATTGTGAATATGTTAATAGTGTAAATAGCACTTTCTGTTTGCTTGTTTGCTTTTGTTAATAGGTTTTTGTTTATGTTTCCTTAATGACTTTTTCACACTATTACCACAATGCACCCCATGGAGCCTAAACACTTACCTTCATAGTCATCAATCTTACACATCACACCCTCACTACATACAAAACCAAAACCCTTACCCTCATGAGTTTGATTGTCAACCTTCATCCCCTCAATCCTCATCTTCATACATGGATCAAGCCACACAAGAAGTACTTTTCATGCTCATTCAAGAACAACAAGAGTTCCAGAAGAAGCAAGAGCAAGTCATGTCTACCTTAGCCAAGGCTTTGGATCATTTAGCTTCATTGCGTTCATGCCATAAGCAAGAAATTCCAGTGGATGAATGTGTGGAACCACGTGAAAAATGTGGAGTGAGCAAAGAATTAAAAAATCAAGAAGAAGACACCAAGTCACAACATGAAATGTAAGAGAAGATAAATGAAGAATGGATGGGAATTGATCAAGAGGATTCCATCATTCAAGATTTTTTGTCCAACTTGGGTAATTCCTTTTATGATCTTCATGAACCTCCTTTATTGGATTTGGAAGGAGATGTTGATGTGGACTTCACACAACCTCCAATCTTTGACTTGAGTGATGATGAAGAAGAGTCTAAGGAGATTGAGGAAGATTTTGTTTACTAAGAGGTGAAGATATTTGGGCAAGAACAAATTGAGCGGGAAAAGACTTCTCTAACAAGATTTCTAGGCCCATATCAATATGCCGTTTTAGAAACGGATGATCAACTTTGGAACCTTCTTGGAGTAGTGGATGGTGCAGAGAGGAATGTTGATTGGCTAAAGAATAGGAAGTTCATTATCGGAGCCAATCCAACATTTGGAGCTCAATTTTGGTGCAAGAGTCACTTTAGCGGATTTTATGGAGTGCACAAGTATGTCAGTGGTGGTAGAGGAACTCAAATTTGGGATTTGGGCATATATTGCAAGAGTCAACCAAGTTGGATGATAAACCACTATTTTATAGTTTATATTGTGTTTAATTGTGTGGTTTTGTCATGATCCTTACCCACTTATTCATCAATTTAGCATGCATTTAGATTCCTTTCCTAAATTCAGTACATGTTTGAAAATTGCTTCCTAGAGACTTTAATTATTTATTTTTAATTCTCCTTTATTCCATTCGATGCCGTGATCTGTGTGTTAAGTGTTTCAGACTTTATAGGGCATGAATGAGATAGAGATTGGAAAGGAAGCTAGCAAAAAATAGAAGAAACACAAGAATTTGAGGAGATAACCAGCGAGAAGTGACGCGGTCGCCTGGCTCACGTGACCGCGTGAAGGAGCGCAATTCGCAGTGACGCGGCCGCATGGCTTGCGCGGCCGCGCGGATTGGAAAGCGCAAGTGACGCGGTAGCATGGACGACGCGAGCGCGTGGAGAGGAAAAAGCACAAGCGACGCGTCCGCATGGACGACGCGATCGCGTGACATGCGTGATCTGCATAATCTGCAGAATTCGATGAGGGCGATTTTGGACCTTATTTCGGCCCAGTTTTCGGCCCGGAACAGCAGACTAGAGTCAGAGAATATGCAAAAACAAGGGACACATTCATTCAGTAGTTTTTAGATCTAGTTTTTCATTCTCTTAGGTTTCTCTCTCTAGTTTTTAGAATTTTAATTTTCAATTGGTCTTAGCATTGGAACAGTGAGAAGAGTTATTTCCTCATCAAGACTTCATCATTCTAGTTTATTCTCTTAACTTGGTTCTATTCTTCCATGTTCTTTGTTATGTTCAATTTTGTCATTCAGATACTTTTATGATTATTTAATGCAAGGATTATTTTTTTCTTAATTCAATTTCAATTCCAATAATCATGTCTTCTTTTAATTTCCTTTCATGCGCTATGGATTCTTTATTTACAATGCATGAGTAGTTCCCTTACTTGATGGGGAGTTGATTAAAAGGAACTCTTGAGTTGGAAGGATTGAAAGAAAATTTGTAATTGGGTTGAATGTTGGATTGCTATCCTGTCACCGAGGCCAATCCCTTTGAACTAAGTAGGTTGCAACTTGTGAACAGATCTGGCATTCCCACTTGTTTGACTTTTCCTTACCTAGTAAAGGATAACCAATCTGAACAACCATTAATTATAAATTAATCTTACAATCACACCATCAATGATAGAGATTCTAACCAATCAATTCCCAGTCAAGGCTTTTATTTATATTATTTAAAAATCCTCAATTTAAATTCCAATTTACTTAGCGCAACTTCTTGGAACATCTGATTAATAAAACAGCACACTTTTCTGCAACTCGTTGGGAGACGACCTGGGACTTAAAACTCCCAGTAATTTTAATTTACTCTCTGTGACATATTTCTAAATTGATAAGCAGATTCTCGGTGAGTTAAGAACTATACTTGCAACGTAACCATTTTAATAAATTTTTAATTCACCAGCTTCTGCTTCCCATCGACAAGATCGTGCTACTCAGCTATATCACACAAGGTATGAGGCCCCAAGATAAGACCACATTGGAAAGTGCCAGCAATGGGTCTATGAAGAAGTACAAGACCACTGATGAAGCTTGGTAATTGATCAGTGATTTAGCTGAATCTACTCGGAACCACAGACAGAAGCAAGGCCATTCAAAAGCCGTTGTAGAAGTATCTTCTCGCATAGAGACTGCTGCTCTAAATCGAAGCATCTGTGAGATGACCAACCTGCTGAAGCAAATGCAGTTGAGTCAACAAGCTCAGCAAACTCAACCGTAGCAAAACCAACAACTAGTTCCACCAAGAATTTGTGGAATTTGTGCTGATTACAGTCATTACACTGATGAATGCCCTTAGCTCCAACAAGAAGACAACATGGTGGCAGCCACTCACAACTTCTATGACCGCCCCAACTAAGGGTACAATCAAAGTGGAAATAATAACCATGGATGGCAGGACAATTCAAACCAGAATTGGAGAGACAACAATAATAGGGGAGGCAGAGATAACCAGGGAAATCAGAGGTGGAATAATAACAACAACAGGCAACAAAATCAACCTTACCAAGTACCTCACCTGAGGCAAAACCAAGGACCACCGAACAATCAGTAGCAAACCTCTCAATTTACTCATTCTTCTGTATCTTCTAATGAAGATTTATTACAAGCTTTTGAGAAAAGACAACTGGCCATGGAAAATACCATCGTGAACAGTATTAACGCCAGTCTGAATGGTTTCACCTCTACTCTGCAAGCTCTTATGACACAACTTAGTTCAGCATAAAATTTCAGTAACCAACCTTCAAGCACCACTGGAATCCCCTCTCAACCATTACCCAATCCAAAGGGAGGCATTAATGCCATCACCCTGAGGTCCGGAACTGTGAACATTAAAGGGCTCACATTTCCCACTGATTTTTATATCTTGGAGATGCCCCACAATGATTCGGATAAGCCATCATCAATCCTACTTGGAAGACCATTCCTGAAGACTTCAAAATTCAAATTGGATGCTTTTTCAGGAACATACTCCTTTGAAATAGATGGCCGCATAGTAATCTTCAATCTGAATGGAGTCATTGACAACCCCCCAGAAGATCGTTCTATCTTCCAGTGTGATGTCATAGACGAGAGTGTGGCTGAAGTTCAAAAAGAAGAGTTTGAAGAGAGGCACACTGGACAAGATCCAAGTGTGGGGACCCTCTTAACTGACAATGAGGACACTTCGCCATTTTCGTAAGCCCTAGATAATCCAGAGCCTGCCCATGATCAAAAGTTAGAATTGAAACCTCTCCCTCCACATCTCAAATATGCTTATCTTGAGGATGAGCAGAAGCTTCCGGTTATTATTGCAAGGGAACTGACTTCTCAACAAGAAGAGCAGTTACTTGATGTACTGAGGAAGCATAAGAAGGCAATTGGGTAAAGTTTGGCAGACATAGTGGGAATTAACCCTCAAGTATGCGAGCACATAATATTTTTAGAAGAAGGAGCAAGACCAGTCCGTCAACCCCAGAGAAGATTGAATCCCACCATCTTAGAAGTTATCAAAAAAGAAGTGACCAGACTATTGGAAGCAGGTATCATATATCCCATTTCAGACAGTGAATGGGTAAGCCCAGTACAAGTGGTGCCCAAGAAGTCCGGAGTCACTACCGTGAAGAATGAGCACGGAGAGCTCATAGCAACTACCTTATCCAGATTACTGCAGAAGGACATTGAGTTCGAGTTCAGTGAAGATTGCAAACAAGCATTTGATAAGCTGAAGACTGCTCTAACTCAAGCCCCAATTGTGAGAGGACCCGACTGGAGCCAGCCGTTTGAGATCTTGTGCGATGCTTCCAACCATGCAGTAGGAGCAGCGCTGGCTCAGCGTGAAGGTAAGGACCCTTTTGTTATTGCCTATGCGTCTAAGACCTTAGACACTGCCCAGTCCAATTATACTACTACTGAGAAAGAGCTACTTGGTATTGTTTTCGCTCTGGATAAATTCCGAGCTTATTTACTTGGTACTAGAGTAGTAGTGTATTCGGACCACGCAGCTCTAAAGTACTTATTAGCTAAAAAGGAATCCAAACCAAGACTTATACGTTGGATACTGCTGTTGCAAGAATTTGATTTAGAAATAAAGGATAGGAGTGGTAATCAAAATTTAGTAGCAAACCACTTGAGTCGCCTTGAACATATTAAGGATGATTCTACTCCTATAGATGATAATTTTCCTTTTGACAACCTGCAAGCAGTATCTGAGGTAGTCCCTTGGTATGCACCTGTTGCTAATTATTTAGTTAGCCGCACATTTCCTCCACATTTTTCTAAACATCAAAGAGACAAGCTGAAAAGCGAGTCTAAATATTATATATGGGATGACCCATATTTATGGAGATGTGGCGCTGACTAGATAATTAGACGTTGTGTACCTCAATCAGAATTCCAGTCTATTTTAGAGGCCTGTCACTCATCTGAGAGTGGAGGATACTTTGGCCCTCAAAGAACAGCTAAAAAGATCTTAGACTGCGGATTCTGGTGGCCTACTCTTTTTAGAGATGCCGCTGAGTTTTGTAAATCTTGTCACCCATGCCAGAAATTTGGTAACATATCCAGGAGGGATGAGATGCCTCAACAATATATGCTTTTCTGTGAAATTTTTTATATATGGGGCATTGACTTCATGGGTCCATTTCCAAATTCTAGTGGATATTTTTATATATTGTTAGCTGTGGATTATGTTTCCAAATGGGTGGAAGCAATTCCTACCCGCACTGATTATGCTAACACTGTCGTTTCCTTTGTGAGAAACCATATTATATGCCGCTTTGGATCACCACGAGCGATCGTGAGCGATCAAGGCACCCATTTTTGTAACAGGAGACTAACAGGCTTGATGAAGAAGCATGGGATAATCCATAAAGTTGCAACAGCTTACCATCCCCAAACTAATGGGCAAGCCGAGGTGTCAAACAGAGAAATTAAGCGTATCTTGCAAAAGATAGTAAAGCCTCATAGAAAAGACTGGAGCACCAGACTACAAGATGCACTGTGGGCATACAGAACAGCATACAAGACACCCATTGGGATGAGTCCCTTCCGCTTGGTTTATGGAAAAGCTTGCCATCTCCCAGTTGAAATAGAACACAAAGCCTTCTGGGTAGTTAAGGAGTGCAACATGGGAATTGAGAATGCTGGAGCTGAAAGAAAGTTGCAACTGCAGGAACTGGAGAACCTTCGCCTGAAAGCTTATGAGAACTCCAGAATATACAAGGAAAAGATGAAAGCTGTGCATGATCAAAACATCAAGAAGAGAGAGTTCCAACCTGGAGATTTTGTTCTCCTTTACAAATCTCGACTGAGGCTCATGCCCGGTAAGTTGAGATCAAAATGGGAAGGTCCATACAGAGTAGAGAAGGCTGAACCGTACGGAGTCTATCACCTAAGCCATCCTTCAAGCTCTGAACTTATTAAGGTTAATGGACAGCGCCTGAAGCTATACCATGGCAAGAAAGTGCAGAAAAATAAGGAGCTTGAGATCTTCCGCCTGGAAGATCCCCACATCGCAGCAAATTGAGCTATTGGAGCATCCAACTTACGGACGTAAAAGCAAAGTGCTTGGTGGGAGACAACCCACCGCGGTATGATCGTTCTTTTCTTCACTTTTAGTTTTTTCTTCTTTAATAACTCTTCTCTTTATTAGTGCATTCGTGCTCTTTCAATTACATATCAATTCCGAAAAAAAAAATATTTTCGCCGCGCGACACATCGCATCAGCGACGCGTCCGCGTGGCAGGGGGAGTAAAGAAAAATAAAAATGAACAAAAAGTTACGTAGGAGGAGCGCTGGAGTCGTGCCAATGGCACAAATTGACCCACGCGACCACGTCCCTGACACGTTCGCGTCGCATGGGAATCATAGCCTCCCATGCGACCGCGTGCCCCACGCGGCCGCGTGCCCTGCATTTTTGACGTAAAAGGGTGCACAATGCTATATTGTGCGAGAGTGGTGCTGGATTGGTGCTGGAAGCACAATCCTTGTCACGCGACCGCGTCGCCGACGCAGCCGCGTCAATTACTTTCTGACGCACACTCATGCGATCGCGTGACCCACGCGATTGCGTCACCCAATTTTGGCAATTAAAATGAATCGAACAGAGAGTTGTGCTGGAGCGAGGCTGCACTCGCGCCAGCAGCGCAACACAGGTCACGCGACTGCGTGACCGACGCGATCGCATCCCCTTCCCTGACGCATCCCCACGCGACCGCGTGCCCCAGGCGGCCGCGTCGCATGCGCCGCACAGCTAAACCCCAATTGCCAAATTATCTTATCTTTCTTTCCTCCAAATCCTAATTTTTCTTTTCCCTCCTTCTTTCTTCTTTTCCCCCTTCCCATTTCTATCTCACTCTCTCTCTCTCTCCTCCATTAACAAGGTTTTACCTACTTCTTACTTCTTCTCTTTTCTATCATTCTTATTCTATTATGTATATATATTATTATTTTCTTTTTCTTTTCTCTTTTCTTTTCAAACTTTTATTTTTCTTCTTCTTCTTTTCCTTTTACATGGTGTTAGAAACCTTTTGAGTCATCATCCCTCATTATATGCTTGTGGATTATTGCAAATTGTTTGACAATTAATTTTTTCTCCTATTTAAGGGATTGCTTGCATGTTTATCTTTATATTTTCTATACCCTATTCACCATGCATGCTATATGTTTGTGAAAAAGCTCATGTGGCATTATGCACTTCTCTATGTTGCTATACTATTCAATGCTTGCTTTTCACAACTTTCCC
>NC_029786.2:55984968-55985187 GCF_000816755.2 Arachis ipaensis | reverse complement strand
TGCAGACATGGCTATTCTACTATGGTGCATCCTTACAGACCAACCTCTGAATCTCTCAAGACACATCCGGAATGCTATGGAACACGTACAAATCGCGGGCAACCTACTTTTTCCCGCCCAGGTCTCAGATCTTGTCTCAGTAGCCGGAGTCTCCTACAGAGCTGGGGACACCAAAGCCATGCTTCCACGGGATGATCAATATGTCCCTAACGGGAAATG
>NC_029786.2:55984050-55984958 GCF_000816755.2 Arachis ipaensis | reverse complement strand
TTGTTAACCACTTTGAGCCTTTAAAACCCTATTTGTTCTATATTTTACCACATTACTAACCTTAAGCTGAAAAACAATTGCATATCCCAAATTGAATCTTTGGTTAGCTTAAGATAGAATTGTGTGTGCTAATTAAGCATGGGAAATTGTGGGAACAAAAGTTATTGAGGAAATGTGTCATGAAAATTTAAAGGAAATTTGGATACCTATTCATGTGAAACTATAAGAATCAAAAATCTATGTGCATTGATAAGCTTTGTTTATTTTAAATTCAAAAAAAAATAAATAAATAAATAAGGGGACAAAATTACCCCAATGTTAAATTCAGAATTCAAAGATCAATGCACATATGATAGAATTAAAATACAAAGTTGAAACATGAGTATGGGTTGAAAAAGGGAATTATGGGTAGCTAAGCATGAATTTAAAAGTATATAGAATATATGTATATTAAGTGAGAGCTTAGGTCAATTAAAGATTCAATTTATAAAGCTCACTTAGCCATATGTATATCCTTACCTGCACCTTGGCCCCATTACAACCCTGAAAAGACCTCATGATGTTTGCATTGGTATATTAACTGTTGTTGATTGGTTAGGAGAAAAACAAAAGTTAGAAAACATGACTAGAGAAGAATAGAGTGATTACCCTATACACTAGAGATTAGAGCGTACATACATTATCAGTGAGGGTTCAATGCTTGAATTTTCATGTTTCCTGCTTTCATAAGCTATCTTCTTGCACTTTTATCGGTTTTATTGTATAACGATAGAATTAGTGGAATTTGATTTGTAACTGTTTTGAAGAGCTTATTTACTTTTGATCAAGGGGACAATAATCATATAGTTGCATTTATTTATATATGTAGGGTTGCATTGCATTTCATGAGTTTCTGCATGTTCATACTT
>NC_029786.2:55961269-55983955 GCF_000816755.2 Arachis ipaensis | reverse complement strand
AATGTGTAAGTGTGGGGAGGTTGATAAACCACTATTTTATAGTTTATATTGTGTTTAATTGTGTGGTTTTGTCATGATCCTTACCCACTTATTCATCAATTTAGCATGCATTTAAATTCCCTTCCTAAATTCAGTACATGTTTGAAAATTGCTTCCTAGAGACTTTAATTATTTATTTTTAATTCTCCTTTATTCCATTCGATGCCGTGATCTGTGTGTTAAGTGTTTCAGACCTTATAGGGCATGAATGAGATGGAGATTGGAAAGGAAGCTAGCAAAAAATGGAAGGAACACAAGAATTTGAGGAGATAACCAGCAAGAAGTGACGCGGTCGCCTGGCTCACGCGACCGCGCGAAGGAGCGCAATTCGCAGTGATGTGGCCGCATGGCTTGCGCGGCCGCGCGGATTGGAAAGCGCAAGCGACGCGGTAGCATGGACGACGCGAACGCGTGGAGAGGAAAAAGCGCAAGCGACGTGTCCGCATGGACGACGCGATCGCATGACATGCGCGATCTGCATAATCTGCAGAATTCGATGAGGGCGATTTTGGACCTTATTTCGGCCCAGTTTTCGGCCCGGAACAGCAGACTAGAGTCAGAGAATATGCAGAAACAAGGGACACATTCATTCAGTAGTTTTTAGATCTAGTTTTTCACTCTCTTAGGTTTCTCTCTCTAGTTTTTAGAATTTTAATTTTCAATTGGTCTTAGCATTGGAACAGTGAGAAGAGTTATTTCCTCATCAAGACTTCATCATTCTAGTTTGTTCTCTTAACTTGGTTCTATTCTTCCATGTTCTTTGTTATGTTCAATTTTGTCATTCAGATACTTTTATGATTATTTAATGCAAGGATTATTTTTTTCTTAATTCAATTTCAATTCCAATAATCATGTCTTCTTTTAATTTCCTTTCATGCGCTATGGATTCTTTATTTACAATGCGTGAGTAGTTCCCTTATTTGATGGGGGGTTGATTAAAAGGAACTCTTGAGTTGGAAGGATTGAAAGAAAATTTGTAATTGGGTTGAATGTTGGATTGCTATCCTGTCACCGACACCAATCCCTTTGAACTAAGTGGGTTGCAACTTGTGAACAGATCTGGCATTCCCACTTGTTTGACTTTTCCTTACCTAGTAAAGGATAACCAAACTAAACAACCATTAATTATAAATTAATCTTACAATCACACCATCAATGATAGAGATTCTAACCAATCAATTCCCAGTCAAGGCTTTTATTTATATTATTTAAAAATCCTCAATTTAAATTCCAATTTACTTAGCTCAACTTCTTGGAACATCTGATTAATAAAACAGCACACTTTTTTGCAACTCGTTGGGAGACGACCTGGGACTTAAAACTCCCAGTAATTTTAATTTAAACTCTCTGTGACATATTTCTAAATTGATAAGCAGATTCTCGGTGAGTTAAGAACTATACTTGCAACGTAACCATTTTAATAAATTTTTAATTCACCAGCTTCTGCTTCCAATAATTGGATCCTAAGTACTAGCTTGAATTCTCTCGTGAGTTTGATGCAACCTAATTGGGGCCCCCGAGATCAAATCAATAGCAAACTTGGTTGGAGATTCAAGAAGGAGTGGAAGCATAAGCCTCCCTAGCAAGGATCTCCTCACCAAGTCCAACTTAGGACTATAAACCAAAGTGCTAGGTGGGAGACATCCCACCACGGTAATATCCTTCCAACCTTCTCTCTCTTAGCTTTTGTTTCATGAATAATTGGTTAGTTTGCTTGGTTGGTTGTTTTATATTTTATGTTTGTTAGGTAGTTTTAGTAGAATAACGTGTTTTTGGGAGTTCTGTGATGTTTTGGAACTCGAAAACCTGCTTGGGATGTCAATTTTGGTGCCTTAGAGCCAAAATTTTTGTTGCAGGAACAGAGACCTGTGCGTCCGCACAGACTTGTGCGTGCACACAAATCCCCTGTTTTTCCATCCCTGTGCATCCGCACAGCAATGTGCGCACGCACACCCCAAAAGCCCCCTCTGTTCGCAGCACGCGCACGGCTTGTGCACATGCACACCTCCTTCTTTTCCCTCCTATGCGTCCGCACACCATGCGTGCGGCTGCACACGTCCCTTCTTTCAAAAAAAAATTCTTGTGCGAGCGCACACCCTCTGTGCGCCCGCACAGCCTGACCAACACCCCCTGGTCGCAGCGCACGCACAAGCTGTGCGTATGCACCCAACCCTTTTCCTTCTTCTGTGCGTCTGCACACCAGGTGTGTGCCCGCACAGGTTGCGTTTCACCTCCTGTTCGCAGTGCACGCATGACTTTGTGCGCGTACACACCCCTTCTTTCTCCCTGTGTGCGTCCGCACAGGTCCCTTTTTGAACGTTAATTCGAAAAGTTCAGGGGCTCGCGCTTCATTTCTTTACTTTTCTCCAACCCCTTCTTCTCCTCCTCTGAGCACACACACCCCACTCCCTTTCTCCCTCCACGACCAACCACCACCGGCGACAACCACATTGCCGCCGCCGACCCACTCTTTCTCTCTCTTTCCTTCTCTCCTTCTTCTTCTCTCTCTCCTCTACATTTCCCTCTCTCTTTTTCTTCCCTGTCTCTGCCACCGTGTCGTGACTCAGCCCTAGACCGTGCCTCTTCGGTTCCAACGAGTAGCCACCAGCAGCGGCGGACCCCTGTGCCGCTGCGCCTGTCTTTCTCGCCCAACCTTCCTTCATCCTCCCTTCTCCATTTGCTTCCAGGTTTCATTTCGGTTCTGTTCCATTTCTTTGCTGCTTTATCTTACTGCTTCTTTTTACTTCTGTCTTTAATTTTGCCTTAGTGGATTAGGAGGCATTAGGATAGATGACTTGTGATTTCTGGATTGAATCTGTGACGTTGGCTGACTGTTTGGATTGATTGCTGAGACTAAATGCTGCTGCTTTTGCCTGCACTGTAATTGCTACAATGTATATTGAAATGTAACTGCTACTCATTATTATTGCACATGTCATGCTTGTCAGAATGCCTGAATGGAGTTTTTGATTCAATTTTTATGTCTGATCATCATAACTTTTGAATTTCCTTCCATTCTGCATTACTACTTCATAAATGTGCACTTTTCTGCTGATTTGAAATGCTGCCTGCGATGACTTCTGCACTTTGTTTTCATGCTGGAATATCAAACTAAACTTCTTTTCTTTTTGCTTGGTGATTCTCTGGTTTGATACCAATCTTGCTGTGCTTATCATCCCATTTAGTTAACCTGTACCTATGCACTTGTTTTGGTTTTTGACACCAAATTGGATCGAAGGTTGTTGCTATCATTCTTGTGTTTGGTGCTTGTAAGTGCATACCATGTTAAATCACCGCACTATGTGCTGACTGCTGTACTTTTCTGTTTTGACACCAAACATGCATTAAACTTGAATTTTTGAAACATGTTTGGTACCCTTTACAGCAGTACGCATAATGTGGTTTTGCGAATTGATTAAGTGCATGTTCATGTATTTTTAACATCAATGACAATCTATATAGCAACTTGTGCTTTTATCTTTTTGAGCAATGCACCTTGTTTTCCAAGCAAGCACTGCTTTGGCCAAAAGGCTATGTACATGCGGTCATTTTCTGTGTCTCAATATGAATGTGCAATTCTTTCACTATGAATTTCATTTTTTGCCTTTTGTGCTAATTTTTTTTTTTTGCAAACTCTTCTCATTTTACAAGCACAATTGCAATAATCAAATTCTTTAAAACTCAATTCACAGACACAATACACCTAAGTCCTATAGATACTTTCATTGTTTGTTCGTTCATTCTTTATTACTTAGGTTGCTTGATCATGGGTATCAGTCGCCTTTAGTTATCTTTAGTATTGCATTTCTAGTTTTGGTATATATATTGCATTTTTATATTGCTTGGTATATAGTATAGATATGGATTGTGATTGGATGATGTGAATAGCTTATGCCTGGTTATCTTGATCCTAATTGTTCATGTTACTTTTTGCTTGTTGAAAATTAGGAGAGAACTAGGAAATTTTGAAAAATTTTGCATCAATCACATCATACATACATATAGGAAATAATTTCGGTGAAAAATAACAAATTTTTCAAGAATTTTGTCAAGGGCATTCTATTGAGTTGATTGAGAAAACCGTTTTTCAAACTTGCTTAAATGATTTCTTTGTAGAACATAGAAGAGTAAAGAACAAATACCTTGTGAGTTTTTGGGCTATATTGAGTGGTTACTGGTGCACGAAATCATGATTGTTCATTCCTTAGTAACAGCACCAAAAAAACTTAATACGCACGTTCATAATCTTAGTTCTTCTTCACGACTTTGCACAACTAACCAGCAAGTGCACTAGGTCATCCAAGCAATAAACCTTACGTAAGTAAAGGTCGATCCCACGGAGATTGTTGGCTTGAAGCAAGCTATGGTCATCTTGCAAATCTCAGTCAGGAGGATTCAAATGGTTATGGTGAGTTGATAATTAAAATATAATTAAAGTATAAAATAGGATAGAGATACTTATGTAATGGTAAGAATTTCAGATAAGCATATGGAGATGCTTTTGTTCCTTCTGAACTTCTGCTTTCCTACTGTCTTCATCCAATCATTCATACTCCTTTCCATGGCAAGCTGTATGTTGGGCATCACCGTTGTCAATGGCTATATCCCGTCCTCTCAGTGAAAATGGTCCAAATGTGCTGTCACTGCATGGCTAATCATCTGTCGGTTCTCGATCATGTTGGAATAGGATTCAGTTATCCTTTTGCGTCTGTCACTACGCCCAACACTCGCGAGTTTGAAGCTCGTCACAGCCATCCCTTCCCAGATCCTACTCGGAATACTACAGATAAGGTTTAGACTTTCCGGATCTCAAGAATGGCCACCAATAATTCTAGCCTATACCACGAAGACTCTGATCGTAAATCAGGAGGCTAAGAGATATGCATTCAAGCTTGTTTTCATGTAGAACGGAAGTGTTTGTCAGGCACGCGTTCATAATTGAGAATGGTGATGAGCGTCACATAATCATCACATTCATCATGTTCTTGTGTGCGAATGAATATCTTAGAGAAGAAATAGGCTTGAGTTGAATAGAAAAACAATAGTACTTTGCATTAATTCATGAGAAACAGCAGAGCTCCACACCTTAATCTATGGTGTATAGAAACTCCACCGTTGAAAATACATAAGTGATGAAGGTCTCGGCATGGCCAAATGGCTAGCCTTCTAAACGTGATCAATGATCCTAAAAGATTATTTGGTTCAAAAACCTTTTTGAATACAATAGTAAAAATTTCTATTTATACTAAACTAATTACTAGGGTTTACAAAGATAAGTAAATGATGCAGAAATCCACTTCCGGGGCCCACTTGGTGTGTGCTTGGGCTGAGCATTGAAGCTTTCATGTGTAAAGACTTCTTTTGGAGTTAAACGCCAGGTTGTAACCAGTTTCTGGCGTTTAACTCTGATTTGCAACTTGTTTCTGGCCTTTAATGCCAGAATAAGGCAGAAATATGGCGTTGAACGCCAGTTTGCATCGTCTAAACTCGGGCAAAGTATGGACTATTATATATTACTGGAAAGCCCAGGATGTCTACTTTCTAACACAATTGAGAGCGCGCCATTTGGGTTTCTGTAGCTCCTGAAAATTCACTTCGAGTGCAGAGAGATCAGAATCCAACAGCATCTGCAGTCCTTCTTCAGCCTCTGAATCAGATTTTTGCTCAAGTCCTTCAATTTCAGCCAGAAAATACCTGAAATCACAGAAAAACACACAAAATCATAGTAAAGTATAGAAATGTGATTTTTATTTAAAAACTAATAAAGATATACTAAAAATTAATTAAAATAGACTAAAAACATACTAAAAATAATGCCAAAAAGCGTATAAAATATCCGCTCATCACAACACCAAACTTAAATTGTTGCTTGTCCCCAAGCAACTGAAAATCAATTAGGATAAAAAGAAGAGAATATACTATAAACTCCCAACTATCAATGAAGCTTAGCTCCAATCAGATGAGCGGGACTAGTAGCTTTTTGCCTCTGAATAGTTTTGGCATCTCACTTTATCCCTTGAAGTTCAGAATGATTGGCATCTATAGGAACTTAGAATTTAGATAGTGTTATTGATTCTCCTAGTTCAGTATGTTGATTCTTGAACACAGCTACTTTATGAGTCTTGGTCGTGGCCCTAAGCACTTTGTTTTCCAATATTACCACCGGATACATAAATGCCACAGACCCATAACTGGGTGAACCTTTTCAGATTGTGACTCAGCTTTGCTAAAGTCCCCAATTAGAGGTGTCCAGGGTTCTTAAGCACACTCTTTTTTTTTTTCTTTGGATCTCGACTTTAACCGCTCATTCTCAAGCTTTTGGCTTGACACCTTCACGCCATAAGCACATGGTTAGGGACAGCTTGGTTTAGCCGCTTAGGCCAGGATTTTATTCCTTTGGGCCCTCCTATCCACTGATGCTCAAAGCCTTGGATCCTTTTTACCCTTGCCTTTTGGTTTAAAGGGTTACTGGCTTTTTCTGCTTGCTTTTTCTTTCTCTTTCTCTTTTTTTTCGCATTTTTCTTTCCTTTTATATATTTTTTTTCTGCAAGCTTTTGTATTCACTGCTTTTTCTTGCTTCAAGAATCAATTTTATGATTTTTTAGATTATCAATGACATTTCTCCTTTTTCATTATTCTTTTAAGAGCCAACGAATTTGACATTTATGAACAACAAATTCAAAAGACATATGCACTGTTCAAGCATTCATTCAGAAAACAAAAAGTATTGCCACCACATCAAAATAATTAAGCTAATTTCAAAGATGAATTCGAAATCCATGTACTTCTTATTCTTTTGTTTTTAGAACATTTTTCATTTAAGAAAGGTGTTGGATTCATAGGACATTCATAGCTTTAAAGCATAGACGCTAGACACTAATGATCATGTAATAAGACACAAACATAAACATAAAGCATAGAGAATGAAAACAGAAAAATAAATAGACAATGAGATTAAGGAACGGGTCCACCTTAGTGGGGGTGGTGCCTTCTTCCTCTTGAAGAACCAATGGTGTTCTTGAGCTCCTCTATGTCTCTTCCTTGCCTTTGTTGCTCCTTCCTCATAGCTCTTTGATCTTCTCTGATCTCATGGAGAATGATGAAGTGCTCTTGGTGCTCTACCCTTAGTTGTCCCATGTTGGAACTTAATTCTCCTAGGGAGGTGTTAATTTGCTCCCAATAGTTTTGTGGAGAAAGTGCATCCCCTGAGGCATCTCAGGGATTTCTTGTTCTTGGCCACAACTTCATAGAAGTGGTCTCGATGGACCTTTGAGATGAATCTCTCCATCTCCCATGACTCAGAAGTGGCAGAAATTGCCTCCCCTTTCCTCTTTATAGATGTTTCTCCGGCCTTAGGTGCCATTAATGGTTATGGAAAAAAAAAAGCAATGCTTTTTCCACACCAAACTTAAAATGTTTGCTCGTCCTCGAGCAAAAGAAGAAAGAAGAGAGGAGAAGAAGAAGATAATGGAGGAGATGGAGGGAGGTGAGTGGTTTGGCCATGTGTGGGTGGGTTCGGGAGGGAAGTAGTGGTGGAAGTGTTTGGTGAAGTGGTGATGGGGAAGAGAAGTGGAGGTGATTGGTGAGGGGTATTTAGGGAAGAGTGTTGTGAAAAGGTGAGAGAGAGAGAGAGAGGTGGGGTAGGTGGGGATCCTGTGGGGTCCACAGATCCTGAAGGGTCAAGGATTTATCATCCCTTCTCTATTTAGGCGTGTAAACACCCTTAGAGTGCAATCCTGGCGTTAAACGCCAGATTGCTGCTTGTTTCTGGCGTTTAACGCCAGCTTTTCTCCTTGTTTTGGCGTTAAACGCCAATTCCATGCTCTGTTCTGGCGTTAAACGCCAATCTGGTGCTTGTTTCTGGCGTTTAACGCCAGCTTGATGCTTCTTTCTGGCGTTAAACGCCAGTTTGATGCTTCTTACTGGCGTTTAAATGTCAGTAAGCTCTTCCTCCAGGGTGAGCTGTTTTTAATGCTATTTTTCATTCTGTTTTTGATTTTTTAGTTGTTTTTGTGACTTCACATGATCATCAACCTAAAGAAAACATAAAATAGCAATGGAAAATAAATAGATATAATTAAATAGCATTGG
Source organism: Arachis ipaensis (assembly GCF_000816755.2). NCBI lineage: Eukaryota > Viridiplantae > Streptophyta > Magnoliopsida > Fabales > Fabaceae > Arachis > Arachis ipaensis. Next base: position 55,975,825 of record NC_029786.2, on the reverse strand, counting down.
GTTACCTCCTAATAAGCGCTTCTTTAATGTCAATAGCTTGACAATGAGCTCTCATGGAGCCTTACAGATAATTAGAGCAATGTTGGGGCCTCTTAACACCAAACTTAGAGTTTGAATGTGGGGGATTTTGTTTGACTCTGTCTTGAGAGAAGCTTCTCATGCTTCCTCTCCATGGTTACAGAAGGAGAACCTTGAGTCTTAAATACAAGGTAGTCTTCATTCCACTGAAGGACCAACTCTCCTCTGTCAACATCAATCACAGCTTTTGCTGTGGCTAGGAAGGGTCTGCCAAGGATGATGGATTCATCCTCATCCTTCCCAGTATCTAGGATTATGAAATCAGCAGGGATGTAAAGGTATTTGACCTTTACTAGTACGTCCTCTACTAGTCCATAAGCCTGTTTCATTGATTTGTCTACCATCTCCAGTGAGATTCTTGCAGCTTGTACCTCAAAGATTCTCAGTTTCTCTATTACAGAGAGTGGCATGAGGTTTATCCCTGACCCAATGTCACACAGAGCCTTCTCAAAGGTCATGGTGCCTATCGTACAAGGTATGAAGAACTTTTCGGGATCCGGTTTCTTCTAAGGTAATGTTTGCCTCATTAATGTACTCAGTTCATTGGTGAACAAGGGGGGTTCATCCTCCCAAGTCTCATAACCAAATAAACTGGCATTCAAATTCATGATTGCTCCTAGATACTTAGCAACTTGCTCTTCAATGATGTCTTCATCCTCTTCAGAGGAAGAATATTCATCAGAGCTCATGAATGGCAGAAGGAAGTTTAATAGAATCTCTATGGTCTCTGTATGAGCCTCAGATTTCTTTGGTTCCTCAAATGAGAACTCCCTTCTGTTCAGAGGACGTCCCAAGAGGTCTTCCTTACTGGGATTCACGTCCTCCTCCTCCTCTGGGCATTCGGCCACACCAAGTAAGGTTATGGCCTTGGACTCTTTCTTGGGATTTTCTTCTGTATTGCTTGGGAGAGTACTGGGAGGAGTTTCAATAATCTTCTTACTCAGCTGACCCACCTGTGCCTCCAAATTTCTAATGGAGGACCTTGTTTCATTCATGAAACTTAGTATGGTCTTGGATAGATCAGAGACTATGGTTGCCAGGCCAGAATGGCTCTGTTCAGAATTCTCTGTCTGTTGCTGAGAAGATGATGGAAAAGGCTTGCTATAGCTAAACCTATTTCTTCCACCATTATTATTATTATTGAAGCCTTGATTAGGCTTCTGTTGATCCTTCCATAAGAAATTTGGATGATTTCTCCATGAAGGATTATAGGTGTTTCCATAGGGTTCTCCCATGTAATTCACCTCTGCCATTGCAGGGTTCTCAGGATCATAAGCTTCTTCTTCAGAAGATGCCTCTTTAGTACTGTTGGATGTAGCTTGCAATCCATTCAAACTCTAAGAAATCATATTGACTTGCTGAGTCAATATTTTGTTCTGAGCCAATATGGCATTCAGAGTATCAATTTCAAGAACTCCCTTCTTCTGAGGCGTCCCATTGTTCACAGGATTCCTCTCAGAGGTGTACATGAACTAGTTATTTGCAATAATTTCAATGAGTTCTTGAGCTTCTGCAGGGGTTTTCAAGTGAAGGGATTCTCCTGCAAAATGGTCCAATGATATTTTTGACAACTCAGACAGACCATCATAGAATATACTTATGATGCTCCATTCTGGAAGCATGTCAGTAGGACACCTTTTGATCAGTTGCTTATATCTTTCCCAAGCTTCATAGAGGGATTCTCCTTCCTTCTGTCTGAAGATTTTTATTTCCACTCTAAGCTTGCTCATCTTTTAAGGAGGAAAGAATTTGGCCAGAAAAGCACTGACCAGCTTATCCCAAGTGTTCAGGCTATCCTTAGGTTGTGAATCCAACCATGTTCTAGCTTTGTCTCTTACAGCAAAAGGGAAAAGCATGAGCCTGTAGACCTCGGGATCAACTCTATTGGTCTTGACAATGTCACAGATTTGCAAGAATTCAGCTAAAAACTGATGAGGATCTTCCATTGGAAGTCCATGAAACTTGCAGTTCTGCTGCATTAGAGAAACCAATTGAGGCTTAAGCTCAAAATTGTTTGCTCCAATTGCAGGGAGTGAGATGCTTCTTCCATAGAAGTTAGAAGAGGGTGCAATATAGTCACCAAGCATCTTCCTTGCATCTCCACCATTGTTGTTGGGTTTGGCCATATCTCCTTCTTTTTCGAAAATTCCTGTCAGGTTTTCTCCAGAGAGTTGTGCTTTAGCTTCCCTTAGCTTCCTCTTCAGAGTCCTTTCAGGTTCAGGATCAGGTTCAACAAGAATGTTCTTATCCTTGTTCCTGCTCATATGAAAAAGAAGAGAACAGAAAAGAAAATATAGAATCCTCTATGTCATAGTATAGAGATTCTTATGTAAGTAGAATAAGAGAAGAATAGAAGAAGGGGAAGAGAAAAACTCGAACACAGAGAAGAAGATGGGGTTCGAATTTTGAGTGGGAGAGGAGTGTTAGTAGATGAATAAATAAATAGAAGGACATGAGAGAAAGAAGAATTCAAATTTTAATTTAAAATAAAAATTAGTTAATTAAAAAGAATTTTGAAAAGAAGGGGGAGGAGTTTTCGAAAATTAGAGAGAGAATTAGTTAGGTAGTTTTAAAAAATATAAGAATCAAACAAAAAGATGAGATTAATTGAAAAAGATTTGAAAATCAATTTTGAAAAGATAAGAAGTTAGAAAAGATTTTGAAATTTATTTTGAAAAAGATTTGAAAAAGAAATTTAAAAAGATTTGATTTTGAAAATTGAAGTTGATTACTTGACTAACAAGAAACTAAAAGATATGATTCTAAAATTTAAAGATTGAACCTTTCTTAATAGGCAAGTAAAAAACTTTAAAATTTTTGAATCAATCACATTAATTGTTAGCAAAGATTTTGAAATTATGAAATGAAATTAAGAAAAATATTTTGAAAATCATTTTTAAAAGTTTTCGAAAATATGAAGAGAAAAATTGAAAAAGATTTTATTTTTGAAAAAGGTTTTGAAAAGATAGGATTTTTAAATTCAAAATTTGACTTGACAAATAGGAAACAACTAAATTTTGAAAAAAAAAATTTTTTTTTTAAAAATGTCAACTCAAATATTCAAAATTTATGAGTAGAATAAAGGAAAGATATTTTTTATTTTTGAATTTTTAATGAAGAAAGAGAAAAACACAAGAAAGACTCAAAACATGAAAATTATGAATCAAAACACATAATGCATGCAAGAACACTATGAATCTTAAGATGAACACCAAGAACACTTTGAATGTCAAGATGAACATCAAAAACTTATTTTTGAAAATTTTTAAGAAAAGACACACATGCAAGACACCAAACTTAAAAATTTTTAATGTTGAGACACTAAGAAATTGAAAATGCATATGAAAAATATGAAAAGACACTGACGAACATGATTTTTGTCAGTAAAGAATGTCATAAAAATAGTCGCGTTGTAGATATAGTTTCTAAACCAACAAAAATCCCTTTCGTGCAAACGTTTTGGTTGTCACAAGTAACAAACCCCTTTAAAATTGATAACCGAGTATTTAAACCTCGGGTCGTCTTCTCAAGGAACTGCAAGGAAGTATGTTCTTATTATTGGTTATAGAGATTGTAAATTTGGGGTTTCAAGAATGAGGAACAAATATGACAAATAATTTAAATGGCAATTAAAAATAAATAAATACTGTAAAGCAAACTTTTGGCAAGGTATGAGAAATTATAGGTCCTATCCTGGCTATCCTTATCAATGATGATAATAATTGAAACTTAATTCCACTTCGTTAGCCTTTACTAATATAGAGGAAGGTCAAGGGATTAATTGGTTTGATCTTCGGATCCTATTTATTTCCTAAGAAAAGATTAGGATTATTGAAGTTCAATTCAATTAACAAGATAACAATTATCAATCGTGTTTGAGTTTGACAACTCCTGAGTTACTGATTTGTTAACCAAAATCAAAAGGGGAAGTAAATCTACTGGAATAAAAATGTCTTCAGAGTAAAAGCAACAATAGCATAAATAAAAGAAATCAATATTAAACTGAAATACCTCAAATAACATTAATAAAAGAGTGATCTGTAACATGAAGGGATTCATAAAGTAACTTGCAAAAGTAAATAAAAGGAATATTGAACCTGATCAAAAGAGATAATCCTGAAAGCGAATAAAAATCCTAAATCTAAATCCTAATCCTAAAAGAGAGAGGAGAGAGCCTCTCTCCAAAACTAATTCTAATTCATGGAAAGTAAAAATTGGCGAGCTCTCCCTGAATGGGTGCATTCCCTCACTTCATAACCTCTAGTCTATGCCTTCTGGACTTGGATTTGGGCCAAAAAGGGCTTCAGAAATCGCTGGGAGCGTTTTCTGCAATTTCTGGTGCGTGGCCTCTGTTACGCGTCCGCGTGGGTCACGCGGTCGCGTCGTTCGGAGCTTTTCTTTACCACGCGGTCGCGTCAGTCATGCGACCGCGTCATATGCATTCTGCTTAAGGCGCGCGGTCGCGTTAGTCATGCGGCCGCGTCGCTGTTGATTTGCGCTTGGCACGCGATCGCGTCGTCCATGCGATCGCGTGGATGCCAGTTTCTTCAGAAACTCTGTTTTGCGCTTTCCTTGCATTTTTATATGTTTCCTTTCCATCCTTTAAGTCATTCCTGCCTTAGAGGATCTAAAACTACTCAACACACTAATCACGGCATCGAATGGAAATAAAGGTAATTAAAATAATTAATTTAAAAGCATGGGAAACATGTTTTTCACATACATCACATAATAAGGAAGGGAAAGTAAAACCATGCAATTGATATGAATAAGTGGGTAAAGGGTTGAATAAATCACTCAAACTAAGCACAAAATATATCATAAAATATGGGTTTATCAACCTCCCCACACTTAAACAATAGCATGTCCTCATGCTGAATCTAAGGTAAAGAGTAAGGTAAGATTAAAGTGGTGGAATATTATGCAATGCAACCTATTCTAAATGCAACTACCTAAATGAGTCATGCAATTCTAATTTATTCACTCATATATAAAACTTACATGTAGTTAAATTAATTCACATTCTCAAGGAATCATATATATACATAGCCAACCCTTAAATAATAAAGCACTTTTGCAAATGAGATGGGAAAGAAAAATATTTTACAAACTTGCAAAACAATTAGTAAATTAAGCACAGATATATGTTGATGAGTTATTGAACCCTCACTGGATTTTGTGTTTACTCTCTAGTTACTCAGTGTTTATTGGGTTAATCACTATATTCTTCTTTTTATTCTTACTTTCTATAACTTTGTTCTTCATCTAACCAATCAACAATTATAGAATATAGTCATACCAAAAATCATGAGGTCTTAAGTAAGGTTGTAATGGGGCTAAGGTAAAGGTAAGGGTATATGTATAAGGCTAAGTGAGCTAATTAAGTGAATCCTTGATTAGTCTAAGATTTCATTATTATTATTATTTTAATGCACATGGTAAATTAATTATTTTAATCTCACATGAGCATGTTTTCCAAAAATTTTATTTTGATTAATTTTATTTCTTTCAACTTCCTACCCTTTCTTTCTATGTTCCCAATAGGTTTCCCCACACTTAAACAATAAACAATTTCTATCTTAAGCTAACCAAGGATTCAACTTGGGATTTTTATTTTGTTTTTCTACTTAAGGCTAGTAATGTGGTTATTAAAAAAAGGGGGATTTAAAGGCTCAAGGGGGCTAACAAAGGTGATGTAAAAGGTAGGCTATTTTTGGGACAAGTGGGTTAAGATCAAATAATGGCCTCAATCACTTTCTTGGTATGTATCTATATTCTACAACTGGACATATAGATTAAAACAAAGTAAAGAACATCAGAATAAAAAGAAGCGAAACACACAGGGATGAAATTATGGTTTGAATGCAACCATACAATTAAGCTCAAGACTCACAGGCTGTGTGTTCTCTGACTCAAACATCATATATCATTCATATATGTTATGCAGGTTTAGTTAAAAATTCCCATTATTCTCAAAAAAAAATTATTTAGGGTGGCCTTTAAGGTTTCAATGTTTCTCCTTGATGAAATGTTGTTAGTTTAACTACATGATGTAATGCTACATATACAAGGTTTATGGATTTGATTCTGTTATGTTCAAGTTCCTAGTTGACTTCCTTTTTATATTTTTCAATTTAAACTAAGCTACCTTATGCTAAAAAGGGTAAACTATACTAATTAATTCACTAATAAGTTAGAATTGTAAACTAAACTAAAGAACTAAAATATGAGCTAAAGATGCAAAATTCAGAAATAGAGTATAAATACATAAAAGTAGCAATGTATAAATACTCAGAAAATAAAAATAAAAATAGAGAGAAAAATACAAAAAAATATCCAAAATAAAAGAAAAAGGGTCTGTAGTGGTTCACCAAAATAATACCCCAGAGATGGCGACCTCCCCACACTTAAAATGAAGCATCGTCTCTGATGCTCAATCAAGCAGGGTGTGAAGGGGTGTCATCACTGGAAGGGATGGTAGCTGGAGTCTCTGTGGTGGTGGGCTGAGGATCTGGCTGCTGTAGAGGAGGTGCTGACTGGATAGGAAGCTCAGGATCTGCAGCCTGGATCTGATGTGGGATCTCTGCTTGTGGTGCAACCTACGCTGTGCCTGCCTGCTCTGTCTCTCCCTGGGGATGGGTCTCTGCCTCGGGCGCATCCACCTCTTCCTCAGATGCCTCAGATGGTGTGTCAGGCTCGGAGGGGATGTCGCCGGATCGTATCAGCAGTTTCAGGTGCTCATAGCGTCGCTTGTTGTGACGCTCTATCTGGTCAAGTCGTCGAAACAAGCGGTGCACTAGATGATAGATGGGCTCTGGGGCAGGTGGAGGTGCAGTGGTGGTGGCAGGTATGGCTGTGGAGGAAGAGGGGCTGGCAGAAGGTGTGGTTGTCTCAGCAGTGGCAGTCAGGAATGGAGGTCTGTAGCCCAAGGCCAGAAAGTTCCTGCTGTGCGAGATAATCTTCTTGCATTCTGCAGCAGGTGGCCTCTCATCAGCATCCTCCCATGGCACGTCAGCTCGACGGCCTAGCTGTGTAACCAGATAGGGAAAGGGAAGAGTGCCTCGGACGTAGACTCTGGCCATATAGTGCCGGATAAAGCGTGGCAGGTACAGGTCCTTACCCTCTATCACACACCAAAGGAGGGTGATCATAGCGACTGGTATCTCAGTCTCGTGAGTACTCGGCATAATGTAGTTGCTGAATATCTGATGCCATAGCCGAGCCTCATTGTTCAGGTAAATCCGCTTGATCCCCTTGGGCATGGTGGTGTTCTGACCCATGATCCAAGGAACTGTCGGGTCAAAGGCGATCCTCGCCTTTACTGCATCCCAGTCAAATCGCATAAAGCGCATATCCTCCTCAGCTTTCTGATAACCATCTGTCTGATCAGTCTTAGGCAGAAGTTTCAGAACATCTTCTATCGCCTCCTCAGTAACCAAAATCTGTTTTCCTCTGAGGTTCACTGCATCTAAGGAAGTTTTGAAGTAGTTGCAGTAGAATTCCCTAACCCAAGATGCATTGACCTCGGTCAGAGGTCTCTCCAAGAAGAACCAGCCTCTTTGTTTGATTTGGTCAGAGGTGTACTGCTGGAGTTCTTCTGGGATCTTCGGAGTTCTCTCCAGGTATAGGTTCCTGGATGTTGCAAACACCGGATACTTCAGCTCACAGTATCGGTTTGCAAATTTTATTGGATCAGTGGCAGGAAGCAGTTGGTCAGCCTTCTCTTGCGGGGTAAAGTGTTTCTCCTGCCAGGAGGCATCATGCATTAGATCTATGATAGACATAGATGAATCTCCTCTTTTACGTTTGCCAGTGGTAGCCTTTCCTTTTCCCTTTCTCTGGGAGTCAGACATCCTGAAAAATAGAAAACCAGGATATAATAAAAATAGGAAAACAAATAGGCAAATAGTCAAAAGAAATACAAAGAGGCAAAGGAGAATTAGAATGAGGTAAATGAGTTAAGTGAATGTGCATTAAATATTGTATAGGAGTGAAAAGTTTGAAAGGAAGAATTCACAATCCAAAATGTAATAGAAGGCATGTTAAGTAGGAAAAATTATCAGTATACCATGGTTAGAAAGTTAAAAGAAAGTGAAAAACCAGAAAAGAGATTTTAAAAGGTGAGTTTGGTTAGAATTGAAAAAGAGTGTCAGAAAATTAGAATTAGTGAGTTAGTGAAAATGGGTTAAGGTAAGTGGCATAAGGATAAGTTTTCTTAAGTAACAAGCATTCACAATTAGAAGCGATAAGTAACTCAAAACCAAACAAGGAAAACAAGTGGATGATGATTCATATAGATATAGAAATAACAAAAAATAGAATCAAACATCAAAATTGCAATTTAGAACCAGGAGATCAAAGAAAATAAGAATGCGTGCCTAAGCATTCATGAATTGGTTTGGTGAAATATAAGGAAAGCACAGTTGAAAATGCCAAAACCAAGACATGAAGGGAAATATTTTACAAAAATTTGGGTAGCATTCCGGCTAAAATTGGACTGTCCCGGAAAATAAACAGCACAGAATAGTTCATATGAATCGAAAATAAAGCTGCAATTACATATAAAGAGTATGATCATGAAAAGTCAGAGTAAAGAGCAGCATGAAATAAGAAATTACAGCATATGAACTAACATCATAGCAGCAGCAGGATTGCGAAAACATAAAGCAATAAACATGAACGGCGCAATTAAACAGACCTAAATCCACTAACCACATCCTAGGCTACCTAACAACCTAAAATCCACTACAGCATGCATATCTAACTAGCCTAAAATAGAAAAATATGAGCTAACGACGGATAGATAAAAGGGTGACATTTTGCGAAACCTGGAAGGCTATGAGAGTGGTAGAAAGGTGGCTGGCGGTGGTGATGACGGCGTTTGGCGCGGTGGCTGGCGGTGGTGGTGACTGGGTGGTGGTGGTTGGATTGGAGAAGAGAGAAGGGAGGGGAGGGGGTTTCAGGGGGCGCGATAATAGGGTTTCGCGTGACCTGGGGGGGTTATAATTTGAATCCACGCGGCCACGTGGGGTACGCGGTCGCGTGGCTGGAGCGAAAAAGGTGGTTGACGCGATCGCGTGGGTCGCGCGATCGCATGGAAGGGGTTAAAGGGGATATGACGCGATCGTCTGGGGCATGCGATCGCGTCGCTGGAATTTGTGCTAAACGCACAAATCCAGCGTCGTTCCAGCGCAACTCTCTGTCTCCTTTTGGGATTTGTGCAATCCATGCGACGCGATCGCGTCACTCACGCGGTCGCGTGGGATTGGTTGTGTGCATGTGACGCGATCGCATGGGGCATGCGATCGCGTGGGCCATTTTGTGCTAGACGCACAATGGCCGCACGATTCCAGCCCAACTTTCTGGACGTTAGATCCTTACGCCGATTTCCATATCACGCGGCCGCGTGGGTGAAGCGATCGCGTGGGTAGTGTTTTTTCGCAATATGACGCGATCACATGAGTGATGCGGTCGCGTCGCGCACCTTTTTTTTTTATATGCATGAAAAATGCATAATTCAATGCTTAATATGAGTGAGATGCAAAATTCCAGGTTCAATATAATATAATAAAATGAAACTTGAAAACAAATAAAATTAAATAAAAATTAAAAGGAAATGATCATACCATGGTGGGTTGTCTCCCACCTAGCACTTTTAGTTAAAGTCCTTAAGTTGGACATTGGAAGAGCTTCCTGCTATGGCGGCTTATGCTTAAATTCATCCAGAAATCTCCACCAATGCTTGGAATGCCAATAGCCTCTGGGGTCCCAAACTAGGCATGTAAAGCTTCTGAGCAGCTTCAAACAGATTTTCAAGCTCCCGGGGTGACTCGTATGCGAAATTGTTACTCTGAGGTTGTAAAATTTGTTGTTCATTCTCTCCCTGGCAATGGCGCCAAAACGGGTGCACAGAACCATGGTCCAAACATAACTTCACAACTTCGCACAACTAACCAGCAAGTGCACTGGGTCGTCCAAGTAATAAAACCTTACGTGAGTAAGGGTCGATCCCACGAAAATTGTTGGTATGAATCAAGCCATGGTCACCTTGTAAATCTCAGTCAGGCGGATATCAAATAGTTATGGAGTTTTCGAAAATAAATAATAGATAGACAAAAAATAAAGATAGAAACACTTATGTAATTCATTGGTGAGAATTTCAGATAAGCGTATAGAGATGCTTTCGTTCCTCTGAACTTCTGCTTTCCTGCTGTCTTCATCCAATCAGTCCTACTCCTTTCCATGGCTGGCTTTATGTAAGGACATCACCATTGTCAATGGCTACTTTTCATCCTCTCTATGAAAATGGTCCGATGCGCTGTCACTGCATGGCTAATCATCTGGAGGCATCACCGTGGTCAATGGCTGCATCCCATCCTCTTGTGAAAATGGTCCAAATGCTCTGTCACAGCACGGCTAATCATCTGAGGTTCTCGATCATACTGGAATAGGATTCACCCTCCTTTTGCGTCTGTCACTACGCCCAGCACTCGCGAGTTTGAAGTTCGTCACAGTCATTCAATCCCAGAATCCTACTCGGAATACCACAGACAAGGTTTAGACTTTTCGGATTCTCATGAATGCCGCCATCAATCTAGCTTATACCACGAAGATTCTGATTAAGAGATCCAAGAGATAATCATCCAATCTAAGGTGGAACGGAAGTGGTTGTCAGGCACGCGTTCGTAGGGGAATGATGATGATTGTCACGTTCATCACATTCATATTGAAGTGCGAATGAATATCTTAGAAGCGGAATAAGTTGAATTGAATAGAAAAATAGTAGTACTTTGCATTAAATCATGAGGAACAGCAGAGCTCCACACCTTAATCTATGGAGTGCAGAAACTCTACTGTTGAAAAATACATAAGTGAATACAGGGTAAGCATGGCTGAGTGGCCAGCCTCCCATGGAGGTCTAGAGATCTAAAAATGATCAAAAGATGAACTAAAAATCATAAGATGTCTAATACAATAGTAAAAAGTTCTATTTATACTAGACTAGCTAATAGGGTTTATAGAACTAAGTAATTGATGCATAAATCCACTTTCAGGGCCCACTTGGTGTGTGCTTGGGCTCAGCTTGAATGTTTCACGTGTAGAGGCTTCTTCTGGAGTTAAACGCCAAGTTGTAACGTGTTTTTGGCGTTCAACTCTGGTTCGTGACGTGTTTCTAGCGTTTAACTCCAGACTGCAGCGTAGAACTGGTGTTCAATGCTCTTTTGCGTCATCTAAACTCGGCCAAAGTATGGACTATTATATATTGCTGGAAAGCCCTGAATGTCTACTTTCCAATGCAATTAAAAGCGCGCCATTTTGAGTTCTGTAGCTCCAGAAAATCCACTTTGAGTGTAGGGAGGTCAGAATCCAATAGCATCAGCAGTCCTTCTTCAACCTCTAAATCTGATTTTTGCTCAAGTCCCTCAATTTCAGCCAGAAAATACCTGAAATCACAGAAAAACATACAAACTCATAGTAAAGTCCAGAAATGTGAATTTAACATAAAAAACTAATAAAAACATCCCTAAAAGTAACTAGATCCTACTAAAAACATACTAAAAATAATGCCAAAAAGCATATAAATTATCCGCTCATCACAACACCAAACTTAAATTGTTGCTTGTCCCCAAGCAACTAAAAAATCAAATAGGATAAAAAGAAAAGAATATACTATAAATTCCAAACTATCAATAAAACATAGCTCCAATCAGATGAGCGGGACTTGTAGCTTTTTGCCTCTTGAATAGTTTTGACATCTCACTTTATCCATTGAAGTTCAGAATGATTGGCATCTATAGGAACTCAGAGTTCAGATAGTGTTATTTATTCTCCTAGTTCAGTATGTTGATTCTTGAACACAACTACTTTATCAGTCTTGGTCGTGGCCCTAAGCACTACCATCGGATACATAAATGCCACAGACACATAATTGGGTGAACCTTTTCAGATTGTGACTCAGCTTTGCTAAAGTCCCCAATTAGAGGTGTCCAGGATTCTTAAGCACACTCTTCTTTTGCTTTGGACCTTGAGAAGATGCATTTGAGGCATCTCCGGGATCTCATGGTGATGAGCTTCATGTGTCTCTTGAGATCCATGAATGGGCTCTCTTGTTTGCTCCATCCTTTTCTTAGTGATGGGCTTCTCTTCCTCAATGGGAATGTCTCCTCCTAAGAAAGCTTCAGCTGAGTAACATAGATGGAAAATAAGATGAGGGAAAGCTAGCCTTGCCAAGGGGGAGGACTTTTCGGCTATTTTGTAGAGTTCAAGGGAGATGACTTCATGAACTTCTACTTCCTCACCAGTCATGATGCTATGAATCATGATGGCCCGATCCACAGTAACTTCAGATCAAACGCCGAACTGATGCTTCTGGCGTTGAACGCCAGCCAGATGCTTGTTTCTGGTGTTCAGCGCCAGCTTTTCTTCACTGTGCATTTCTGGCGTCTGAACGCCAGGATGCTACTTGTTTCTGGCGTTCAACGCCAGAAACATGCTCTGTTCTGGCGTTGAACGCCAGACAGATGCTCCTTACTGGCGTTTGAACGCCAGTGAACTCCTCCTCCGGGGTGTGCTGTTTTTTAATGCTGTTTTTTATTTTTCTTCAGTTTTTTCAGTTGTTTTTGTGACTCCACATGATCATGAACCTATGAAGACATATAACTAATAAAAATATAATTAAATAAAAATTAGGTTGCCTCCCAACAAGCGCTTCTTTAATGTCAATAGCTTGACAGTGGGCTCTCATGGAGCCTCACAGATGTTCAGAGCATTGTTGAGACTCCCCAACACCAAACATAGAGTTTGACTGTGGGGGCTCTGGTTGACTCTGTTTTGAGAGAAGCTTACTGTGCCTCTTTTCCATGTTTAGAGAAGGATGTCCTTGAGTTTTAAACTCAAGGGAGTCCTCATTCAATTGAAGGACTAGTTCACCTCTGTTAACATCAATCACAGCTCTTGCTGTGGCTAGGAAGGGTCTTCCAAGAATGATGGATTCATCCTCATCCTTCCCAATATCCAGGATTATGAAATCAGCAGGGATGTAAAGGCCTTCAACCTTTACTAACACGTCCTCTACTTGTCCATAAGCCTCTTTTCTTGAGTTGTCTGCCATCTCTAATGAGATTCTAGCAGCTTGCACCTCAAAGATTCCCAGTTTCTCCATTACAGAGAGGGGCATGAGGTTTATTCCTGACCCAAGGTCACATAGAGCCTTCTCAAAGGTCATGGTGCCTATGGTACAAGGTATTAGGAACTTTCCAGGATCCTGTTTCTTCTGAGGCAATCTCAGTTGATCCAATTCATTTAGTTCATTGGTGAACAGGGGAGGTTCATCTCCCCAAGTCTTATTACCAAATAAATTGGCATTCAGCTTCATGATTGCACCAAGGAACTTGGCAACTTGCTCTTCAGTAACATCCTCATTCTCTTCAGAAGAAGAATACTCATCAGAGCTCATGAAGGGCGTAAGGAGGTTCGATGGAATCTCTATGGTCTCTAGATGAGCCCCAGAGTCCTTTGGTTCCTTAGAAGGAAACTCCTTATTGATCACTGGACGTCCCAAGAGGTCTTTCTCCTTGGGATTCACGTCCTTCTCCTCTCTTCTGGTTTTGGCCATGATGGTCAATTCAATGGCATTGTACTCTCCTTTTGGATTTTCTTCTGTATTGCTTGGGAGAGTACTAGGAGGGATTTCAGTGATCCTTTTACTCAGCTGGCCCACTTGTGCTTCCAAATTTCTAATGGAGGACCTTGTTTCATTCATGAAACTTACAGTGGCCTTAGATAGATCAGAGACTAAGTTTGCTAAATTAGAGGTATTTTGTTCAGAGTTCTCTGTCTGTTGCTGAGTGGATGATGGAAAAGGCTTGCTATTGCTAAACCTGTTTCTTCCACCATTATTAAAGCCTTATTGAGGCTTTTGTTGATCCTTCCATGAGAGATTTGGGTGATTTCTTCATGAGGGATTATAGGTGTTTCCATATGGTTCACCCATGTAATTCACCTCTGCTATTGCAGGGTTTTCAGGATCATAAGCTTCTTCTTCAACAGATGCCTCTTGAGTACTGTTGGATGCAGCTTGCATTCCATTCAGACTCTGAGAAATCATATTGACTTGCTGAGTCAATATTTTATTCTGAGCCAATATGGCATTCAGAGTATCAATTTCAAGAACTCCCTTCTTTTGAGGCGTCCCATTACTCACAGGATTCCTCTCAGAAGTGTACATGAACTGGTTATTAGCAACCATGGCAATGAGTTCTTGAGCTTCTGCAGGCATTTTCTTTAGGTGAATGGATCCACCTGCAGAAGTATCCAATGACATCTTAGCTAATTCAGACAGACCATCATAGAATATATCCAGGATGGTCCATTCTGAAAGCATATCAGAAGGACACTTTTTGGTCAGTTGCTTGTATCTCTCCCAAGCTTCATAAAGGGATTCACCTTCCTTCTGTCTGAAGGTTTGAACATCCACTC
>NC_029786.2:55956269-55961193 GCF_000816755.2 Arachis ipaensis | reverse complement strand
TTCCTGTTCGAAAATTTCTGTAAGGTTATCTCTGGATTGTTGTATTTTAGCTTCTCTTAGTTTCCTCTTCAGAGTCCTTTCAGGTTCTGGATCTGCTTCAACAAGAATATTCTTGTCCTTGCTCCTGCTCATATGAAAAAAAAGAGGGACAGAAAAATAATAATAATAGGGATCCTTTTTGCCCAAGTATAGAGGTTCCCTTATGTGAGTAGAAGAAAAGAAGAAGAGGAAAAACTCGAACACAGAGAGGGGGGAAGTGTTCGAATTTTTGGATGGGAGAGAAGTGTTAGTAGATGAATAAATAAATAGAAGGATATGAGAGAGAAGGATTTTCGAAAATTATTTTTGAAAAATGGTTAGTGATTTTCGAAAATTAAAAGAAGAAATAAATTAAAATTAAAATTTGAAATAATTAGTTAATTAAAAAGAAATTTTGAAAAAGAGGGAGGGATTTTCGAAAATTAGAGAGGGATAGTTAGTTAGGTAGTTTTGAAATAGATGAGAAACAAACAAAAAGTTAGTTAGTTAGTTGAAACAAATTTTGAAAATCAAATTTGAAAAGATAACAAGATAACAGGTTAGAAAAGATATTTTAAAATCAAATTTTTGAAAAAGATATGATTGAAATTAGTTTTGAAAAATATTTGATTTTTAAAATCACAATTAATGACTTGATTCACAAGAAATCACAAGATATGATTCTAGAACTTAAAGTTTGAATCTTTCTTAACAAGCAAGTAACAAACTTGAAATTTTTGAATCAAAACATTAATTAATGAGAATATTTTCGAAAATTATAAGATAAAATTAAGAAAAGATTTTTGAAAAATATTTTTAAAATTTTCCAAAATAAATAAGAAAAATGAAAAAGATTTGATTTTTGAAAAAGATTTTGAAAAAGATAAGATTTTTAAATTGAAAATTTGATTTGACTCATAAGAACAACTAGATTTTAAAAATGTTTGAAAAAGTCAATCCAAATTTTCGAAATTTATGAGTGAAAAAGGGAAAGATATTTTTTTTATTTTTGAATTTTCAATGTTGAAAGAGAAAAATATGAAAAAGACTCAATGCATGAAAGTTATGGATCAAAACAATGAATGCATGCAAGAATGCTATGAATGTCAAGATGAACACCAAGAACACTTTGAAGATCATGATGAACATCAAGAACATATTTTTTGAAAAAATTTTTATGAAAAGAAAACATGCAAAACACCAAAATTAGAAATTTTTCATGTATAGACACTACGAATGCAAGAATGCATATGAAAAACAAGAAAAGACACAAAACAAGAAAATATGAAGATCAAACAAGAAGACTGGCCAAAAACAACTTGAAGATCATGAAGAATACTATGAATGCATGAATTTTCGAAAAAATGCAAAGAATTTTTAGAAAAAATGCAATTGACACCAAACTTGAAATTGACCCAAGACTCAAACAAGAAACACAAAATATTTTTTGATTTTTATGATTTTATGATTTTTTTTATTTTTCGAAAATTAATGTGAAAAAGAAAAATAAGGATTCCAAAATTTTTAATATGAATTCCAAGAATCTTGCACTCTTAGTCTAAAGCTCCAATCTGAGGGTTAGACATGGCTTAATAGCCAGTCAAGCTTTAGCATGTAATTCAGGTGGATCAGGAACAGCAGCAGGTGGATTAGCAACAACTAGCTTGCTCTTGATAATGTTGGGTTGGAAGCCCCAGTCTAAATGAATTTAGACACGGCTTTACAGCCAGTCAGGCTTCAACATGCTTCATGAAACACTAGAATTCATTCTTAAAAATTCTAAAATAATTTTCGAAAACTGATGAGAAATTTTTGAAAGATTTTTTTATTTTGAAAAATTTTTTGAAA
Source organism: Arachis ipaensis (assembly GCF_000816755.2). Lineage (NCBI taxonomy): Eukaryota > Viridiplantae > Streptophyta > Magnoliopsida > Fabales > Fabaceae > Arachis > Arachis ipaensis. The sequence goes on along the minus strand of NC_029786.2, from coordinate 55,959,327 downwards.
ATAAAACAAAAAGAAAATTACCTAATCTGATCAACACGATGAACCGTCAGTTGTCCAAACTCAAACAATCCCCAGCAACGGCACCAAAAACTTGATACATGCAAAATTGTTACTCAGATTAGGTTGTAAAATTTGTTGTTCATTCTCTCCCTGGCAATGGCGCCAAAAACGGGTGCACAGAACCATGGTCCAAACATAACTTCACAACTTCGCACAACTAACCAGCAAGTGCACTGGGTCGTCCAAGTAATAAAACCTTACGTGAGTAAGGGTCGATCCCACGGAGATTGTTGGTATGAAGCAAGCTATGGTCACCTTGTAAATCTCAGTCAGGCGGATATCAAATAGTTATGGAGTTTTCGAAAATAAATAATAGATAGACAGAAAATAAAGATAGAAACACTTATGTAATTCATTGGTGAAAATTTCAGATAAGCGTATAGAGATGCTTTCGTTCCTCTGAACTTCTGCTTTCTTGTTGTCTTCATCCAATCAGTCCTACTCCTTTCCATGGCTGGCTTTATGTAAGGACATCACCATTGTCAATGGCTACTTTTCATCCTCTCTGTGAAAATGGTCCGATGCGCTGTCACTGCATGGCTAATCATCTGGAGGCATCACCGTGGTCAATGGCTGCATCCCATCCTCTTGTGAAAATGGTCCAAATGCTCTGTCACAACACGGCTAATCATCTGAGGTTCTCGATCATACTGGAATAGGATTCACCCTCCTTTTGCGTCTGTCACTACGCCCAGCACTCGCGAGTTTGAAGTTCATCACAGTCATTCAATCCCAGAGTCCTACTCGGAATACCACAGACAAGGTTTAGACTTTCCGGATTCTCATGAATGCCGCTATCAATCTAGCTTATACCACGAAGATTCTGATTAAGAGATCCAAGAGATATTCATCCAATCTAAGGTGGAACGGAAGTGGTTGTCAGGCACGCGTTCGTGGGAGGATGATGATGATTGTCACGTTCATCACATTCATATTGAAGTGCGAATGAATATCTTAGAAGTGGAATAAGTTGAATTGAATAGAAAAACAGTAGTACTTTGCATTAAATCATGAGGAACAGCAGAGCTCCACACCTTAATCTATGGAGTGCAGAAACTCTACCGTTGAAAAATACATAAGTGAATACAAGGTAAGCATGGCCGAGTGGCCAGCCTCCCATGGAGGTCTAGAGATCTAAAAATGATCAAAAGATGAACTAAAAATCATAAGATGTCTAATACAATAGTAAAAAGTTCTATTTATACTAGACTAGCTACTAGGGTTTACAGAAGTAAGTAATTGATGCATAAATCCACTTCCGGGGCCCACTTGGTGTGTGCTTGGGCTGAGCTTGAATGTTGCACGTGTAGAGGCTTCTTTTGGAGTTGAACGCCAAGTTGTAACGTGTTTTTGGCGTTCAACTCTGGTTTGTGACGTGTTTCTGGCGTTTAACTCCAGACTGCAGCGTAGAACTGGCGTTCAATGCCCTTTTGCGTTGTCTAAACTCGGCGAAAGCCCTGGATGTCTACTTTCCAACGCAATTGGAAGCGCGCCATTTTGAGTTCTGTAGCTCCAGAAAATCTACTTTGAGTGCAGGGAGATCAGAATCCAACAACATCAGCAGTCCTTCTTCAACCTCTAAATCTGATTTTTGCTCAAGTCCCTCAATTTTAGCCAGAAAATACCTGAAATCACAGAAAAACACACAAACTCATAGTAAAGTCCAAAAATGTGAATTTAACATAAAAAACTAATAAAAACATCCCTAAAAGTAACTAGATCCTACTAAAAACATACTAAAAATAATGCCAAAAAGCGTATAAATTATCCGCTCATCAGTGACGAATGTCAGAATAGAATCCATGATCCCAAGCCTTGCGTTTAAATCCGCCTCTGTCTTGATCTATATTTTTCCATCCGGGCATTTTAGAAAGTAGATTCTCACCCTAGTGACCAAACGTTTTCCGAGATCCATTCAATTGAACATGATACCAATCCGTGCACTTCAAGTTGAAGCGTGGAACCTTATTGAACCTTGTACACCAGCTCTGAGCACGAGCCATTTCCCTCTTATTCTTAAATCCACAGAGAGCTCTAAGCTGGCCATCTGTTTCAAGCAAACCATATTCAAGTGAAAAAGTAAAGTTAAAGGTTAAGGATTATACCGACTTGAAGCTTGTATTAGGCGGTAATGGCCTTGGGGTAGGTGTTTCTGGTGGTTCTGTAAGTTCTTCTCCCTTGTGCTCTTCTGTGAATTCCTCCACTTCCTTGTAAGGTTCTTCAAATGCATCTGAGTCCTAGTCAAAGTCTTCTATGTCTTCCTCATCACTTGAGTCATAGATTGGAGGTTGAGAGAAATCTACCTCCACGTCATCTTCGTATTCACTTGGGGAAGATTCTTTGATCTCAGAGAATTCACTTGCAGATGCAAGTTCATTACTAAGAGAGCTAGACTTGTGACTATCATCATCAAGGGAATTTATGTCCTGGGTTATTCCGTCTAGTTCTTCATAAACAACTTGCCTTGGGAATTGTGCAATATCCTCCTTAGCATCAACTGTAACATCCTTGACGGAGTTCTCCTCAACTCTGGATTCCCATGGAGGTTCAGCGTCTCCTAGATCTTCAACCAACTCTTCTTCTTGTACAATGACAGCTTCTTCTACTTGTTCTAGTACGAATTCATGCTCTGTCTTGTCCACTGGAGTTTCTAGTGTCTCCTTCATGCTACGCTCTTCATTAGATTGTCCACATGGGGCTGTGGTTGATCCTTGAATGTTCGCGCATCTAGAAGCTAATTGAATTACTGCTTGCTCCAGTTGTCGAATGGTTGTTTGAAGTTTATTTACTGTTGCCTTGAGGCGAACCTCTGATTCTCGGGGTGATGGATTTGGACATGAAACATAGGGAAGTGGTGGTGTTTGGGGGTGATTGGATTGGAACTAGGGTAGGAAAGGATCATATGGTGGCGAATGGTGAAGAGAAGCTTGTGAGTGTGGTGGTTCGAGGTTATGTTGAGAAGATGGTCTATAGGCACAGGGTGGGGCTTGTTGGTAGT
>NC_029786.2:55945570-55956262 GCF_000816755.2 Arachis ipaensis | reverse complement strand
AGAAATCAATATTAAACTGAAATACCTCAACTAACATTAATAAAAGAGTGATCTGTAACATGAAGGGATTCATAAAGTAACTTGCAAAAGTAAATAAAAGGAATATTGAACCTGGTCAAAAGAGATAATCCTGAAAGCGAATAAAAATCCTAAATCTAAATCCTAATCCTAAAAGAGAGAGGAGAGAGCCTCTCTCCAAAACTAATTCTAATTCATGGAAAGTAAAAATTGGCGAGCTCTCCCTGAATGGGTGCATTCCCTCACTTCATAACCTCTGGTCTATGCCTTCTGGACTTGGATTTGGGCCAAAAAGGGCTTCAGAAATCGCTGGGAGCGTTTTCTGCAATTTCTGGTGCGTGGCCTCTGTCACGCGTCCGCGTGGGTCACGCGGTCGCGTCGTTCGGAGCTTTTCCTTACCACGCGGTCGCGTCAGTCATGCGACTGCATCATATGCATTCTGCTTAAGGCGCGCGGTCGCGTTAGTCATGCGGCCGCGTCGCTGTTGATTTGCGCTTGGCACGCGATCGCGTCGTCCATGCGATCGCGTGGATGCCAGTTTCTTCAGAAACTCCGTTTTGCACTTTCCTTCCATTTTTGTATGTTTTCTTTCCATCCTTTAAGTCATTCTTGCCTTAGAGGATCTAAAACTACTCAACACACTAATCACGGCATCGAATGGAAATAAAGGTAATTAAAATAATTAATTTAAAAGCATGGAAAACATGTTTTTCACATACATCACATAATAAGGAAGGGAAAGTAAAACCATGCAATTGATATGAATAAGTGGGTAAAGGGTTGAATAAATCACTCAAACTAAGCACAAAATATATCATAAAATATAGGTTTATCAGACACAAAATAAGAAAATGCAAAGATCAAACAAAGAAGATCATCAAGAACACTTTGAAGATCATGAAGAACATATGCATGAATTTTTGAAAATTTTTAGGACATTAAAAAGATGCAATTGACACCAAACATAAAATTTGACACTAGACTCAAACAAGAAACACAAAATTATTTTTGGTTTTATGATTTTATTAAAAAAAAAATTTCGAAAATTACTTTGGTAAAAAATGAAAAAGAAGAAATTTTTTTTGTACTTTTTCAAAAATAAGAAATAAAAAGCTTAAAAATAAAATAAAATTACCTAATCTGAGCAACAAGATGAACCGTCAGTTGTCCAAACTCGAACAATCCCCGGTAACGGCACCAAAAACTTGGTGCACGAAATCGTGATTGTTCATTCCTTGGTAACGGCACCAAAAAAACTTAATATGCACGTTCATAATCTTAGTTCTTCTTCACGACTTCGCACAACTAACCAGCAAGTGCACTAGGTCGTCCAAGTAATAAACCTTACGTGAGTAAAGGTCGATCCCACGGAGATTGTTGGCTTGAAGCAAGCTATGGTCATCTTGCAAATCTCAGTCAGGCATATTCAAATGGTTATGGTGGGTTGATAATTAAAATATAATTAAAATATAAAAATAGGATAGAGATACTTATGCAATTCATTGGTAAGAATTTCATATAAGCATATGGAGATGCTTTTGTTCCTTCTAAACCTCTGCTTTCCTACTGTCTTCATCCAATCATTCATACTCCTTTCCATGGCAAGCTGTATGTTGGGCATCACCGTTGTCAATGGCTACATCCCGTCCTCTCAGTGAAAATGGTCCAAATGCGCTGTCACTGCATGGCTAATCATCTGTCGGTTCTCGATCATCTTGGAATAGGATCCAATGATCCTTTTGCGTCTGTCACTACGCCCAACACTCGCGAGTTTGAAGCTCGTCACAGCCATCCCTTCCCAGATCCTACTCGGAATACCACAGACAAGGTTTAGACTTTCCGGATCTCAAGAATGGCCGCCAATAATTCTAGCCTATACCACGAAGACTCTGATCGTAAATCAGGAGGCTAAGAGATATGCATTCAAGCTTGTTTTCATGTAGAACGGAAGTGTTTGTCAAGCACGCGTTCATAAGTGAGAATGGTGATGAGAGTCACATAATCATCACATTCATCATGTTCTTGTGTGCGAATGAATATCTTAGAGAAGAAATAGGCTTGAGTTGAATAGAAAAACAATAGTACTTTGCATTAATTCATGAGGAACAGCAGAGCTCCACACCTTAATCTATGTTGTGTAGAAACTCCACCGTTGAAAATACATAAGTGATGAAGGTCTCGGCATGGCCAAATGGCCAGCCTCCTAAACGTGATCAATGATCCCAAAAGATTATTCGGTTCAAAGACCTTTTTGAATACAATAGTAAAAAGTTCTATTTATACTAAACTAGTTACTAGGATTTACAGAGATAAGTAAATGATGCAGAAATCCACTTCCGGGGCCCATTTGGTGTGTGCTTGGGCTGAGCATTGAAGCTTTCATATGTAGAGACTTCTTTTGGAGTTAAACGCCCGGTTGTAACCTGTTTCTGGCGTTTAACTCTGATTTGCAACTTGTTTTTGGCATTTAACGCCAGAATAAGGCAGAAAGCTGGTGTTGAACGCCAGTTTGCGTCATCTAAACTCGGTCAAAGTATGGACTATTATATATTATTGGAAAGCCCTGGATGTCTACTTTCCAACGCAATTAAGAGCGTGCCATTTGGGTTTCTGTAGCTCTAGAAAATCCACTTCGAGTGTAGGGAGGTCAGAATCCAACAGCATCTGCAGTCCTTCTTCAGCCTCTGAATCAGATTTTTGCTCAAGTCCCTCAATTTCAGCCAGAAAATACCTGAAATCATAGAAAAACACACAAACTCATAGTAAAGTCCAAAAATGTGATTTTTATTTAAAAACTAATAAAAATATACTAAAAATTAATTAAACCAGACTAAAACATACTAAAAACAATGCCAAAAAGCGTATAAATTATCCGCTCATCAGTTACGCATTTTAACCACTAACTTTGTTCATTGTGTGATATATTTCTTCTATGATTGTAATCTTAGTTTTGCTTGATTCTTTATTTCCATTGATTGATGTATTGAATTGCATTGAGCATGATTGAGGCCATCTTTGATAAAAGCTTACTTTACCCATATAGCCTTACCCTTGCATCTACCATTGTTAACCCTGTTGAGCCTTATTTATCCCATTGTTCTTGATTTTAGCACATCACAACCTTTAGTGGAAAACCATGATTTACCTTGGATTGTATCCTTGATTAGCTTAGGTTGAGGAGTGTGTCTCATTTAAGTGTGGGGAAACTTTGGGAAACATTGGTAGTAAATGAAAAATGTTCAACTTGGGTATTTCATTGAAAACTTTGGAAAATGGGTACACTCATGTATGAGCTACTAGAACCGTATGCATTTCACTTGAAAAAAAAATCATCATCATCACGAAAAAGGGGATGAAAGTTACCCCTAAGTGAAGAAAATCAATAAGAAATGCATATGTGATACGAACGATAAGCCATACGTGAGTGTTTGTGGGAAAAAAATAATGGAAAGTTAGAATTGCATTTGATTTTGATTCGGTTGATATAAGTTGAGTTGGATACCTAAACTAATCAAGGACTCAACCATTTTAGTCCACTCAGCCATATCTACCCCCACATTGACCTTAACCTCATTACAACCATATGAAGTCCTCATGATAATTGCATCCATGCATCACTTGTGTTGATTGTTTGATGAAAGGCAAATCCTTGAAAACATGATTAGAGGAGACTTGAGTGATTGAAACCCTAAACACCGAGTGATTAGAGTGTATGCATACCTAGTGAGGGTTCAATTACTCAACTCTATGTTTCCATGCTTCTTATCATGTATTCTTGCAAGTTTCTTCGCTTCGATGACTTGAATCAATTCTCTATATTCTTGATTTAATTGGATCATTTTCTTGCTTGGCCCTACTTGTCTATACTTGCTTGGAAACTTGATTATTTGTTTTCACCGATTTTATATAGATAATATAGATAAATAGATAGATATATGGTATTTGCATACTTGCATGCATATAGGTAGTTGCATTGAATAAGTTGATTACCCCCTTTTGATCACTCTCCTTATTGGTTTAGCATGAGGACATGATGTTGTTTAAGTGTGGGGGAGTTGATGAGTCCATACTTGATGGTATATTTCAACTCACTTTGAATGAATTTTAGCATATGAACTCACACTTAAGCACCAAAATAGCATACTTTTGTGCTTGATCCCTAATTTGATCTTAAATGTAAAAACATGCAATTTTGTGCATTAATAGAGCAATTTAATCCCACCTTTGTGCCATTCGATGCCGTGATATGGTTTGTGAATGGTTTCAGGCCTTGAAAGCAAGAATGGAAGGATAAAAGTGGAAGAAAACATGTACAAGGGAGAAAACATGAAGAAAACAAGGAAAAGCACACACAGTGAAGTGTGCGTGCGCACAGCCTTGCGTGCGCGCGCACAGACAAGAATTTCCATGTACATGTGCGTACGCACAGGTCAATTTTCGGCCGCGTGTGCGGACGCACGCATCTGTGCGTTCGCACAGGTCCCTGCACGTGGATTCATTAATGAAGCACGTGCTGCGCGAATTTGGAGGCCCTTGGCTTATTTTTAGAAGGCTGAAATGCTATTTTGGAGTGCTATATAAAGGAGACTTCAACACTTATCAAGGGGGAGGATTGGAGCAATTTTTACATAGTTTTCATAGTAATTAGGAGTAGGACTAGTGTAGAGTAGATAGCTCTCCTAGGGTTCATCCATTTTCATTGTAGCATTTTATAGCAAGCTTTGATCTTTCATTTTACTTCTTCAATTGTAAGTACTCTAAATTTCCTCTTTAATTCAAGCACTTTTACTTCCAATTCCTTTTGGTTCAAGTTACTTTGTTTATATTGCAATTTTGTGTTTCTCGAAGTTTTAATTAATGAATTTTACATTTCATGCTTCCTTTCTGTTTGATGGCTTGTTTATGTTTGGTTTTTTTGATAGTTGGTTATAGTTTTACAATTTACTTTGCAAATTTCTATGGTTCACTTTTATGCACACAAGGTGTTTGTGAAAATGCCAACTCTAGATTTTGAGTAGATTTCTCAACCTTGGCTTGTGGTTTGTGTTCCTAGGATACTAGAGTCATAATGTCCGACATTTGGTGGTAATTCTTGGGTAGTTAGTTGACTCTTGTTTCCATTGTCGCTAGCCTTTTATCAACTAGTTTGGTAAGTTGGTTAGGATTTATGGATTAAGATCAATTATGCTTGCTTGACTTACTCCTCGATGGTTGGGGTTGACTAGGCGAGATTGACTCATGACAATTACCATAGTTGTGGTTATGGCAATGATAGGATTCCTTGGATCCTCACTCCCAAGTCAAGGCTCTTTAACTGCATTTTCACTAGTTTTGATCCTATTTACCTTTGCTTGCATCAATTTCCAATTTTGATCATTGTTTAGTTATTTTATCGCTTAGTTCTTTTAATCTTTTGTTCTTTGGTTACCAAACTCCCTTTTTTCCCTATTCACAACCGAAAGAAGTAACATTTCATTTGCATTCCTAGAGAGAATGACCCGAGGTTGAATTACTCTCGGTATATTTTGTATTAAATTTATTATTTGATGGTGAGAATTCATTGTTGGTTTGGACTTTGCTACAAACGAATCGATTCTTAATTCTGAGCCGTACAAGAAATCTCATTCTACCAAGAATTCTGTGAATGGCCAGAGGTTGAAGCACTATCTTGGAGGCGAGATCGATCGCCAGAGGTTCCCTCATCTGCTAAATTAGCAGAACCGACCGTCAAGCTAGTGACGTTAAAGAAGCGCTTGTCGGGAGGCAACCCGATAATTTTGTATCCTTAATTACTTTTCGTAGTAGTAGTTTTCTTATTTATTTGATTTTATTGAGTTTTTACTGTTTTTCTGATCATGCAACTATTTTAGAACAGGAACCGGACACTTCGAAAAAAAAAAAAGGTGTTCGACGCACAAGCGTCGCTGACGCGTACGCGCTCTTTCCCTAAAAAAAAAAAAAAAAGAGCACACGACGCGCAAGCATCGCTGACGCGTACGCGTCATATGTGTGTGAGTGAAAAATAAAAGTGAACAGAGAGTTGAGCAGGAGTGGCGCTGGAACTATGCTTTGCGCACAAACAAGACCGCGCGTACGCGTGCGCGTCGTTTGCACTTTTTGCCATCCACGCATGCGCGTCACTGACGCGTATGCGTAACCCTGAAAATCGGCGTAAATGGGTGTTTGGGCAGAGAGTTGTGCTGGCTTGGGGCTGGAAGTGTGCTAGAAGCATCAACTTGATCACGCGTATGCGTCCCTTGCACAAATGGCCATCCACGCGTGCCCGTGCATGACACGCATGCGTCATATGAAAATTTTGGTTCCCAGGCCACGCGAACAGAGAGTTGTGCATGCGTGCAGCCGCCTTCGCGCGATTTGCACAAATCAAGGGCACGCGTACGCGTGCCTGACGCTCACGCGTCACTATGAAAATTGCGCGACCCACGCGTACGCGTGCTGTACGCGTACACGTCGCCAGTGCCGCACACCTCCACTAGTGCGTTGTCTAGTTTTTAATTTTCATTATTTCTCTCTCCCAACTCCTAATTCTCTTTTGATCTTTTATCCCTTTCTTCTTCTTTCATCATAATATTTATTTCTTTTTGTTTTCAGTTCTTCTTTGCTTGAGGACAAGCAAACCTTTAAGTTTGGTGTTGACGCTTCGCTTATGGGTTTTATGTTTATTTTTATGGTACCAAAGGGAAGCGAATTATCTTCACGGAGGAGCACAACCTGAAGAATAAAACGACCACTAAAATAACTGAGGTGGTTGAGTTCCTTTCACTCTTTATTCCTTCCCGCTTTTACTATGTTATGTTCTGGTTTTCTGCTATTTTGCTCTGTTTACTACATGATCATTTATTAGTTAAATTCCTAGATTCTAGTTTAGTTTTCTGTTAATTTGCTTTAATTCTAAAAGATGCCTCATGTATTACTCACTGAGCTTGAAATCAAAAAGAAAGAAAAAAAGGGGGTGTAATGCATGAGAAATCGAGTTTATATTGAAGAGTAGTCTTATTCACTTAAATGTGGTGGTATTTTCTATGACTCTGAATGCATGACATGAACAGTTCATATTTAAATTTGAATCAAAGAATGTTGATGTACAAGGAACAAGGATTTAGAGAATTATTATGACTTCTCTGAAATAAATAAAAATTTAATCCTTGAAGCAAAACAAACAAAAAAAAAGGATATAAAAGCAAGGTCCAAGGTTCTAAGCATCAATGACTAGGGAGGTTAGACATGATTAAAAGCTCAAAGAGTTGTTTCCCTAGTCACATGCTTGTGGTGTTCTTGTGTCAAGTAATCCTTGAGACAAAACATTTAGAGTCAAGATCAATTGCAATTAATAGAGTATGCCAAAGGCTTTGGGCACCACTGTCCAGGAGTAACTGAAAGGAAATCAGAACTTAAAGAGAGTTCCCCAGTTAAGTGCTTGTGGTGTTTCTGTGTCAAGTGAAGCTTGAGACCAAACATTTAAAGTCACGGCTAGGCTCAAGGTGCAAAGCACCAAAGAAAAAAAAAGAATCAAAGAAAAATTGCTGAGTTCAAGGGTTAAATTGAGTTACAAAAGATCAGAGAATTCATAATATTATCTGGATTCTAATTCCGAATGACACTGACATCCTTCTGATTCAAAGGAGAGTGAAATGCCAAAATTATTCAAGATTGCAGTTGTAAACCCCACTATAAGAAAAGACATGAGCTTAATCGAACTCTCATTCTCATGCAAATTCACATCCTAAGCCTATATTAGTTTTGGTTGCTTGAGGACAAGCAACAATTCAAGTTTGGTGTTGTGATGCGTGAGCATCTTTCCTATCTTTTCCTAGTGAATTTGTATTTAATTTGTTGAGTTTAATCAAGAATTAATTATCTTTTAGCTACTATGGATGCTACGTTGAGTCTTGTGCAATTCTATTTATTTTAGGTAGCATTTAGCTGGATTTGATGGAGTTTCTACAGCACAAGAATTAAAGAAGATGACAGCGAGGAGCGACGCGCACGCGTATCTGACGCGTGCGCATGATTTGGAGCTTTCCATGGCGACGTGTGCGCGTACCTGACGCGTACGCGTGAAAAATGAAGTTGCTCAGTGACACGTGCGCGTACTTGACGCGTACGCGTGACACACGAAGAAGACAATCGACGCGTACGCGTGACTGACGTGTACGCGTGACATGCGCCACGTGCAGAAAATGTTGGGGGCGATTTCTGGGCTGTTTTTGACCCAGTTTTCAGCCCAAAAAACACATATTAGAGGCTGCAGAATTGAGGACTCAGGGGAACACTTCCCGTTACTTTCCAAGTTAAGCGTGGACCCTACGAAGCAAGTGGTCCCCATCCATCAATTGAAGATTTGCTGATTATTTAATTAATTCTGATTTAAACTTAATGTTTATTTTAAAAATAGGAAAATATATTATTTTAGTTTTAGAAATTAGATTTTAAATTTAATTAGGATTAGATATAAAAGGGAAAAGGAACTTCCCTTCTGGGAATCCCATTCCATCTCTACCAAAATGCATTTTATCAGAATCCTTGTTTTCTATTGTAAGGTTAGGAGCTATGTCTATTGTATAGATTGATACTATTATTTTTCTATTTTAATTCATGTATTGATTTATATTTCAAGAATTATTTTCGTTCTTTGTTTTATGAATTTGGGTGGAACGCAAGTATGACCCTCTTTCTAATTGAGTTCTTGTATAACTTGGAAAAGCTCTTTACTTAAACAACAGCTTGAAAATACATTCTCCTAAATTTCTAGTTTATCTGAATTTAACGGGATACGTGACATATAATCCTCTTATATTTGGATAATTAGGATTTCTGTGGCATATAACTAGAATTGAACTTCACCCTCTAATTAGAATTAATTGACCAAGGAATTGGCAGTTAATGAGAATTAAAGGAGACTAGGAAGGTCTAAGAAATTAGGGTCTAGTCACATATAGTTTGCCATGAATTGAATCTTGCATGATTAAAATAGTTAATAAGAAAATTCAATTCGGAAAATAGATAACTCTGAAACATAACTGCCTTCTCCATATTTTATTCCCAACCTATTCACCTGTCTGTCTTCAAACTCTGAATTTATTATTTAATGCTTTTTGAACTCTCAAACACTATTTTTTGCTTATCTGACTAAGCCTATCACTCAATTATTGTTGTTTGATCTATCAATCCTCGTGGGATCAACCCTCACTCACCTGAGGTATTATTTGATACGACCCGGTGCACTTGTCAGTTAGTTTGTGGTTAGAAATTCCGCACCAATTAGGATTCGAGAGAGAGGAATTGGGTACTAAATAGAAAGAATAAATTTCTTTTATATGATGGATTTTTGTGTATGTATAAATATAACCGAAAGCAATCTTAATTTGTTTTAAATTTTAAATTAAAAATTATTTAAAATTAATTAATTGACTATAATTTAATTTTAATTTCAATTTAATCCTTATTGTACACATACAAAATTTAGAAAATTGTAAAAATATGTAACATAATCAGTATGTATATATGTTTTCTATTTTGATGGTTCTTTATCCTTGACACAAATACATAATTAATTAGAAAAAAATAATGGCGGCGTCATATAATGACGTGATATTATATTTCTACATTATTAACCCCCGAGTTCTTTTAACTAACTGTCACATTTTGTAAGACTAATTACTAAAAGAAAAATATTAGATATTAATACTTTTTATTAATTAACCAATATTTTAGGTCAATATTTTACTTTTATATCATTAGAATTTTTTTTATAATTTAAAATTTAAATTTATTATTTAAGACTTAACTTTATTATTTAAGATTTAACCAACCCTACTAGAAAATTAGTTATTACAGACGGATATTTTCGACGAATTTTATCCCATTGAATACAGACAAAATTTCAGAGAAATTTTTTATCGGAAAACAAAAAAAAGAATTAGCATAAATTACGGACGGAAAAGAGAATCTGTCGATAATTCTGTCGGAAAATTAAATAATAAATTTTTAATAATTCTAATATTTATTTTAATCACCAAAAAAAAGAATTAGCATAAATTACGGACGGAAAAGAGAATCTGTCGATAATTCTGTCGGAAAATTAAATAATAAATTTTTAATAATTCTAATATTTATTTTAATCAAAAAAATTGATATTATTGAAAGATAAAATTAAATTAAAATTTATTTCTATATATCGTTTTTGTCCTCAACATTTTCGTCCTATTTAAATTCCTAACGTTTCAAAATCGTCTCAATTTTGTCCTGCCATCAATTTTGTTAACGGATTCCTAATGGTAGGATAAAATTGAACCAATTTTAAAACATTAAGGACTTAAATAGGACGATTAAAACGTTAGGAACAACTTTAAAACTTACCCTAAACGTTAGAGACAAAAACCATACTTTATTCTTTAAAACAATTTTCCCATTGCTACTATGGACCGTGGTGGCATTTTTGTCGCCTAGGAGGCGCACCTTCTAGATGAAAGTTCCTTGCCATTTGACGCTTCTTTTTCAATTTTCCAACAGTTTTGGTGTTTTCACGTTGGAGGTTTCAGGGTATGGAGTTTTCATGTTAACGTGTGTAGATAGCAATCATTACTTCTTTTATTGAATTACTTAATATATCAACTTCGCGTAGTAACAAATATTTTTTTAGGAAATTAAAGT
>NC_029786.2:55943402-55944644 GCF_000816755.2 Arachis ipaensis | reverse complement strand
GGTCAATATTTTACTTTTATATCATTAGAATTTTTTTTATAATTTAAAATTTAAATTTATTATTTAAGACTTAACTTTATTATTTAAGATTTAACCAACCCTACTAGAAAATTAGTTATTACAGACGGATATTTTCGACGAATTTTATCCCATTGAATACAGACAAAATTTCAGAGAAATTTTTTATCGGAAAACAAAAAAAAGAATTAGCATAAATTACGGACGGAAAAGAGAATCTGTCGATAATTCTGTCGGAAAATTAAATAATAAATTTTTAATAATTCTAATATTTATTTTAATCAAAAAAATTGATATTATTGAAAGATAAAATTAAATTAAAATTTATTTCTATATATCGTTTTTGTCCTCAACATTTTCGTCCTATTTAAATTCCTAACGTTTCAAAATCGTCTCAATTTTGTCCTGCCATCAATTTTGTTAACGGATTCCTAATGGTAGGATAAAATTGAACCAATTTTAAAACATTAAGGACTTAAATAGGACGATTAAAACGTTAGGAACAACTTTAAAACTTACCCTAAACGTTAGAGACAAAAACCATACTTTATTCTTTAAAACAATTTTCCCATTGCTACTATGGACCGTGGTGGCATTTTTGTCGCCTAGGAGGCGCACCTTCTAGATGAAAGTTCCTTGCCATTTGACGCTTCTTTTTCAATTTTCCAACAGTTTTGGTGTTTTCACGTTGGAGGTTTCAGGGTATGGAGTTTTCATGTTAACGTGTGTAGATAGCATATATTTTTATATTTTAATTTATATTTTATGTTAATAATAAATTTTGGTAATTGATTTCAGTACCTAATTAAGCATAAGTATATCCTAACTTTTATATAAATAACCGTATGGGCCCCGGTAGAGAGCAACAAAAGCATCTAGAATGCAAGATCCTTTATATATATAAATTAGGAAAATTTTCACATGTTCCATTTACTTTATTGGTATAGCGTTGTAACAGGTACGATACGGTATCCGGTCAGGATTTTGTCTTCACGTGTGACGCGTAATTCCAAAATCATCCTTGTAATTTTAATAGAATGACGCGAGGGGTAGTGAATGAGCAGTGACTATGTGGCTAAATGATGAAGAGAGATCATGGGCTACGTTAAAGTTGGCTTTGATTGGCTTGCACCTCATGGACTTGCTTGGTGCAGGTAGTATAATTGAGAGTGAACAAAAACCGTTATTTCAACTATGGTTGAGCTTTTTTCATGCTGGAACAAA
>NC_029786.2:55943062-55943322 GCF_000816755.2 Arachis ipaensis | reverse complement strand
CTTATCTAGTAAAAAAAATATCTTATTACTTATTTCATTTACATACACAAATTTTAAATAAATAAAATGAATATATCGTGATATATGAAAATTGACATATTCATAATTAATTTGTTTACACAGTAAATAAGATATTCAAGAAATATAGTGACAAATCTAAAAAATTTTAAGAGTAAGAGCAAAAATATATACATTAAAATAAATTTTGTTGAACATTGTTAATTATACTAAAAATATAATGGAGATATGAAAATTAAAAA
>NC_029786.2:55942301-55943038 GCF_000816755.2 Arachis ipaensis | reverse complement strand
ATAGAGCATTGGTCCTAAGTTCTAACACATAGCTAAGATAGCTGAATTAAAAGTCATTTATAAGCTATCAACGCTACAACAGTACAACCCACCAAGAGGGGATACAAAAGAATTTTTCTACAACCGATAAGACAGGTCCATTACACACCATGTTCTGAATTTTTTAAAAAGCACTTCAGTTATTTCTCTTAACATCTCAACCGTTTTTATTTTTTTATTAGTATCTAGATGGCTATTATTTATGGTATACTAATGTACCAGTCAAGTACACTGGTACATGTGAAAGTCTTCCAATTAGGAAAATTTTGGATTCTAACTTCTAAGTGCTAAAGGGGGAAATACAATACTCGTCTTTGCGTACGAAACAAACACTAGCTTCTGTATATTACTGCTTCCTTCTTTTCTTTCTCTTTTGAAATAATCAAGCAAGTTCATGAGTGTTAATATGGAAGACGGTAGAGTAGTGATGAGTAGTAGTAGTGAGTATACACAAGATGGTAGTGTGGATCTTAAAGGAAACCCTGTTCTCAAATCCAAAAGGGGTCGCTGGAAAGCTTGCTCCTTTGTTGTCGGTAACTCTCTCTCTCTCTCTCTCTCTAATTGTTCCATTATTTTTATATAATATATGGATTTTTTTTTTAAAGTTAAATGTTTCAACAGGAACAGTGTATATAGAGTAAACAGTGAGTATAGGTCTTTTCCTTTTTAAATTATTTTATGTTAAACTTTTTTGAAAA
>NC_029786.2:55940671-55942116 GCF_000816755.2 Arachis ipaensis | reverse complement strand
TTCAAAAATTTTAAACTCAACAAAATACATAAATAATTATATTTAAAAATAACAAATCTCTTCGATAATAAAGGTTTTCTTCTCCTTGAGTTCTGTAATCTTGGTCAAATATGTTTGCTTCGCGCCATACATATACATAATTTGTTTATACAAAAGATTCAGCTGGAACATTTTTTAGGAGGAGCCGAAAATTCTTAGTCTACACACATTTACCCATGACATAAACATATGTATTATGTAATTCACTACAATCATTTGAAGCCTAGTATTAACACATAAAGAGGTGCGTGGTATACTTCTTGTTCTTTTAGTGTCAAAACTAAAAGCACTTATAATATGTAAAAAGAAAGGAAAAGTATAGGTAAAAAGTTTTTAACTAATCAATTTTAAACAATTGTAATTAATAATTAATAATTTTATATTTTTAAAAAATAAAATTTGAATAGATATAGACGGATATAATTATTCTATTAAATATATAATTATTGATATGATAAATAGTTTTGAAATAAATAATTTTATGATAATTTTTTATAATCTTTTACATTAAAATAACCTAATTTATTATCTTTAATTATAAACAATTAAAAACATGTGAGAAGTAAGACAAAGAAACTTGTCAGTTGTCACTTACCATATTTTTACTCACATTACCTAATCAAATCTATACATCCGGCTGAACAGTTTCGATCCACACCCAAAATTATCCACAGAAAGAGGCCAAATTAAAGATATTATTACTATTCTTGTACTACGAGTCTATGACTGCTTTTCTAGGCCCTTCTTTATAAAANTGAAGAAAAACAAATACATATATTATTATATCTCCAATAATATATATACCCTTATCTTATTGCTAAAATTGGATTGATTGATTTTTGGTTGAATATTAAAGAATAAGATATATATTAATGAATAATGGTAAATGCATATGCAGTATACGAGATATTCGAAAGGATGGCATATTATGGAATATCATCAAATCTGATATTGTATCTGACAAAGAAGCTTCATCAAGGAACTGTTACAGCTTCGAATAATGTAACAAACTGGGTTGGCACCATTTGGATTACTCCCATATTTGGTGCCTACATTGCCGATGCTCATCTTGGTCGCTATTGGACCTTTCTCGTTGCCTCTATCATCTATCTCTTGGTATGCGTTATTTTCAACAATATTCATGCTTTTCTTTCTCTCGCATTTCTATTTATTTCTTTAAATTAAAATATCATATTATGATAGTAAACTATTCATCAGTCACATGGCAATGACAAAGTTGCTATTTGAAAGAAAAAGGAAAAGGAAAAGTATTTTCTACATCTAAATATATTAATTCGTTTGATAAATCTACTAAAATTTGGATTTGGTTGTCATTTCAACATATTTTTTTAATATACTTTAAAATCTTTATCATTTATGGATAACTTTGTAGATATAGTTTTTTG
>NC_029786.2:55938902-55940595 GCF_000816755.2 Arachis ipaensis | reverse complement strand
TCTTTATATCTTTTTCTTTGTTGCATTTTTGCGAAATAATTTTTTAAATATTTTTTGAAAAAGGCATCTGTTAAAAAGTATAATATGAAAAATTTTCATCGATGGTTGGACTTGGACTATAATTAAGTTTAAAATTTTCAATATATTTATTAAATAAAATACTTCATCAACACTTTTTCCATTTAAAAACCTTAACCTTTAATATATCCTTATTTCTGTGTGTCTCTATCTAACTTTATGTACTATATATACACTTCAATTGTTTCTGTAATAAATGTTCATTGGACTTTCCAGCCGCCAAATAAGAACAGGCAGTAGTATATAACTACATATTAATCTCTAGTCCATGACATGTTCGAGGTTTTCAACTCCCAACCCCTAAACTAATTTATGGTGGACTTTTATTTCTGTCTGTCTAAGATATAGTACTTACCCTCATTGATATATATGGTATTGACTTAAAGCAGCACGAACTGAAAATACAAGTCTTAAATGTGAAATATATATAATTAATTTTCATCAAGACTTTTCTAAACATCTTTTATTTTAAGTACTGGAGGAAGTACCTTTTTCGTTCTAAAGTAATTTATAATAAATTTTGAAAGAGGCCAGTGTAATATGAAAAAGAGAAAATATAAACAACTTTATTTAACAAATCTTGTAAAAAAAATTTAATAAAATAATTTTCCTAATTAAGTAAACTCTAAATTTGTGATAACCATGCATTATATTATATATATAGCACCAAAAGAAGAAAATTAACGAAACCTCCTGGCTTAATAAATTGACTTTTAGGGTTTGCATAATTAAAGACTATATACATTTTTCTCTTTTCTTGAAAACACTCTTATAGATATATTTAATAACTTCTTGTCGTTCTATTCATAAATGAAAAATAAGGACACAAATTTGAGTTTGACTTTCATATACCATATGTTTGCTAGTGGACTAATAATGTTGACATTTCAGCCATGCTCTGATGATTTTCAAAGCATTTGGTGAAGAAAATTAATAAATTACAGAGACTAAATAACTTAATAGTATATATATCATTATTTTTTAAGAAAAATCTTCTTTTCATACCAAAAATTAAATTAAACTTGTAGGTCAGTTGTCATGGAAACATATTATTGGTTACTTAAATTAAAAAAAAAAAAGAAACATTCCGATGAGCCAGCAAGTTAATTAATTTAATACCAATTAATTTTAGTTTTATATTATTTCATTTTAAAACGACGTGTAACTGTGTCAGTTAATTTTAGATCAAAACATACAAATGTTTTTAGCTCTTTAAATAATATCTTAAAAAAACATTTTTTTAAAAATTTTACTTAGACAAACCATATATAATAAGAGGGACAAGTATTGACTAATAGGATTAATTATCTAGAATATAGATTTATTTGATATTTTGATCCCTCAATTTCGTTCATTAAGAAACATCCATCCCCATCTTTATAACTTGCATAGCTAACTCAGGTCACTAAATAAAGAAGAAGGGAAAAAAAAAAATAAGCATGTTGAGTTACTTCATAGTAATTAGTAGACACAACATAAATTTTGAATGTTTTGAACAAGAAAATGCAAAGCTCCAGTAGCAACCAAATAATTTTAATTAGGTGATTTCTCCGATCCTGTAATAACTTAATTATATTAAGGGTAAAAGTTATTCCTTTTATTAGTTGGTACTGTT
>NC_029786.2:55925109-55938706 GCF_000816755.2 Arachis ipaensis | reverse complement strand
CAAAAACATTTCAAAAAATCAACAACCCAAAATAAGCAGACATTAATAAAATTATTATTATTAATTTAGCAACTCAAACTTAAATCCGACAACTCATAATTAAACCTAACTCAGTAACTCAAAATTAAATAGGACCAACAGAAAATCAGCAACAACATTATTCGTTCTCATAATCAGCAACAACATTTCAAAAAATCAGCAACTCAGAATAAATTAAACAAACATTAACAAAATGAATATTATTAACTTAGCAACTCAAACATAAATCCAACAACTCACAATTAAACCTAACTCAACAACTTAGAATTAAACAAGACCATCAGAAAATTAGCAACAACATTATTTACTTTCCATAATCAGCAATATTTCAAAAAAGCAGCAACTCACTAAGCAAACATTAACAAAATCATTATTATTAACTTAACAACTCAAATTTAAACCCAACAACTCACAATTAAACCTAATTCAGTAACTCAAAATTAAACAAGACCATCAGAAAATCAGCAACAACATCAGCAACATTTCAAAAAATCAGCAACATTTCAAAAAATCAGCAACTTACAATTAAACTTAACTCAACAACTCATAATTAAATCAGGCCATCTGAAAATTAGCAACAACATCATTCATTTCTCATAATTAGCAACAACATTTTAGAAAATCAATAATCAACAATAATTAAACTAGAAGTCAGAACAAAATAACAACAATGAACAATGAATAAAATTAACTCAAAAAACAACAATTACCTAGAAAAATAATAATCAACAATCAACATAACTAAATTCAGAAAAACAACAATTAACTCCCAAAAATGAAATTGAAGAAGCAGTGTAGGATGGAGGCTTACGAACTCATAAATTCACAATAGCTAAGCAGAAATTAACAAACTCAGAATCAGAAAGTAGAAAACTAAATAAAAGTACAAACACAAGCAAAATTAAATTGAAGACCGGCAGTGAAGGAGGAAGCCGAGTGATGGCGACAGAAGAAGGAAAGTGAGCTCAGACAGAGAGCAACTGACAACTCGAAGAGGGACATTAGCCTCGAACACACACACAGAGAGCTCGAAAAGATGACGACTGACCGAACAACCTTCGCGATGGCGACGCCACCAATTCAACGCGTCCTTCGTGCGATGGTGACGAGAAGAGGAGCGATGAGAAATGAGAAGAATGTGACGACACCCACGCTTTATCCCCGCCAGTGGCGAGAACACCCTCTATTGGAAGAGAAGAGTTCGGCGATGAGGATGGTGATGGAGCTAGCTGGGCTTAGGGTTAGGTTTCAATCACGATTTCAGAGAGTAAAAAAAAGGGGTGCTTTTTCCTTCTTATTTTTTGTTTTAAACAAGAGCAAAACGGCGTCGTTTTTAAGGGATGCACTGAATAAAAAATCATGAATAAATCCGATCAATTCTAATGTTTCATCGATTAACTATCAGTTCGACCAATTCTCTGACTGATTTTTTATAGAATAGTTGTATACTTCAATCGAACTGATTAAGTGATCGGTTTTTAGTTAATCTAATTGAACCAACTAATTTGATTCGGTTTTCATAACTATGTTTATAATATAACATTAAATTGACACATATTTAATCTTAAATAATGTCAACTAAAAGAGTTAATCTTTACCCTTAGTTAAAGGAGGTATGAAAAAAGAACCATCTTTTAATCATCATTACGTATGTTAATTAGTCTTAGAATTTGTAAGCCATGAACTTCTCAAAAAAAAATATTTTTTAATTGATTTTTTTTTAAAACAAATTTTTTGAAATAGTAAAAAATGATTTGATAGTATTTTTTTTATAAAAAATTTATTAAATATACTAAAAAATAAAAAAAAAATTTTAATAATTTAATAATACTCAAACAAACTCTTATATTTTTTCATATATACACTGAATATGACAGGGATATATATATATACAAAAACACTAAATTTTTCAAAATGAGACATCCGTAATATGATAATAATACAACATATGTATACTTTCAAGTTGTATAGTATTTAAACATACATAAAATTCATAGTACTAATATTTTGTTCTTTAAATTATGAAGAAAAAACATAACTAATCAAATACATTATCATACATATAACACGCATATACACAAATGAGTAATGCTATACATTTAAATCTTTTTATGAACCAAATTTAATTAAGTTAAATAATAAAACTTGAAATAATGTAATGAGCGAAAATTAAAGTTCACAGATATCGATAAGTATACCGAATCGTTCAAATAATATCATAATAAGTAAATATCGTTTCCACGAGCATTAAAGGGCTGAACAAACAAATATCAGATTAAATACCTAATTAGATTAAAATAACCTAGATTGATGAGGAATCCTAAAATCTTGAGTGCTTGAACGCTTATGGATAGAGACTTGAATGTTGATTTGAGAAGGCAGCGATGGTGAGAGTCAAGGGGTTCAGAGATATTTATACTTTTGGAGAAATCAGACCTTATTTACTTATTTTAAAGTTTGTAAAGATCTTTCACGATAAATCTTTAGTAACTGATTTCCAATTTCTTGGTTCCTCAGTTTATCAAACATTAATTAGTCCTCAATTAATTAATCAAAAGATTAAGCACAAAAAGCTGATTTTAGATTTAAATAAGATTTAAAAGTAGTCCTTAGTTCGAAGTATATGTCACGTATTCAAACTAGTCATATTCAGTTAAATCTTAGAAGAAAACACAATTTTCAAAAGTTGTTATAATCTGAATTATATGTCACTTATTCAAAATTAGAGTGATTGAAAATCATGTATATGTCGCACACTAATTAAACCACTATTCTTAGCCGAATTTAAAGAGTCATGTGAAAGAGTTTTCAAGTTTTAATTTAAATATCAAATTTCTTAATTATAATAAAAGAATTCAAAAGATATTACCATACCTTTCGATACCACTAATCCGAATGAAGAACGAATAACTCAATCATGAAATAGACCAATGCACAACTTCAAAATAAAATAAACATAGATTAATAACCCATAGAAAACATAAACGGAGCTCCTAACTGTTTGACAAAGGATTAGTTACCCATGAAAAAGGAAAGAAAATAATAAAAAGAGATTATGGAGGAGCATGAATCTCCTTTTCTGTATGTCAACAAAGTTCATTTATTTATATCCTAAATTCTAGAATTTAAATTCAAACTAAACTAATCTTATCTTTCGGAGAAGAAGATAAGATAAGTATCCTAATCTTATCTTTCGGATAAAAAGATAAGCTAACTAATTACTGATTTGTAGATTCAAAATTTAAAACACTAATTCAAATCAAATCTAACAACCGAATCTCTTATGTTTGTAGAAAGGAAAAGTATAGGTAACTGATATTCTAGAATTTTCAACATTTTAAATGTGATTAAGACTTTTAATGATGTGAATAATTAAGCTTGGATCTTAGTGGTTGAATCCTAAGTGTTGTAATTGCTTTTAGACTGGTTTGGATTAGAGGAATTTTGAAAAAAAGGCCAAAATTACACTTCTAGGGGGTGCAAGACCGTCGGACATGGAGACAGGCTACGGGGCATGCTAGAGTCGTGCATGGGGTCCGCCAAGCGTGGATGAAAGGCTGCCGAATGTGAGGCCCATCTGCCGGGCGTGGGGAAGGTCCGCTAGGCGTGCGTGTTGTTTTGGCTCTACTTTTTCTTAGGACACGCTTTTCTTAGGTTACGCTTTTGCTGTTTTTGTGTTTTTTATTGTGAAAAAGCTTTATTTTTTGCTTGTTTTTTAATGGAAAATTCCTGTAAATATAAAAACACTATCTCAACTCTAAATATTTGATTATTTATTAAATACTATTAGAAAACATAATAATTTTTATTGAAACCTTAGAAAATAAATGAAAAAAATCTTATAATGTGTAATAATAATACTAGTCATAACTAATTTTTATTAAATTATACTAATTTAATTGGACTTGATTAACAAAAAAAACCTTAAATATGTAGCATTATTTTATAAAAATATCTTTGAGTGTCGAATACAGAACACGTAAGACCCAGAGATATATTACACATTAACACATAGTGTGCCCATTATGTTTTTAGGTGGTGAGTAGCCTATTAAATATTCAGATCTTCTTAAATAATTGATAATGTTGTTTGATTAACAATTAATTTATTAATCAACTAATTTATGTGTATTGACACATTTGCAAGCAGGGTATGTCTCTACTGACATTGTCAGTTTCCCTTCCAAGCCTAAAACCACCTCAATGCCATGAAGCTGATGTAACAAAGTGCGAAAAGGCCTCAACACTTCACCTAGCTGTATTCTATGGTGCACTTTACACTCTAGCATTGGGAACAGGTGGGACCAAACCCAACATTTCCACCATAGGTGCTGACCAATTTGATGACTTTGACCCAAAAGAAAAGAGCCACAAACTCTCCTTCTTCAATTGGTGGATGTTCAGCATCTTCATTGGGACCCTCTTTGCAAACACTGTCCTTGTGTATATACAAGATAACGTAGGGTGGACTTTAGGGTATGGTCTTCCAACTCTTGGCCTTGCATTATCAATTATGATATTTTTTGCAGGGACACCCTTCTATAGACACAAATTGCCTTCAGGGAGTCCCTTCACTAGAATGGCCAAGGTCATTGTGGCTTCTATAAGGAAATGGAATGTCATTGTTCCTAGTGACCCTAAAGACCTATATGAGCTTGATTTAGAAGAGTATGCAAAGAATGCGAAAGTCAGAATTGACTCAACTCCAACATTGAGGTATATATACACTATTGTCCTCCATCGTTTTATCAATAATTGTCTTTTGATAAGGTTAAATTTTTTGTTTAAGAATACGTTTTTATTTTAGGTTATGTTGGATTGGGAGAGTAAAAGTAAGAGTAAGTTTTATATATTTCATATAAAACTCAAATAAGTAAAATTTACTTTCACTTTTACCACAACCAAAATACTCTTAATGAGTTTCAATGTAGTATTAATAGTGTAGTTTTAATTCTTTCTTAATATATGTGCTAAAAGAGAGATAAAAAATGTGCAATTTAACTTTGGGCAATTTTTTTCGTATATCGGGACATTTTTTGTAAAATAAAAAAAATAGTTTTTTTTTTTTTAGAATTTTATAAGAATATGAAAAGAAATGCAAACAAAAAAATTGCTGTGGCGATTTAGAAAAATCGTTGGCTACGATTTTTGAAATTTAAAAAAAAAAAAATAGAAATGGCACTTATCAGAACTGAGGAGTTCAAATAAATCGGTGCCATTGATTTCTCCTTTCCATATTGCAGTATTTCACATCATTAGATCACGCCGCAGTAATATACATATTGACATCGTATAAAAAAACAATTGAAGAATGCTAGAGGGCAATAAATTTTGTGATTTGTAATCATTAATTAATCATTAATATTTTTAATGGTGTGAGATTTTATTAAATGATATGAAATTACTTACTTTTTTTTTTTGGTTAAATGCTGGCCAAATTTTAATAAAAGTGTTGACCCTAAACTTTCTCAAAACGATTTGCGTTAACTTCTTAAAGTTATTGAGCAATAAGTCAAAAAGAAAATGGAAGTTATTGATCAATAAAAACACTGAACTTTCTCGGTACATATTCTCAAGATTAGTATATACTGGCAGTCCCTTTTTGCATCTTTAATTTTAACTAACTTGAGTGGCGAATTGCACGTTTAAAACTTCATATATAAAATACACTTGACAAATGGATTATGCAGGTTTCTGAACAAAGCATGTGTGAATACTGGTTCAAGTCATAATGCATGGATGCTATGCCCTGTTACACAAGTGGAGGAGACAAAACAAATGCTTAGAATGATCCCAATCTTAGTTTCCACATTTGTCCCTAGCACAATGGTTGCTCAAATCAACACCCTTTTTGTGAAACAAGGAACAACACTTGATAGAGCCATTGGAAGAAGCTTCAGTATCCCCCCAGCAAGTTTAGGTGCATTTGTGACACTCTCAATGCTCATATGTGTTGTGATCTATGACCGTTTCTTTGTGAAGATTATGCAAAAGTTAACCCACAATCCAAGAGGAATTACCCTTCTTCAAAGAATGGGAATTGGACTGGTAATTCACATTGTGATTATGGTAATTGCATTTTTAACTGAAAGGTATAGGCTTAGTGTTGCAAAAGAACATGGATTGGTCCAAAACGGAGGACAAGTTCCACTAAGCATATTCATATTGCTACCTCAATTTGTGCTTATGGGAACTGCTGATGCATTTTTAGAGGTTGCAAAGATTGAGTTTTTTTATGACCAAGCACCAGAGAGCATGAAGAGTTTAGGCACTTCTTATTCCATGACATCATTAGGAATTGGGAATTTCCTTAGCACTTTTGTTCTCTCAACAGTTTCACACATCACCAAGGAACATAGCAGTGAACACAAAGGCTGGATTTTGAACAACTTGAATGCTTCCCATCTTGATTATTATTATGCACTTCTTGCAGTGCTCAACTTCTTGAACTTGATCTTTTTCTTGGTTGTTGTGAAGTTCTATGTCTACAGAGCTGAAGTTTCTGATTCCATAAAACATCTTGCCGAAGAATTGAAGGAAAAGAAAGCTGTTGTGTCAAACCAAGTCATACCAAGAGATTAATTTCGTGATATGGATGTTTGAAATGTGGAAGAGAAAACAACTAGCTAAAATGGATTAGTTCAGAATATACATAATGTATTTGAGTTTGATATATTCAGTCTAATTTATAACATAATCACCTTGTTTGGGTGAGCTTTTATGAAAAATCTTTTTTGAAGTAATTTTTTTTAAAGATATTTTAAAATAATAAAAATAATTTTATATTTAAATATTTTATATAAAAATATTTTTTTATTTAACAATTAAAAAAACATATTTTTTTATTTCTCTAGTACTTTTGTTTTTATTATTAAAATTTTGTCAAACACAGTAAAAATAAAAAATAGTTTTTTAACAACTTAATAACACCCAAACAAACTTTATATGTTTAAAAAAAATATTTAATGGTCCTAAATCCATTACATTTTTTTCTCCTTTCTTCTCCCATCAAATGATTATGATTTTCTGATCAAGTTTAATATATATTTTAAAATTTAACTATATTATGTGTGCATTAAACTTAGTCATTACAATCGGTTACTAATATAATCACTACAAGAATTTTGGCAAATAGCGGCAAAAATTTGCGAAGGTTATCAAAAACTGCTGCAAAATAATAGTATTGGTCAACGCAACGAAAGATGTAGTCGCTGCTAAAAACTATGTTTAACAGTGGGTAATGCAATAACAAAATTGTGCTGCCAAGCCGGTTGTATTTAGTGGCGGTTAAAACCAAACCATCGCTATATTATTAATTTAGCGACAGTTTTTTTAACCACCACGAAATTACATAATCTTTATACATCATTTATATGTTATTTTTTTTTAAAAAAATCAATCGAATGTCATTTGAATAAGTTCACATGCAAATTTTTTAATACTGTGCTAATCCAATATCTTTTTTTGGTTTTAAAACAAAAACGTAAGCAAACTAGAACGAACGTAAAAGAAAGAAGGGTTCAAAAAGACACACAAACAATAACTCATATGGAGAAGATAAAAGAAATAAAATATAGTAAGAAATTTCACAGGAAAATAACCAAGCACACAATGACCAATATAAGAGACAAACAAATTTGGAAGGAAGAAGGGAATAACAAGACTAAGCCGCAGTGCGGTGTTCTTATATATATATATATATATATTTTAGACTAGGACATAAGAAAAATACGGAATTTTGATACCGAATTTGATATAAGATGAAAAATCAAAGAAATTAACTCTTTTATCTCAATTTGATTCCCTAATGCAACAGTTAAGAAAATTACTCTACCTTTTTTGTTCACATCGAAATTTCTCAAAAAAATTCAAAAAAAATTTCATTTATCAAAATTAAGGAAAAAAAGTGGCTATAAAGTTTTAGAGATTTTTATACCTCTTGAATTTTTTTTTGGTTTATCAAACGGTATCCCCCAACCCGACAGGTTAAGAACTAATCCGTCGCGGATCTGAGCTCCATTTAAGGGTCTGCCGCTGGCCAATGAGTTGCTGCATGTACAAGGCGGAGTTCGAACTCCCGACACTTGCTTAAGCGGACGAGTGAGCTGACCACTTGACTAACCCAAGTTGGTTATACCTCTTGAATTTAAACCCCTAACTCATGAGTTCACTCAAATAAAATAAGACCAAATTATAATTGGGCCTAAACCAAACAACAAAATAAAATAAGTCTTAAAATAAATACTAAGAAAGTGATGCTTATTTGATTCAAATTGACTAACGAGAGTCTTCAATGCAACTTGTAAATAGTAAGACGTTTGACTTTCCATAATCGTTAATAATTTTCTTACCCAATTCTTGATGCATCTTCTGAACAAATGATTTAGCCATGTTTGCAAAATATTCTTTTATTTTCTTAGTTGTTGCTTTTGTAATTGGACGAATTGGCATATGATAGTTTTCAATTTGTCCCATAAAACTCGTATCATGAACCCAAGTCTTAAAATCAAATATCAGCAAGTCCATTACATCATCAATTACTAGTGATTTCTTCAGATTAAATTTTTCTTGAAACATCGTATTGACCTGACTAAAAATACTCTGTCATGAATCTACATACTTCACGTGCTAGAGGATCTAAAAAATCATCTAACTATGATTTTTTGTTGATATTGAAGCTCCTACATACAACATGTACATCATCTTTTAGTTGCTGTCCATCTATACACTACAAGAAAAAAGGTCTGTTGGCACACTTTTTTCTTGCCACGCTTTTAAAGCATGGCCAAAAGTGGTCAATGGCCATGCTTTTGCGAGGGTGACCACTGATTTGTGATTTAGCCACGCTTTTTTTTTTGCCATGCTTAAAAAGCGTGGTCATAGAGAAACGAGAGTGGCCACTGATTCAAGATTTGGCCGTGCTTTTTTTTGTCACGCTTGAAAAGCGTGGTCATAGAGGAAAACCGGTATGCTTAAAAAGCGTGGCTAATTTGTCTTCCAATAGTTACCTTTTTAAAGCGTGCCCATATCCTATGTTTATTTGGGCACCCTACAAAAGCGTGCCGATAGAGTTTCCTATCCCAAAATTTAAATTTTCACCCATTTTTTTTCACACTTTACTTTTTTTTCTAAGTTTTCAGTTTTAACCCTAAATATAACAACATCATACACTAGTTTTATTTTGTTTCCATATTCACTTTTAACCCTAAAAGAATAGCCGTCACATGTTCATCTTCATCGCACCCATCTCGCCTTCATGTTCATCCCATCCCTTCCTCTAACCTTCTCACCCGGACCTCTCTCTGTCGCACCCTAAATGGTGTTGTTTTGAATTAAAAAATATTAATTTCGAAACCTAAACCCCAGATTCAGTTCGTCCTACTTCCTCCTCACTCCCACTAGCAGCAGCAGCTCTGGCCCAGCAACGCTCTCCACCGCTGTTGCCGGCGTTGACACAGACGGTGACGCTTACCTCTCCTGTATCCCTCTGGCTCATTGCTACTACTACATCTCTATCGCTGAGTTGCCGCCCAAAAATCGCCTGTGTCCTCGCTTTTCTGGTATCCGTCGAATGACATCTCTGCTTGCTTCTTCGGCGTCATCGACGGTAAGCTCCTCGTCCTCTCCTGTGGCCTCTGTTCATCCCTAACCCCTATTGGTCCTCCTCCTCGTCCTCATCACTAACTCCTCTAGCCTCTTGCTGTTCGAGGATAGTGGAGCTCATTGCTCTCACTTGGAGATGCAGTCAGTAAGGAGTTAGTGTGATAGTTAGTTAGATGTAAATAAATTTGGTTCAATGACTTCAATCATATAAATAAATTAAATTAAAAAAAGGCTTAGTCAGTATCTATAAGAGTATTATTATTATTATTGTTTTGGTCGTTGTTATAAATTGTTTCGGAAAACTGGTAAAGCCAAAAAGCATTCTTTTGATTTGTATACGTAGGATTACTTACTGAGTTTAGTTGTTCACCACTGACCTTCAATAGTTTCCTGGTAACAGAACACAAATTCAGATTGATGTGGGTTGTAGATTGAAGAGGAACAGCGTCTGCTCATTCAAGTTTTCAGGTGTTGCAGAAATTCCATAGTGCATCTAATTCTATTTCCCCTATAATTTGAATTAAGCAGGTGCAGTTTTGTGAAACTGATTTCAATTTTATTTCCTTCTTGTTGCTGCAACTTTTTTTGGTTTTACTTTTTTGAATTATTATATGCTTAGTAGACTAAGCAGACGTGCTTCTCCTCTGCTGCTGCTCCACTTCCATGGCTTTTTGTGGGGCTCAGAAACCCTGGTGACAGGTACAGAGGAACTAGACATACTGTAGGTTTAAACGCTTTGGTAGCGTTTGTTTTGAGATATTGAGACAGAGACTGAGAGACTGAGACTCAGTATCGTGTTTGTTAATTCAGAGACTGGTACTAAAATTTCTGTCTCTGTCTCTAAAATTTCAGTATTTCAGTACCTCCAAAAAGTAGGGACACAGGGGACTGAAATTTTTAGAGATGGAGACTGAAATTTTAATAACATTTTATACCTAGAATACTTTCATTTCAATTAATTAATTTCAATTTTACCCTTTGTGCAAATTAAATTAAAATTTCATTTTTGTTTCAATTCCTGTCTCCCATTTTGCACCAAACAGAATACTGAGATTTATTTCAATCCCTGTCTCTTAGTCTCTGTCTCTCGGTCTCAGTATTTCCGTCTCTGTCTCTCCACCAAACACTACCTTTCTTTTGCTTTCCGTTAGTTTGCGCTTCTCTAGTTACCACTAACCATCCTGTGCAGGTGGGATTTGAGATGATTGATGCATTTTCTGCGTCAGTAGGAATTCCTATGAATACAGTCCACTGCAAAGCTCTCTTTGGAAAGGGTTTGTCCCTCGCACTGGATTTATTATTGTATTTGTTTGTTTCTCTTTCAACATGTGTTGGATTTCTTGACTTTCTCTTTCAGCGGTTTTTATTGGTAATATCCTTGTTTTCCTCGCCAAGCCTCAAACATATATGAATTTGAGTGGTGAATCAGTAAGCAACTAAGATGTTCTTAACAACGGGTCTTTTTGTTTATGCATCAAGATACTTTTGTTACTGATGCCAAAATTACCTTAACCATTAATGCCTTTGATTATTTACTTAGTTTCTTAAGTTGACAAACAAAATTGAGGGACAATTGTTTATTGATTAGCCTTTGGCAGTCCATTTTGCTTGGAGTTTCCTTAGAGGATTTAGGCTAGTTGTGGTGGTTTCCTTAGAGTAATTGTTTTGCTACGATACTATTAATTCAAATTGGAGAGAGCTGAAGTAGCAGGAAAGTGCTTGAGAGAAAGTTCTTTGAGTAGTTAACTATTCATTTTGTTTTAGTAATGTATTTTGCTTAGTATCCTTGTCCAGAACTTGTTTTATTTGTAATTTCTTCTCTTTTACTGTAGCTTTGCAACTATGGAGTTGTTATGTGATCCATTAATGAAATGCTTCTTGAAATTTTGGTCATTTTTAACTAGCTTCTAGATGTTGTTCTTTGTTGTTAGTAACAAAGTCTCTGTTGCAATGGTGGATCATGTAAATATGATTAAAGTGTTGTCAGAATTTTGTTGAAAATTGACAAAAAGAGGTAAGAATTAGGATGTTAGAATTGAGGTTGTGACTAATTGAATGATGCTGTGTTTGATTTATTGAATGATGATGATGTTGAAAATTTTGTTTGTTAGAGTGCAGAATTTGTTGAAAGGCTAAAAGCCAAGTTTCATGATTGAGTAAATTGATGATACATGCTAATGATTACTTGAGATGATTGAAAGAACTGAAGATTGATGGTTTAGAAGTTACAGTAAACTCTCGTTGCAAGTATAGTTACTAAACCAAGCAATCAACCGTTCTTACAAACGTTTTAGTTGTCACAAGTAAACAAACCCCTTAAAAATTGATAACCGAAGTATTTAAACCTCGGGTCGTCTTCTCAAGGAACTGCAGGGAAGTATGTTCTTATTATTGGTTATGAAGATTGTAAATTGGGGTTGTGAAGGTGAGGAACAAGTAATTTAAATTGCAATTAAAATAAGTAAAAGACTGTAAAATGAGTAAATAACTGTAAAACACACTTTTGGCAAGGTATGAGAAATTGGAAGTCCTATCCTAGTTACCCTTATCAATGATGATGAAAATTAAATCTTAATTCCACTCAGTTAACCTTTGCTAGAGCAAGGGAATGTCAAATGACTAATTAGTTTGATCCTCAAATCCTAGTTAATCCCTAAGGAAAGATTGGGATTATTGAAGTTCAATTCAATTAGCAAAGATAACGATTATCGATCACGTTGAGTTTGATAACTCCTGAGTTACTGATTTCTTAACCAAGACCAAAAGGGGAAAAATAATCTACTGGAATAAAAATGTCTTCAGATTGGAAGCAACAGTAATATAAATAAAAGAAAGCAATAATAAACTGAAATACCTCAAATAACATTAATTCAAAAGAATAATCTGTAACATAGAAGAATTCATAAACTAAATCGAGAAGATAAATAAAAAGGAATATTGAACCTGATAAAAAGAGATAATCCTGAAAGCAAAAGAAATCCTAAAAGAGAGAGGAGAGAATAATGAAAAGGAGTTAAGGAGCAATAGAATAATGAAAAGGAGTTAAGTAAATGTGCATTAAGGATTGTATAGGAGTTAAAAGTCCGAGAATAAAAATTCACAATCCAAAATGTAAAAAGATTCATGTTAAGTAGGAAAAACGTCCATCATGCCTTGGTTAGAATGTTAGAGAGAATAGTGAAAAACCAGAAGAGATGTTTTGAAAGGTAAGTGAGTTAGGAATGAAAAAGAGGTTAGGAAGTTAAAATTAGTGAATTAGTAAAAAGAGGGTTAGAGTAAGTGGCATGATGAGCATTTTCTAAATAACGAGAATTCACAAATTAAAGCAACAGATAACTCAAATTCAAACAAGGAAGTTAAGGATGAATCAAATAAAAATAGCAAAAAGTGGAATTGAATCATCCAAGATGCAATTTATAAACCAGGAAATTAAAAAGAATACGAAAGCTTGCCCTGTCATTCATGAATTGGTTTGGTAAAAGTTGAGTAAAGTAGAGTGCAAGTTTGCCAAAACCAAAACAGGAATGAAAATCAAAACAATTTACAGAAATTTGGGCAGCATCCTGGCTAAAATTGGATGTTCCCAGAAAATAAATAGCAATCAGAATAGCTCATATGAATTAAAATATAGCTGCAATTACATAAAGGGAATATGAACATGGAAAAACAGTGTAAAAAGCAGCATGAAACAAGAAATTACAGCATATGAACAATACTAACATCACAGCAACAGCAGAATTGTGAAATTTAGAAAACAAGAAACATGAACAGCGCAATTAAACAGGCCTAAATCCACTAACCACATCCTAGGCTACCTAACAACCTAGAATACACTACAACATGCATAACTAACTAGCCTAAATATGAACAGAAACAGAAAAATAGGAAATTAACGATGAATGGAAAGAAGGGTGGCGTTCAGCGGAACCTGGAAGGCATAGGAAAGAAAGTGGGGC
>NC_029786.2:55914916-55925088 GCF_000816755.2 Arachis ipaensis | reverse complement strand
GTGGTGGTTGTGGAGAGAAGAGAGGAAGGAGAGGGGGCTGGGGGGAGGGGGCACGAATGGGTAGGGTTTCGCGTGGCTGGGGGTTATTAAATTTGAATCCACGCGATCGCGTGGGGCACACGGTCGCGTGGCTGGGGTGGAATGGGGGTTGACGCGATCGCGTGGGTCACGCGATTGCATGGAATGGATAAAAGAGTGAATGACGCGGTCGCATGAGGCACGCGACCGCGTCGCTGGAAATTGTGCTGAACGCACAATTCCAGCATCGTTTCAGCGTAACTCTCTGTCTCCTTTGAGGTGGTTTGCAATCCACGCGACGCGATCGCGTCGCTCACGCTGTCGCGTGGGATTGGTGTTGTGCAAGTGATGCGATCGCGTCAGGGACACGACCGCGTGGGTCGTTTTGTGCGAAATGCATAACGGCCGCACGATTCCAGCCTAACTTTCTGGACGTTGGATGTTTACGCCGATCTCCAGATCACGTGGCCGCGTGAATGACACGGACATGTGGGAAGTGTTTTTCGCAACTGACGCAATCGCATGAATGATGCGGTCGTGTCGCGCCCTTTTTTTTTTATGCAGCTATGCAATTATGCAGTATGCAATGCGAATGAATAATATTCAGGTTCAATTGAAAAGGAAAACAAAAATAAATAACACGAAATAAAACTGAAAAAGAAACGACCATACCATGGTGGGTTGTCTCCCACCTAGCACTTTTAGTTAAAGTCCTTAAGTTGGACATTGGATGAGCTTCCTGTTATGGCGGCTTGCGCTTAAATTCATCCAGAAATCTCCACCAATGCTTGGAATGCCAACAGCCTCCGGGGTCCCAAACTAGGCATGTAAAGCTTCTGAGCAGCTTCAAGCATATTCTCAGGCTTCTGGGGTGACGAATGTCAGAATAGATCCCAGGATCCCAAACCTTGCTTTTAAATCCGCCTTCATCTTGATCTATATTTTTCCATCCGGGCGGTTTAGAAATTAGATTCTCACCAAGGTGACCAAACGTTTTCCTAGATCCATTCGATTGATCATGATGCCAATCCATGCACTTCGAGTTGAAGTGTGGAACCTTATTGAACCTTGTGCACCAGCTCTGAGTGCGAGCCATTTCCCTCTTACTCTTAAAGCCGCAGAGAGCTCTAAGCTGGCCATCTGTTTCAAGCAAACCATATTCAAGCGGAAAAGTAAAGATAAAGGTTAAGGATTGTACCCACTTGAAGCTTGTATTAGGTGGTAATGGCCTTGGGATAGGTGTTTCCAGTGGTTCTATAACTTGTACTCCCTTGTGCTCTTCTGTGAATTTCTCCACTTCCTTGCAGACTTCTTCAATTGCATCCATGTCCTGATCAAAGCCTTCTATGTCTTCCTCGTCACTTAAGTCATAAACGGGAGGTTGAGAGAAATCTACCTCCGCATCGTCTTCGTATTCACTTGGGGAAGACTCTTCGATCTCAGAGAATTCACTTGCTGATGCAAGTTCACTACTGGGAGAACTTGACTTGAGGTTATCATCATCGAGGAAACTTGCTTCTTGGATTATTCCGTCTAGTTCTTCATAAAAGAATTGCTGTGGGAGTTGTGCACTATCCTCCTTAGCATCAATTGTAATGTCCTTGACAGAATTCTCCACAACTCTGGATTCCCATGGAGGCTCAGCGTCTCCTAGGTCTTCAACCAACTCTTCTTCTTGTATAATGACAGCTTCCTCTACTTGTTCCAGTACGAAGTCATGCCCTGTTCTGTCCACTGGAGTTTCTAGTATCTCCTTCATGCTACGCTCATCATTAGATTGTCCACACGGAGTTGTGGGAGGTCCATGAATGTTCGAGCGTCTAGAAGATAATTGACTTATTGCTTGCTCCAGTTGATAAAGGGTTGTTTGAAGTTGATCTACTGTTTCCTTGAGGCGAACCTCTGATTCTCGGGGTGATGGATTTGAACGTGGTACATTGGGAAGTGGTGGTGTTTGGGAGTAATTGGATTGGAATCGGGGTAAATGAGGATCATATGGTGGCGAATGGTGGCGAATGGTGAAAAGGAGCTTGTGAGTGTGGTGGTTCGAAGTTGTGTTGAGAGGATGGCCTATAAGCGCAGGGTGGGGCTTGTTGGTAACTACAAGGTTGTCCACCATGTCTATTGGCTTCATATGCATTGTAGAATGGTCTTTGTCCATGATATCTTGGAGGGTGTTGTTGCCTAAAGGGTTGATCAGATCCTCTTGGCTCCATCCATCTTTGATTGCTCTGACCTTGATGCATGTTCTTGTTATAACTTTCACTCCTTTCAACAATATTAGAACCAAACTCGAAGCGAGAGGGGTGAGGATACATAGTAGCTAATGGAAATAAAAAGAGAAAAATAAAGATAAATAAACAAGTAAAAGAAAAATATTTACAATAACCAATAATAAGGCACACAATTGCAGTTCCCCGGCAATGGCGCCATAGATAAATAAAAAGGAATATTGAACCTGATAAAAAGAGATAATCCTGAAAGCAAAAGAAATCCTAAAAGAGAGAGGAGAGAACCTCTCCCTCAAAACTACATCTAATTCATGAATACTAACTAATTGGAGACTCTCCTTGAATGGATGCATTCCCTCACTTCATAACCTCTGATCTGTGCCTTCTGGACTTGGATTTGTGCCAAAAAGAGCTTCAGAAATCGCTGGGAGCGTTTTCTGTAACTTCTGGTGCGTGGCCTCTGTCACGCGTCCGCGTGGGTCACGCGGTCGCGTCAATTGGAGTTCTCCTTGCCACGCGGTCGCTTCAGTCATGCGTCCGCGTCATATGCGTTTCGCTCATGGCGTGTGGTCGCGTCACTGCCATTTCGCGCTGGCATGCGGCCGCGTCGTCCATGCGATCGCATCGCTGCCATTTTCTTCAAAAACTCCGTTTTATGCTTTCCTTCCAATTTTGTATGTTTACTTTCCATCCTTTAAATCATTCCTGCCTTAGAAGATCTGAAATTACTCAACACATGAATCACGGCATCGAATGGAAATAAAGGGTAATCAAAATAATTATTTTTAAGCATAGGAAACATGTTTTCACATACATCACATAATAAGGAAGGGAAAGTAAAACCATGCAATTACTATGAATAAGTGGGTGAAGGATTGAATAAATCACTCAAATGGAGCACAAAATATATCATAAAATATGTGTTTATCAATTATGCTAGAATATTTATTATATATGATGCAGTAAATTGATGATAATATATGTGAATTGCTTGAGTGATTTGTGGCCGGATTACTATGTTGAGTAATGCAGAAATTGTTGATTTCGTATGAGTATGCTTAAATGTGAAAAGTGACAAAAAATGGTGATTTATTAATCCTAAGTACTTGGGGCTGATTTAATCTTTCTAACAAGTCACAATAGATAAAATAAAGTTAGAATGCAAGGTTAGAGTGAGTGAAAAGCTAGGAATCAATTTTTGACCTCTCAAAACCCGAGGTTACATGTTGCAGAATTATGCAGTTTTGGGCAGCAATATTTGAACAAAAATGGGGGCAATATAGCCACTCAAAATGAGTAAAATTATTTTTCTATGAAACCTTCAGATGTCTAGATTGTTCTCCTAAAATTTCAGAATTTTCCGATGTGTGGTTTGGGAGATATGATTTTTAGAAAATGGTCATTTTCTGCAGAAACTATGCTGTCCGAATTCTGGAACAGCAACTTCAAAACCACATATCTCAATACTATGAAACTCTTTGGAGGTGAAACTAAAGAGAGGTAAAATATTATGATTTCTAGTATTTTATGTACAAATTTTAGGATAATTCCAGTTTTGTAGAGAAAGTTGTGCCTTCTAGAAGCAGGGCCATTCACTACTGTGACAGCACCTTTTTGTTAAAACAAAACCATATTTCGAGAGGCATAACTTTTTCTAGAGAAGTGGAAATGCTCTAGGACTTAAACTGGGTGAAAGAAGGGTAAGTCTAGTTCAACCATACTAAAATTTAGGAGAATCCAACTAAATATGGATTTTATATGATATTTCTAAATTGGTTACTACTTGCTGTTTTTCTGAAGTGTACTAAATCAGTAGCCAATTTTTTAAAAATCATATAAAATTAAATTCTTAGAATGCAGTTGCGAAACCAAAACCAAAGTACACTTTAGGATTCCTATTTAAAGTAAATAATAATATATTAGGCTTTCTTTTGCCCCATTTTTTATATGTATAATATATTACGTATATGTATAATATGTTATATCTCTTATATTTGCATATGATCTAATCTCTTGAAATTTTACTTGGCAACGAATAGATTGAAACTTTTGGTTGAAGCTACCAAGAAGACTTTGTCAAAACAAAAATAATAGTGTCATGACAAGGTAAAATACACACTTTCTATTAATCTTTTCATATTATGATTTTGGCAAGCTATTAATTCATGTGTAAATCCACTTTGCTTATTTTGTTATTTTTGAAGTTGCAATTTGACTTTTCAAGTGTAGTTGAATGAGTGTTTTTTTTTTTTGTAGTGAGAAGATTAAGATGTTAATTAATTTTTTTATTGGACTTTATTCAAATCATAATTATTCTTCTATATAATTATGCAAGATAATTTTGAGGATGTTAATGAAATTTAAGATGTTTATCATGGTGGTTTATTGGCAAAGATGAGTTGAGAATCAAATCCTAGTGTACTTCTTAGCAAGGCATTCTGTCTTTTGTGCAGATATAGGATTGAACAAGAACTTGAAACTGAAATAAAGCAAATTCTACCACACATTGACCAGGTATGACAGGATGTTGTATGAAAATTGGGATTTTTTGGACCCTTAGTTTGAAAGCTTTTTCATTATTAGGACCTTTAGAAAGAGTTTAATATTAGCCTTTTAACTGGCAGATATTTTGCTGGGTCCAGTTTGGGTTTCCCTTAATTTCATTTTCAGATATTTTTATTGCTAACATTAGTACTATAGTTTCTTTTTTTTCTTTTTGTGTTTTTTATTTTCGGTGGATGATGATTTAGAGGGTGTACCTTATACCTTGTTATGAATAAAGGGATCCCTATGTATTCTTCTGTGTGGTTATCATTACAGGTTCTTTTGGAGTTTTTAGACATTTGTTAATCATATTATGTTTTATAATTTACTTTCTATTTGTTTTTTCGTTATTCATATGATCATACTTGCAGATTATTTGTGAACTGTATTGTGGAGCTTTCCATGTGGTTGCTTTTTTCGAGAAAGACCCAGTACAAGCTTGGAGTGATTCAATGACATTTCTTAATTCTCTTCCTAGAAATTCATTTTTGTTTATGTTTATAAATTTCATGTACATTGTCGTTGCGTGTATAGAGATGACATGGCTAATTTGGGTTTGAAATTTATTAATGTAATACTAATTTTTATTAATTTTTTTAAATAATATTCACATATTTTTGTCAATGTTTTTTTTATTGTTTTTGGAGTGTAGTAGAGTGTATGTAAAAGCAAATACTAATTTTTTTTTGAATTTAATAAGGATATAGCCACGCTTTAAAAGTGTGGCAATAGGTTCATTTCTAGGTACGTTTAAAAGCGTAGCCTTATCTTTCTCTATCGGCACGCTTTTGAAGTGTACCCAAAACCAACCTTCTTCTGGGCACGCTTCAAAAGCGTGGCGATATGTGAGTTTTTCGGTACGCTTTTAAAGCGTATCAATAGGTTAACACCTATGGCCACGTTTTTAAGCGTGGCAAGAGATATAAGCGTGGCAAAAAAGAAAGCGTGTCGATAAATCCACAAAAGCGTGCTGATAGAGCAACCGGCACGCTGGCGGATGTGACCCTTTCAAAAGCGTCCGATAGCTCAAAAAAGTGTGGCGAAAAGTTATCGGCACGCTTTAAAAGCGTGGCAGAAAGTTTATTTTCTTGTAGTGATAGCTCCGTTGTCTTTTTTCGGAACCTTATGTAGATCGAAATGTATGGCAATTTCAGTTCCAAGGGAGATGACCTCAACTAAATTGTCATGTGTCTCAGTTTCAGCTCTATCTAGCATATCTTTAACTATTTTGTCTAAATCTTTATCTAGCTCTAAAAATTTCAACATGCATTAAATAATGTGAGTCTACTATAGTCATAAGTAAGAATTGTAAAATCCAAAAAAAATGATAAATAATTAATTAATAAATTAATTATGAACAAAAAAGATTAAAAACTTATAATTTATAATTTGGAAAAATTTTGGTGAAATTTTAACTTAGAAAAAAAATTGAGCGCGAAAATATCATTAATTGCGAAAAATGTGTACTGACGTTAAAATTAATTGTACCGGTTTAAGTCTGTTCGGTACTGCGTATAAGAAAAATAGAAACATAAAAATAACAAAAAAAATATTTAGAATAAAAATCCAAACAATTATCTTAAAGATTTTGATCCAAAATAGGGCCAATGGACTAAAATTGCATCGAGCATTTAGGCCCAAGCCCATAATCCTTAAACCCCCTTCACAAAATGTCAGCTCATTCACCTCATTTTGAGAGAGAGCCACGATAGAAGAGAGAACTATGCCCTAACCCTATTCCTTTCCAACTTCAATTCTATTTTTCTCTCAATCCAGAGCTTCAATTGACGACTCTTTAGCGACTACGCGTAAGTTTCGACTTTCTCTGCATTTCTATCTAACTATTATGGTAAAGAATTTCGAAATCCTTGTCCCATTTTCTGTTTCTTCTCTAATTTCACGTTTTGGTAGTTGGGGTGTTGAAACATTATGAATTTGGTGTTTAGGAGAAGTTTAATCTTGAGTTCTAGTAGGATCTATAGTTATTAGTTTTTCATTTTATTGTTTCATTGTATTTATTTGATGTATTTGACTTTTAATTTTTTTGAACATTGTATTATTTATTTTAAATAAAAATTTTTTATTATTTATGAATTGACCACTAATTGTATGAAAAAATTTAAAATTAAAATTAAAATTTACCATTTATTTCAAATTTTAAAAAAAATTGACATTACCGTTGGAATTACCGTAGGAATAATCCGACGATAATAGTGCACGAAACAACATTTTTTGGCGCCAACAATACTGTCGAAAGAATTCACCGGTAACCAATTGGTTTTTCGAGATGATAATTGTCGCAAAATCCGACGGTAATTTACCGTCGGACAAAAAAATTCTGATGGTAAACATTTACCGATGAGATTTATACGGTCTAATTATTTTCGATAGTAATTAAATTACCGTTGGATTTTTTTCTTTTTTTCAATGGTAAATCCGACGATATTTAGCGTTTTTCTTGTAGTGGAAAAAATTGTATGGATACTTCATAAGTTTTATGATGAGACAAAGACTTTTGAGAAAAATGCTAAGTGTCACCCATTAGAAATAGATGGAAATCACAAACTTCAACGTACCACTCCATCATTTGCTATAGTGTAACACCCTACCATACAGAGTCTTATGCTTAAGTCATAATTCAGAGATGGCAAGGTATTACGACCTCTAAAACCAAAATTTAGTACGTTTAGTAGTATGAAAATAGGGATAAGCGAACGCGAGATTATATATATACAAAGGAATGTCAAAAACAGGAATATCCAGACTCAAAATCCGGCTGCGAAGATAACCGGTCCGAGCATAGCAATATATACATGTAATAAAATAAGGAAACCCCAAAGGAAACCCAAAGGGACACAAATACAGAAACCTATTCTCCAAAACCTCCTATAAGAGGAGTCATCACAGTTTGTATTATTTAGTGGAGAAAAAAGTATCTAAACAAGATATATAAACCAAAATAGAGTCCCGAGAACAAGGATCTTCGCTAATCCAGAAGTCTCCAGCATGCCTCAATGAGAAGCCTCACGTCCTGCATCTGAAAACCACAAAATCCGCATGGGTGAGAACCAGAGGTCCCCAGCACGGTAACAACTTCCATATATATAATACATAATAATAGAGGAAAGCCGAAGGCAATCCTAGAACTTCCCCCAGATAATATCAAAGCTTATAAACAAACTAAACCGTAAGTGGCAACTGACTAAAGATTCTTCAGTCTAACTAATACTTCCCTTTCCAATTTTTTTAGACCTCCCAACCACCAGTAGGAGTATAATATAGCAAACACAGTTATATCAGACAAGAAATTTACAAATAGGAACAGATAAGGCATTTAGACAATTAGCAAGTAATATGCAGTCAAATAGGCAATCTCAAACAATTCATGTAGTATGCTTATGATGCATGCCCGTCCCTAGTGGCTGATGATATCATCTGTCGGTTATAGAGCCAACCCGACAAGTCCTGGTAGCTAACCATTGGACTGTCCCTCTGTCGCGCATCCCCAACTCGAGTTATACTCATCATAAACTTGATCATAATCATGATCCATATCCATCACCCTCACTGGTGAATATTTACGGGGGCGAGCTCGTCCGGGTCTTTCACAGTGCCCGGCCACACTTACGACATAGGGTCAAAAGAGTTTCGAGTCTCAACCTGGAACACGTGGTGGCTAGCCACTGCTTTTCCCCAGGGAAACCCTCATCTCCGATAGTGGAAGTGCAAACATTCACAATTCATTCAACAGCATATATGCATTTATACTTAGCCATAAACATGGCTCCGCCGTCACACGGCATAACCCAGCCATCCGGCTCACGGTTAAATCCATAACCAGCCAATTCATTAACAATTATGCCCCTTTCGGCCCATGGCATAACAAGTACTTCCACCGCCATTTTCCGCATCTCACATAATCATCTTTGATCCTCATTGATCATTCATTTTTCCCTTGCTTCACTCGCAAGTTACCACATTCACTAGCCCTTTTCCTCATGCTAGGCATATCATAATGATTTAAGATATAAGTGGTGAGATCGGAGGATTAGAAGTATGAAATTTGGCTTTTAAAACTTAAAAATCAACTTTGGGATGAAAACAGGGCCACGCGTACGCGCACTCCACGCGCACGCGCGGATGGCCAAAAACTCATCGACGCGCAAGCGTCATACGCGCGAACGCGCGGGTTGAAAAATATCCAAACGGCGCGCAAGCGTCAGCCACGCGTACGCGTGGGTGCTCTTGCGCCCAGGCACAAAACTGGCACAATTCTGGCACAACTCTCTGGAAAATAGCTGGGCATATGGCGCAGCGCATCGACGCGCCCGCGCACACCACACGCACACGTGGATGGTGCTTCTTGGAAGAATGGCGCGCACGCGCCAAGTGTGCCTACGCGCGGAGGGTTATTCTGCTAAAAATTTTCTAAGTTAAAAGTTGCAGAATTCACCCTAAGCCACAATCATCATATCCATACACAACATCTCAATACCCAAACATCATAGAACAACAATTTATACTAGGGTTGAGAATCTTACCACACCCAAGTTCCAAGGAGACAAGATTAACCTTCTCCTTCAAGAGAGTTGGGTCCTATAACATCAAAGAACCCAAAATCTCAATATTTTTGCTCATGAAACTCGAAATCAAGGGCTGGAATTTTGAACAGTAAAACGTGGCTTACCTCAAGATTGATTGTATGGGTTTTGTAGAGCTCTCCGTGGTGAACGCGTGGCCGCAAACGGAGCGGCAATCGGAGCTCTAGATCAAAAGTTATGGTGGTTTGAGGATCAACCAAGGGAGAGAACTTGAGAGAGTGTTCTTCCTCCCTCCATCTTAATTTTCACCGTGTGTTTGTGTGTTGTGAGGAGAGAGAGTGCTGAAAACTAGGGTTTTGGTTTAGTTTAGTTGGGCCAAGGGCCCACTTTGGGTCCGGTTGGACCGGTTTGGCCCGTTTGATCCAATCTTGGTCCGATTTCTATAAAATTGGTACCGAAATTCTCGTCTCAATCTCCTCTATCACATTTAGCCATAAAAATAACATTTTTGGCTTTCTAGAATAAATTCTAATTTATGGGTTAATTAGCCGTTAATTAACCAGGTTTTACATTCTACCCACCTAATTGGGAATTTTGCCCACAAAATTCAAATCAAATTACCTGAGAATAAGTGCGGATAATCCGTACGCATCTCCGACTTAAGTTCCCAAGTGTGTTCCTCAACACCGCCTCGACTCCAAGCCACTTTGACTAATGAAACCTGTATTCCACGCAACCGTTTGATACTAGTATCATCAATTCTAACTGGAGCCACTGGAAGCGTCAAATCTTCCCTTAACTGAACCGATTCGGGTTCTAACACATGGCTAGCATCAGG
>NC_029786.2:55912383-55913839 GCF_000816755.2 Arachis ipaensis | reverse complement strand
CGCATATAACGACTTCTGACTTAACGCCCCCGCCACTACATTTGCCTTTCCCGGATGGTAATTCAACTCAAAGTCGTAGTCTTTCAATAATTCCATCCACCTCCTTTGCCTCATATTAAGCTCTTTCTGATCGAAGAGATATCTCAAGCTCTTGTGATCAGAGAAGACTTGGAACTTAACCCCACAGAGATAATGTCTCCACACCTTCAAGGCAAACACAACCGCAGCGAGTTCCAAATCGTGCGTAGGGTAACTAACTTCGTGAGGTCTCAACTGTCTTGAGGCATACGCCACCACATTATGATGCTGCATCAGCACGCATCCTAGACCCTTTAGTGAGGCATCACAGTACACCTCAAAGGGTTCGTTCGGCTCAGGTAACACTAACACAGGTGCAGTGGTCAACTTTTTCTTCAATGCTTGAAAGCTCTCCTCGCACTCAGGAGTCCAAACAAACATAGTGTGGCCATCTCTAATGGTGACATTCTATAAGGAGCACTTGAGATTGGTCCCGCCCCAGGCACCAATTCAATAGCA
Source organism: Arachis ipaensis (assembly GCF_000816755.2). NCBI lineage: Eukaryota > Viridiplantae > Streptophyta > Magnoliopsida > Fabales > Fabaceae > Arachis > Arachis ipaensis. Next base: position 55,913,302 of record NC_029786.2, on the reverse strand, counting down.
AACTCGACCTCTCGTTAGGTGAAAATTCCTCAATATCATCGGGAAACACTTATGGAAAATCACACACTACCGGAATCTGATCGAACCTTTGGTCATCACCCGAAACACCCGCGGTTAACATGATACCCTGACATTCGATTCCAGAACAGTTCACCATCATCGAATTCAAGTAATAATTATTCACCACGACCGGTCCTTCTGTATCTTCCGGCATAAAGTACACTGACTTTGTAGAACAATCAAGCAGGACATGGTTCTCAGATAACCAGTCCAATCCCAAGATAAGATCAAGACCGATCATCGGTAAGCAGATTAAATTATGGACAAAATCACGCTGCTTGAACCTAAACAAAACTTTCGGGCATCCTAGCCTAGTTACCATGGCCTCATGGGTAGCATTATATACTTTTAAGTCATAACCTAAGGTTACGATCTTCAATCCTAACTCATGGGCTTTCTCAAATGCAATGAATGAATGCGATGCTCCCGAATCAAATAAAGCATTTAAAGTTTGACCAGCCATTTCACAGTTACCTCGAATGAGTGTCTAAGATCCCTCTGCACCCACAGCTGAGGTGGTGAACACCCGACCAGTTTGTTGTACTTTTCCAGCACCTTGCTTTTGCTTTTCTGGACAACTTGCGGTTTTATGCCCTGCCTTTCCACAATTGTAGCACAAACTCCATCCGGCCTTGCATGGTACTCCCGGATGGTGACTTCCACACCTAGTACAAGCTTGATCATTCTGAGGCTGCTTTCCAAACCTTTTCCCTTGGGAGTTGTTGTTGTTGGGCCTCCTAAAAGAACCTCTCCTCTTAAAAGGCGGACCTCTAGGTGCAAAGCTCTTCCATCGGTTCTGTGGGAATGATCCTTTGTGACTTCCTTTCTCAGCGGCTGCCCTCTTCACACACTCTTCAGT
>NC_029786.2:55909794-55912291 GCF_000816755.2 Arachis ipaensis | reverse complement strand
CCAAGAGCCTCAGTAGTGGCTTGCATAGCAGCAGCCATGTTCTCCAACGCAGTCATAAAATTCACCGGGTCATTAGGGTTAATCCCTGGCGCACGAGCATTCGTACGACCTCTCTCACAGCCTCTACCGCATCCACGAGGCGCCATCTGGTTCCTATACACACCAAACAATCGATATTAAGTTGATCAGTCTCAATATCGGAAGTCTAATGCTTCAAAGTCCCAAATGCATGCTCATGAACGTTTATGCCAATTATATCAAGCAGATATACTAACAGCACATGACACATATACAGAGAATGCACAGAAGCATAGTCAGTCCATTCCTCAGGCTCTACAGGAACGAACTGCTCTGATACCATAATGTAACACCCTACCATACAGAGTCTTATGCTTAAGTCATAATTCAGAGATGGCAAGGTATTACGACATCTAAAACCAAAATTTAGTACGTTTAGTAGTATGAATAATTGATTATAACTAGGAGCCTTTGTAGAAAAAAGGGGTAAACAAAACCGTAACTCGAAAGCGCAACACTTCGATCGATAACGTAACGAACAGGGATAAGCAAACGCGAGATTATATATATACAAAGGAGTGTCAAAAACAGGAATATCCAGACTCAAAATCCGGCTACGAAGATAACCGGTCCGAGCATAGCAATATATACATGTAATAAAATAAGGAAACCCCAAAGGAAACCCAAAGGGACACAAATACAGAAACCTATTCTCCAAAACCTCCTATAAGAGGAGTCATCACAGTTTGTATTATTTAGTGGAGATAAAAGTATCTAAACAAGATATATAAACCAAAACAGAGTCCCAAGAACAAGGATCTTCGCTAATCCAGAAGTCTCCAGCATGCCTCAACGAGAAGCCTCACGTCCTGCATCTGAAAACCACAAAATTCGCATGGGTGAGAACCAGAGGTCCCCAGCACGGTAACAGCTTCCACATATATAATACATAATAATAGAGGAAAGCCGAAGGCAATCCTAGAACTTCTTCCAGATAATATCAAAGCTTATAAACAAACTAAACCGTAAGTGGCAACTGACTAAAGATTCTTCAGTCTAACTAATACTTTCTTTTCCAATTCCTTCAGACCTCCCAACCACCAGCAGGAGTATAATATAGCAAACACAATTATATCAAACAAGAAATTTACAAATAGGAACAGATAAGGCATTTAGACAATTAGCAAGTAATATGTAGTCAAATAGGCAATCTCAAACAATTCATGTAGTATGCTTATGATGCATGCCTGTCCCTAGTGGCTGATGATATCATCTGTCGGTTATAGAGCCAACCCGACAAGTCCTGGTAGCTAACCATTGGACTGTCCCTCTGTCGCGCATCCCCAACTCGAGTTATACTCATCATAAACTTGATCATAATCATGATCCATATCCATCACCCTCACTGGTGAATATTTACGGGGGCGAGCTCATCCGGGTCTTTCACAGTGCCCGGCCACACTTACGACATAGGGTCAAAAGAGTTTTGAGTCTCAACCTGGAACACGTGGTGGCTAGCCACTGCTTTTCCCCAGGGAAACCCTCATCTCCGATAGTGGAAGTGCAAACATTCATAATTCATTCAACAGCATATATGCATTTATACTTAGCCATAAACATGGCTCCGCCGTCACACGGCATAACCCAGCCATCCGGCTCACGGTTAAATCCATAACCAGCCAATTCATTAACAATTATGCCCCTTTCGGCCCATGGCATAACAAGTACTTCCACCGCCATTTTCCGCATCTCACATAATTATCTTTGATCCTCATTGATCATTCATTTTTCCCTTGCTTCACTCGCAAGTTACCACATTCACTAGCCCTTTTCCTCATGCTAGGCATATCATAATGATTTAAGATATAAGTGGTGAGATCGGAGGCTTAGAAGTATGAAATTCGGCTTTTAAAACTTAAAAATCAACTTTGGGATGAAAACAGGGCCACGCGTACGCGCACTCCACGCGCACGCGCGGATGGCCAAAAACTCATCGACGCGCAAGCGTCATACGCGCGAACGCGCGGGTTGAAAAATATCCAAACGGCGCGCAAGCGTCAGCCACGCGTACGCGTGGGTGCTCTTGCGCCCAGGCACAAAACTGGCACAATTCTGGCACAACTCTCTGGAAAATAGCTGGGCATATGGCGCAGCGCATCGACGCGCCTGCGCACACCACACGCACACGTGGATGGTGCTTCTTGGAAGAATGGCGCGCACGCGCCAAGTGTGCCTACGCGCGGAGGGTTATTCTGCTAAAAATTTTCTAAGTTAAAAGTTGCAGAATTCATAGATTCAACCCCCAATCTTCCGATGGTCATAACTCTCTCATTTTAAATCATTTTTCACCCGTTCCTCGAACGGCATGGACATCCCGGATCCAATTTCATTTCTTCCGTACGCATCTCCGACTTAAGTTCCCAAGTGTGTTCCTCAACACCGCCTCGACTCCAAGCCACTTTGACTAATGAAACCTCTC
>NC_029786.2:55781599-55909753 GCF_000816755.2 Arachis ipaensis | reverse complement strand
CAAAATGATCAAAATGATATTGTTTGGATGGTTCATTGCTTTGTTCTTCATTTAACCATTTTTGGTTACTTTAAGCTCAAGAAAATGCATAAAACAACTAAAACTAACAGAAAAATGCTAGTGAAACTAGCCTAAGATGCCTTGGCATCAATAGCATCAAAACCAGTCCTAGTCCTTGGCAATCCCGACACAAAGTCCATTGCAATACTTTCCCACTTCCATTGCGGAACCTCCAAAGGTTGCAACATCCCAGAAGGTCTTTGATGTTCAATCTTTACCTTTTGGCAAGTTAATGCGATGCTCCCGAATCAAATAAAGCATTTAAAGTTTGACCAGCCATTTCACAGTTACCTCGAATGAGTGTCTCAGATCCCTCTGCACCCACAGCTGAGGTGGTGAACACCCGACCAGTTTGTTGTACTTTTCCAGCACCTTGCTTTTGCTTTTCTGGACAACTTGCGGTTTTATGCCCTGCCTTTCCACAATTGTAGCACAAACCCCATCCGGCCTTGCATGGTACTCCCGGATGGTGACTTCCACACCTAGTACAAGCTTGATCATTCTGAGGCTGCTTCCCAAACCTTTTCCCTTGGGAGTTGTTGTTGTTGGGCCTCCTAAAAGAACCTCTCCTCTTAAAAGGCGGACCTCTAGGTGCAAAGCTCTTCCATCGGTTCTGTGGGAATGATCCTTTGTAACTTCCTTTCTCAGCGGCTGCCCTCTTCACATACTCTTCAGCAACCCTACACTTGTTCACCAACTCGGAGAAAGTCCTGATCTCCATTGGTCCCACTGAACTGAAAATATCGCTCCGGAGTCCTCCTTCGTACTTAACACACTTCGCCTCAGTCGGGCTAGTAGTTCCCTTAAACTTCGGGGGATTAACCTTCAAAAAGTTTGCCAGTGTCATCGGGCCCTGAACTCTACCTCCGTCATTACCATGGTTGTTCAACTGTTGACCAAGAGCCTCAGCAGTGGCTTGCATAGCAGCAGCCATGTTCTCCAACGCAGTCATAAAATTCACCGGGTCATTAGGGTTAATCCCTGGTGCACGAGCATTCGTACGACCTCTCTCACGGCCTCTACCGCATCCACGAGGCACCATCTGGTTCCTATACACACCAAACAATCGATATTAAGTTGATTAGTCTCAATATCGGAAGTCTAGTGCTTCAAAGTCCCAAATGCATGCTCATGAACGTTTATGCCAATTATATCAAGCAGATATACTAACAGCACATGACACATATACAGAGAATGCACAGAAGGTTCCCAACTCACACATTGACATTTTACCAAGGTTCCCAAAACCACATCCAACCATTTTAACACTTCTCAATCAAATGGCTAAAGGATAAACACAATATCATGTCATACATCCTTCCTCATCCCAATTTCCAATAATATTATTTCCAATCAACCATCATTATACATAATCAACATCATACTCACTATCAACATGGTACCACCCATCAATTCAACCTCAATCATTCATCAAGCATATATCACAACATGCATTTTCTCATATATCACACAATCAAGGCATCAATATTCATAATCACATATATGATCACATCATATATCTCAACCATTCAACAACATCAACCATTCAATGCCTATCTTAGGGCCTCTAGCCTAAGTATTTCCTACCACATTACATATTAGATACGGGAACCCGAAACCATACCTTAGCCGATTTCCCACGCTCAACCGGAGCACTTCCAAACCACTTGTCCACAAGCACTCAAGGTATCAACACCTCCAAGAACAGATTTTATCACACAAAACCCTCTTCCAAGCTTTCCAAAATCACCAATCAAGCTCCAATATTCACATATACACAACCTAAGCCACAATCATCATATCCATACACAACATCTCAATACCCAAACATCATAGAACAATAATTTACACTAGGGTTGAGAATCTTACCACACCCAAGGTCCAAGGAGACAAGATTAACCTTCTCCTTCAAGCGAGTTGGGTCCTATAACATCAAAGAACCCAAAATCTCAACATTTTTGCTCATGAAACTCGAAATCAAGGGCTGAAATTTCGAACAGTAAAACGTGGCTTATCTCATGATTGATTGTATGGGTTTTGTAGAGCTCTCCGTGGTGAACGCGGGGCCGTAAACGGAGCGGCAATCGGAGCTCTAGATCAAAAGTTATGGTGGTTTGAGGATCAACCAAGGGAGAGAACTTGTGAGAGTGTTCTTCCTCCCTCCATCTTAATTTTCAGCGTGTGTTTGTGTGTTGTAAGGAGAGAGAGTGCTGAAAACTAGGGTTTTGGTTTAGTTTAGTTGGGCCAAGGGCCCACTTTGGGTCCGGTTGGACCGGTTTGGCCCGTTCGGTCCAATCTTGGTCCGATTTCTATAAAATTGGTACCGAAATTCTCGTCTCAATCTCCTCTATCACATTTAGCCATAAAAATAACATTTTTGACTTTCTAAAATAAATTCTCATTTATGGGTTAATTAGCCGTCAATTAACCGGGTTTTACATATGGCATTAGCCTCGCATGTACGTCGAACATGACTGTCATATGCTGATCAGCTTTGACCTAAAATATCTTGTTTTGAAACCCTCTACTCGGGAGCACTGATGGAAATCTATATGCATCTCTCCCAACTTTCTTAGAATCTAGTGCACCCATACTAGTCAATATGAGACTTTTTAACGCGTCTAATGAATCAAGACGACAAATACGTAACATAACAGGTGAATTGCACTCATATATCACTTTCCCTTTACCATTTCTAATTATCTCATGCGGATAAACTACTACAAAAAAGAAGTTATTACTAGCCATGTGTATGGAGAATAGAGAGAGGAAAAATACAAATTATGGGATTTGTGTAGTGTGATGAGTCAAAAACCAACTTATACATTGTATTTTGTCAATATATCTAGAATACTAAGACATCTAGATATAAATACACGTATTTCGGATACTGAGTGCTCGTTTGGAAACTTTCAAAAGCTACTATTTTGAGTTTTTGACTTATGAAAAGTAGTAGTATTAATGTTTAGTACAATTTTCAAAACTAAATTATAGCTTTCTAAGAATCTATTTAAGTGCTTATGGAGAAGTTAAAAAATGATTTCTCTCATAATAAAAAAATATTTGTAACGACCCATATTTTTGAAAATCAAAATATAAATATTATAAATAATGAAAATTATATATATATTAATTTGAGTAATTTATATTTTTAATTTAAAAATAAAGTTTAGTTAATAATATTATTATCGAGCTAAATATCCGCCGATATGAGTAAATATCAGTACTCTTCGGTGAAGTTAGCTTTGCTAATGCTTCACCGTATATCTTTTATTATTATGTTAGTAATGTCATTTATATTAGTAATTCACATATATTATTACTTGTGTTTTAATATATCCAACTTTCATAATTATTCGTTTAAGATATTTATAATTTAAACTGCTGACTCAGCAGCCTATATATTTGACACCCAACCCCCCTATGTGTCACAAAACCATTCAAAATCATCATTCTCCTATTAAAAATCATCAAACACGCATTGCTGGTTCATTTTTAAGAAAGAAAAAGAAAAAAGTCTGTGAGAGAGAAAGAAAGAAAATCATGGAACCTCAACCCTTCCGAGCTTTATTTCTTGAGATCCGTAACTCCAATAAAAATCTAATCTGATAAAAATGTTCGTATCCTCCTTCTATACACATTGGCGTTACTTTTATTTGGTAGAAGTTGACGGTGACGTAGCTTCCCTTCCTCTTGAATTCGGCCAATTGGAGTTCTAGGAGGTACAGACGATTTTTGACGTTTTCTTCTTCAGCAGCCCGATCAAAAAGCTCTTCTCCGGAGTTTTCGTTATTTTGATTTTGTACGGAGGTAGGATTTGGTAACTTTATAATAATTAAATGTGAATTTGATAAGCGACTATAGATTTGGTTGATTATTATTTAAGTTTGAATGAGTTTATGTTGAATTATTATTGTTGCTTGTGATTTGTTGGTTTGACTATGAGGAACAGCTCAGCTATGGTTGTTTTAATAATTTTGGGACTGTTGTGATGTGGTATTTTGATGAAATTAATGAGATTTGGTAGTTGGAAGATTGAATGAAAAACTGCGAGAAATTGGTAGCTGTAAAGCTCAAAAACAAACATAAAATCTAGCAGAAAACTTGAAGAATTTTGGGAATGGGGTTCGTTCCTTTGATAAAGCTATAATCATGAAAATAAAATTTATATTTGAGATTTAAATAGTAATTTAATAAAAACTTGAAGTTAGTTTTGTAATTATATACGCTTTGGGATATTTTGGGTAATAAATAAAATACGGGATTAAAAATGGGTATTTTATAAAAGTTCAAGGTTACTTTTATAAATACTGAGATAAGTGAGGTTTCAAATATAATTTTATAAAAGTGTTGGGCTGAAAATAAAATATTTAAATTTTGAAGTTTAAAACGTAGATAATAAGAGTTTAGGAATAAAAGTTTTACGAAGCTAAGTTTTTAAGAAAAGATATAAATATTATTTAGTTGTCATTTAAATTATTTTATTTATATTATTGTTATTATTATTATTTTATTAAGAATATTATCTAGTAAAGATATTATTAATATTATTATAAGTCAGAAAAAAGCAAACAGAATGATTTTAAAAGCTTTAGAGAACGCAGACTTAATTAAAGTACATTATAATTCTTTTTCAAAAGACGCTTAGGGAAAGGCGAGGAAATATTACAAAGATAATTTATATTATGGAGTGATAGGAAAGAGAAAGATGAGAAAGAAAAGAAAAAAAAAGAACAAAAAGAGAAGGATGTATTAAGTAAAAGGATCTCTGCCATAGAAGAGCAGAGAGCAGTGGCTGAAAAGATTATAATGAACGTCTGCCACAGTAGAGCAGATAGAAAAAAAAGTATTAATTAAAGGGATGTCTACCGCAGTAGAGTAGAGAGCAAAGATAAGAAAAGAAATTGAGTGTTGTTTGGGCTTTAGTGCCAAGTGTCTAGTAAGGACGACAATGCGTAACGCTCACTAGAGACCGAAAGGAAGGTTCTCCCATGAGAACGGTGATGCGTAACGCTCATGGAGGGGACGTTGGTTGAGATAGGGACGGCGATACGAAACGCTTATCTTAGGACGAATGTCGGGAATCGGGTAACAAACCGACACATGAGCTCATGGCCTGTATAGGACTAGACATGCATCATACTTGTTTGCGCATATTTGTTTGTGATTGTGTTTTCTATGATTTTGTGTGCTTGTGATTGGATTCTATGTTCTGCAATTGCTGAGTTGGATTATACTTTGTTGACTGTTGCTATTGACTGAGAATATAATAAAACGAACTTAACTTCTAACCCTGACCATACTAAGAATTCCCCAGTTCTTACCCCCTATTTCCATCCCTTTCAGCTATAGGTGCGAAGGTTTAGTGCGGAGCTATAGGAGCATAGAAGAATATATTCACGAGTTGAGTTGTAGAATTTATTTTTCCCTCGTCGTCTATTATTTTGGATTTTAGAGGGGTAGGACTTATAATTGAGGTTTTTTGAATAAGTCTGTGTATATAAAATTATGTGGATATATATATATATATATATACTTTTGTGATTAAGTGGTTTAAAATAAAGTCTCCTCTTGTTTTCTTAATTAAAGTTTTAGTTCCTATTCGTGAAGGCTCAATATTAAATAAAGATAGTATAAAATAAAAAGGTTTAGAGATAAGTAACGCCAAAGCTTTTAGTACGATCATGAGGTGCTAAAAGTTAGGGTGTTACACTTTTTATCACATTTCTTTTAAAATAAGCACTTTTAGAACTAAACATAAAATAACTTATTTATAAGTTACTTTTAATATAAGCATTTATTGTTTAAGCTACTTTTTCAAAAAGAGATTAATTAAGCTGTTTACCCAAACTAGACCTAAGTCAACTAGTTATATATAAATACGTATTTCCGATATTGAAACACCTAAATATACAAATACACATATCTCGGGTATTGAGTACCCAATTTCTGAACAAATATACAATTTGTATGTATCCTGGGTATTGTCGTGAAACAAATAAATAAATAAATAAATAAGGAAGAGGTAATAAATATAAAATAAAAAAGTATAATTAGATAACAATATTCACCACAATTACTTTCTCAATATAAAAGAGATGATTAATATATTTACTAATATTATATATAAAGAGTGACTTTGTAAATAAGTCTGCCAAATTATCACTTGAGTGGATCTTTTGAACATCAATTGTTCCTCGATGAGTGAAGAAGAATTTAGGAGAAATATGTTTTGTTCTATCACCTTCAATGTATCTACCCTTAAGTTGAGCAATGCATGCTGTATTATCTTCAAACAGGACAATTGGAGCTATGTTATGACCAATCAGTCTACATGATGACAGAATATATTGGATCAAATCCCTGAACCAAAAACACTCGCGACTTGCTTCATGTATCGCTAGTATTTCAGCATGATTAGAGGATGTTGCTGCAATCATCTGTTTCGTGGACTTGTATGATATAGCTGTACCACCATATGTGAACAAATACCCTGTTTGAGATCTCCCCTTATATGGATCAGACAAGTATCCTGCATCTGCATAGCCAACTAGTTGTGACTTGGATCCATAGGGATAAAATAATCCCAAATCAACTGTTCCATGAAGATATCGAAAGATTTATTTGATTCTATTCCAATGTCTTCTGGTTGGAGAGGAATTCTACCTTGCTAGTAATTTATAACAAATGATATATCAGGTCGTGTATTATTAGTAAGATACATTAGCGCTCCAATGGCACTAAGATATGGTACTTTAGGACCAAGGATGTCTTCATTTTCTTGTTTAGGACGGAATTGATCCTTTTCCACATCCAAAGACCTTACGATCATTAGGTTACTTAATGGATGTGACTTATCCATATAAAATCTTTTCAAGATCTTTTATGTGTATGTTGTTTGATGAATAAAGATCCCATTTTTTTTATGCTCGATCTGCAGGCCAAGACAAAATTTAGTCTTTCCAAGGTCTTTCATCTCAAACTCTTCTTTTAGAGATTTTATAATTGTTGGAATCTCTTTAGGAGTTCCAATGATACTTAAATCATCAACGTACACAGCAATTATAATGAATCCAGATGCAGATTTCTTTATGAAAATACATTGGCAAATATAATCATTCTTAAATCCATTTTTGGCTAGATACTCAGTAAGATGATTATACCACATTCGTCTAGATTGCTTTAGACCATATAAAGATCTTTGCAATTTAACTGAGTATAACCTATGCATATATTCATTGGATGGTTTAGACATTTTTAGTCTTTCAGGGACTTTCATATAGATATCATGATCTAAGCCGTATAAGTAGGCTGTTACCTTATCCATTAAATGCATATGTAATTTATGATATACGGATAAACTGACCAAATAACGCAATGTTATTACATCCACCACAGGGGAATATATTTCTTCATAATCTATCCCATGCCTTTGTGAAAAACCTTATGCTGCAAGTCGAGCTTTGTAGCGTACAACTTCATTTTTCTCATTTCGTTTTCTCACAAATATCCATCTGTATCCAACAGGTTTTACATCTTCTGGTGTACGGACTACAGGTCCAAAGACTTCATGTTTTGCAAGTGAGTCTAACTCAGCCTTCATAGCTTCTTCCCATTTTGGCCAATCATTTCTTTGTCGACATTCTTCGACTGTTCTTGGCTTAAGATCCTTACTTTCATGCATGATATTTAATACCATATCATATGCAAATATTTCATCAACAATTGTATTATTTTGGTCCTATTTTTCTCCTGTAAAGACATAATTTATCGAGATCTCATCATTTTCTTAATTTTCAGGTGCCTAAACGTCTTCTGGCGTTAAAAATATATCAGAATTTTGGACAACTGCAGATGTCTTTACTATGTCTTTTTCAACAGGAACAATATTTACCTCTTTTTTTTCGAGGATTTTTGTCTTCGAAACCGATAGGCCTACCACACTTCTGACGTGAATTTGTTTCGGTGGCTACTTGTCCAACTGGGACATCAATTCGAATTGGGGCATTTTCAGCTGGTACATAAGATTTGGTTATCCTCTTTATATCAGAAAATGCATCAGGTAATTCATTTGCTATTCTTTGCAAATGTATAATCTTTTGAACTTCTAGGTTCACATTACCCTGATCGAGGATCTAAATGCATCAAGGATGATGCATTCCAATTAAGTTCCTTTTCAGGAAGCTTATTCTCTCCCTTTAATGTTGGAAGTTTTGATTAATCAAAATCACAATCCGCAAATCAGACTTTAAATACATCTCCAGTTTGTACCTTAAGATACCTCACTATAGAGGGAGAATCATGTCCAACATATACCCCCAAGTTTTTTTGGGGTCCCATTTTGGTGTGAGAAGGTGGTGCAATGGGAACATATATCGCACACCCGAATATTCTTAAATGGGAAACATTTGGATGCTGGCCAAAAGCTAATTGCATAGGAGAGAACTGATGGTAACTTGTGGGCCTCAAACGAATAAGTGTTGTGGCATGTAAAATAGTATGCCCCCAAGTCAAAGTTGGGAGATTTGTTCTCATAAGTAAAGGTCTAGCAATTAATTGGAGGCGTTTAATAAGTGATTCTGCTAACCCATTTTGTGTGTGAACATGAGTTACTGGATGTTCAACGCTTATTCCATTAGCCATACAATAAGCATCAAAGGCTTGGGAAGTAAATTCACCAGCATTATCAAGACGAATTGCTTTGATTGGATTTTTTGGACATTGTGCTTTTAATCGAATAATTTGAGCAAGTAATCTCGCAAACACCAGGTAGCGAGAAGACAACAAGCACACATGTGACCATCTCGAAGATGTGTCTATTAAGACCATAAAATATCTAAAAAATCCACATGGTGGATGAATAGGTCCACATATATCGTCTTGAATCCTTTCTAGGAATTCAGGGGACTTAAATCCAATCTTTACTAGTGATGACCTTAAAATCAGCTTTCCTTGAGAACACGCAGCACAACAAAATTCACTATATTTAAGAATCTTTTGGTTCTTTAGTGAATGTCTATGGGAGTTTTCAATAATTCTCCGCATTTGTAAGAACTGGAGTTTTCACGAATAAAATCATTTAAATGCCCAAATTAGATTCCGGAGTGTTGGAATGAAAATTTGGGGATTTAAATATGATTTTTGGACTCAGTAGGTCTTTCCGAGTCAGAAAATGTGTTTTCTGCAAAAAACCGTGAAAAACTACGAACCGACAGTTGAACCGGCCGAACCGATTTAAGTCTGTCTGGTACTGTGCGAGGAAAAGTGAAAAAAGTCGAAACCTTAGAAAAATATTAGGAATGGAAAATGGGGCGTTAGTGTTAAAGGTTTGGCCTAAAGTTGGACCGAACGGGCTAAAAACGCTAACGGGTTGGACCGGGCCCAAGGTCCAACATATATAAGCTCATTTAATGAGCTTTGAGTTCATTTTCAGCCCAAAAAGAGAGAGCCACGCGGTTTTGAGAGAGGAAAAGAGAAGGAGTGGTGTTACTATTCACCTCCACCTTCCGGGAGCGATATCTTGAGCTACGGAGCTACGGAGCTCCGATTGACGAGCCGTTTGCGGCCACGCGAAACTCTCGACGAGTTCTTCCTTTATATCTAAAGAAATCTGGTAATATCTCGCATCTCACTCCCCAGTTTTCTACCCTAAGATTATGCACGATTTTGGTTATGGGTTTTGAGTAGATTTTGTGATTTTGCTTGTTTAGGTGATTTCTAGTAGCGGGTAATTGTTAGATTTTACCCCTAATCACATTGGATAAGGTAAGGTTTCACTAAACCCTTGTGTTTAGTTGTTTTATGTATATTAGGTTTTGATTTTGGTGATATATGTGTTGTTAGTTTGAGCTTTGGTGTTTGTTGGAGTTGGTTGAGGCTTTGGACCAAGTTTGGTGATTTTGTTTTGGTGTTTGGAGTATTTGGGAATCGGCCAGGGTATGATTTCGGTTTTCTTTATGTAATATGTAATGTTTCTGGACAATTAGGCTAGTGGACCCTAAGATAGGATTGAATATATTGATGTTTGTGATATATGTTTGATGATGAGATTGAGGGAAATGTATGTGTTGGAGTATGATGTGTGATGAATATGGATGAGAATTATTGTTGATGTTTTTAAAAATATTGATTATTGATGAATGTGTGAATTATTGTATTTTAGGAGTGTTGTTGTCATTGTGGACGAATAATGATGGATATTAATGTGGTAATAGTGTTGTGTAGAAAGAATTGGAATAATAATTGTAATGATTATATGAAGGTTGATGATGAATGTTGAGATTTGTGTTGATTGTTGAGGTTCTGGTTGGTTGATGATGATTATGAGTGTGGATTTATGATTAAGTTGGAAATTATGAATTTGGTAGTGAGATATAGTATAATGCTTGAGTAATTTAAGTGAAATTAAGGAGAATGATATGAAGAAGTAAGGTGTTATGTGTGGTAGTGGTTTGTGATGATTGGGTAGGTTTTGATTTGGTTTTGAATGGAAAGTTGGTTAAAATTTGAGGTTATGAGGTTTTGGGTAAAAGTGGAATTTTGATGAACTTTGCTTGACCATAACTTTTGCCTCGGTTTTAAAAATTTGTTGCAAATGATTTAAAATTAAAGATCTTTGAAAATCCTTTAAATAGATGTAAATTTTGGGAAATTTAGAATTTTGTAGAGGAAGTTATGATAATTCAAAATCTGGTGTTGAAAACTGGAAATTCTGCAAAGTTGCAGAATTCTGAGTTTTCTGATATGTGCGGTGATAAACCCCAATTTTGTGGTTTATATTGTGTAGAATTTGGGGGTTTTGTCACTATTTTTCACACTTATTCACAAGAATTGCATGGTTTTGTGTTCTCTTCCTAATATTGCTTCATGATGGAAAACATGCTTCTTTTGTCTTATAATTGCTATATTTTGATCCTCTTTCATTACCATTCGATACCGTGACGTGTTTATTGAGTGATTTCAGAATTTATAGGGCAAGAATGGCCTAAAAGAGAGAAAGAAGCATGTACAAGAGGAAGGAACATGAAGATTTGGATTTTGGAAATTTCAGCATGGGCGCGCACGCGCACCTCACGCGGACGCGTGGATGTGGACAACTGGAAGCGGCGCGCGAAGTTCGGCGCATCCACGCGGATTAGAGAAATCCTCATCGACGCGCACGCGTACATGGCGCGCGCGTTTGGATCGCAAAATCAGTCGGCGCGCATGCATGCATGGCGCGTACGCGCGGTAAGCTGCACGTGACCTCATTAAAGGAAATCGTGCCTGGCAATTTCTGAGGCTCAAGAGGCACAAATTCAAGCTGGTTTTGCATGGAAAAGACCCATGGATGCAAGGGAGAAAGGGGGGGGGGATCATTCATTCACACTTAGATACAATTTTTAGCTAGTTTTTGGTTTTTGTTCTTCTAGAGAGAGAAACCCTTGTTCCTCTCTAGATCTAGTTTGATTTGATCTTCCCTTGTGAATTCTGAATTGGATCTTGTTGAATTCTAGTTTTGATTACTTAATTTGAATTCCCTAGTATAATTTTGTTTAGATCTTGTGTTAGATTTATGTTTTCTTGCCAATTGTTACTTTCTACCCATTTTATGAATCTTGTGGATCTTTAGTTGTTAATGCTACATTGATGATTTCCATGGTTAATTGTGTTGTTTGAGTGATTGTATATTGATAATTCTTAGTGGGTACTTGTTAATTTCAATTTAGTTGTATTTTGAATATGTCTTTTAGTAATGCTTACCATGTGTTTGATGAAATGTTTTCTTTGATTATGGAGTAGTTTTCTTTACCATATGTGGGTACTTGTTTGATTATGGCCTAAGCTAAGGGAATTGAGTGACCTTGAGTCATTGGGTCTCATTGAATTGGTGATTTGAGAACCCTTGGTGATCAATTTGATACCCATTGACACTAACCCACTAGTAATCTAATTAGTAGATAGGTTGGGACTTATGGGTTGATGTGATTAAACTGATTTGACATACTTCAAGCTTAGGAGTAGACACTACGTACTTAAGGCTTTTGGGAAGTAGACTTAATGGGTTGGTACCTCATAATTATCAATATTTGGTATGAAGACAAGGATGGCGATCTCAATTCCCATGCCTAGCCAAGAGTTGCTTTTATTATTCATATTTGAAAACCAAAATTTCAATTGCTTAATTCTAGTCATAGTTACTTGTTAGTTTTAGATTAGAATTATATTACTCGTCCTCTTATTAGTTTAAATTGCTCATGCCTTGCTTTAGGTACTTGAGTTAGTTTCTTGCATCTTAAGAATTCTTGTTTGATTGAGTCTTTTAGTTTAATTTCTTGCTCATAACTTGCAACCTCGGAATTCTAACTAATGTTGAAGTACACGTTTGCCCATTCCTTGTGAGACGACCCGAGGTTTGAATACTTCGGTTACTTTTATTGGGAATTGAACTTGTGACAACCAATTCCTTCAAAATTTGATCGAGAGATATCAGTTGGTTTGTAACTATTCTTACAACGAAGTTCTATTTCTATTTCTATTAAGAGAAATTCTAGACCGGTTACTGGGGAATGGTTGTAACATATGCCTTGATATTGGTTATGTGAATATGTGAATATTGTAGATAGTTTACTTGCTTTCAATACTTAGCTATAGTTTATATTTCTTTTGTATGTGTGCTATGACTCCCAAGTTTGATGACTCGGTCTCAACCGAATTCTATCTTAGCCGAGTTTGACCTTGAGATTGAAAGAACTTTGTTACACACTCGGCAAGCTAGACGGTGATTGGACTATACGGCTAGTACTTCGGCCTCTCTTGAGGAACATACCGAATCACTAGATGGTACCGAGAGTAACTTGGAGTCTGCTACTTTCTATTCTTCTGTTGGCACTACTAATAGATCTTTGCATCCTACAGTGAACCATACATGGCAGAGCCACGACGGATCACTTTGCATGAGCAAGGGGCTCCGGATATCATACTTCAACCTTTGCAAGCGAGGTATCCCAACCTTGACCCAAACTTTGAGTTGAAGAGTAGCTTGATAAATCTACTTCCTAAGTATCATGGGTTGCCGGGTCAAGACCCCATCCGACATCTAAGAGATTTTCAAGTTGCTTGTTCTACGGCTCGAAGGCATGGAGCCGATGAGGTGGCTATTATGGTTTTTGCCTTCCCTTTCTCTCTTGAAGGGCAAGCAAAGACATGGTTTTATTCGCAACCGGATGAGATTGTGACCAATTGAAATTTCTTGAGAAGAGAGTTTCTAGATAAATTCTTTCCACCGGAGAAGACCGACTACATCCGGAAGGAGATCTCGGGTATAATGCAAAAGGACCAAGAGAGATTGTATGAGTATTGGACTCGGTTCAAGAGGCTATTGGAATCTTGTCCACACCATGGATTGAACACTCACTTGCTCATTAGTTACTTCACCGGAGGTCTTTGTGCGGAAGATAGAAGATTGCTCACCGCTTCTAGTGGTGGCTCCCTTTCAAAAACAAGATGGAAGGAGAAGCCTGGAGCTTGATAAATGATGTTGCCGAGGCTACACAACATGTAAAGGTGAGAAGTAATCCTCTCAAGGGTGTGGTAGAACCATCACCCTCAAAAGGAATACTACTCCATCTAAGCCATACAAGCCCCACCCCAAGTTGCTCAACTTAAAGGCCCTCCTAGAATTTGTGGTTTGTGCTCTAGCACCACACATTACACCAATCAATGTCATCAAATTCAAGAGGAGTATGCCCTTGCCATGGCCAATGTGAACTACAACAATTGTCCGCACTATCCTTCTCAAGGCCAAAATAACTACTCTCATGGTAGTAATCAAAATCAAGGGTGGAGGGATAACGCACAAGGGAGCAATCAAAACCAAAGATGGAACAACTCTTCTTCTCATTACAACAACAACCAATCTTCATCTCAATATCACCATAACAACAACAACCACCAAGCCAACCAAAACTACCACAACCAAAACCAAAATAACTACACCAAATACCAAGCACCACACCATAGACAACAATCCAACCAAACCTCCTCATCTTCCACCAATCAAGTTGATGAGCTTAGAGCCGCTATGGAGAAACGGGACGAGAGTAACAAGGCTCAATTCGATGCCTTGGGCACTCAATTGGCTAACCTCACCGACATGATTTCAAAGATGTCCATGTCCTCCTCCAACAACAACACCAACCAACCCTCGAGCTCTTCTAACCTTCCATCCCAACCCCTTCTAAACCCCAAAGGCGGTCTCAACACCATCACTCTACGGTCGGGGACTACATTGGAGGAGATACCTCCTAGGATCATGGAAGACATTCATGAGGAAGAAGTGGTCGTTGAAGCTCCACATGAAGAAGATGAGGTAGACAAAAGGCATGAGGGAGAAGGAGTAAGCCTTAAGGAACCCAAGAGGAAAGCTATAGTGGATGAGTCCATCCCTATCCCATTCCCTTCCATGGTGAAGAAAACAAAGAAGACTCCAGAATTTGATTTAAACATGCTTCAAGTGTTCAAGAAAGTTGAGGTAACCATACCACTTCTTGATGCAATCCAACAAATTTCGAAGTATGCAAAATTTTTGAAAGACTTGTGTACACACAAGGATAGGATAGGAGAGTTGGAGACATTATCCTTGGGTAGTTCAATTTCTTCCTTGATGGAGCCAATTCCAAAAAAATGTGGTGACCCTGGGCCTTGTTTGGTGTCTTGTTGTATTGGTGGATACACTTTTCATGACTGTATGTGTGATCTAGGGGCTTACGTAAGCATCATGCCGCTCTCTATTTTTGTGCGGTTGAATTTAGTTCCATTAAAGAAGTCGGCGGCGAAGTTTGCCTTAGCCGATAAAAGTGTGGTCACTGTGATGGGAATAGCAGAAGATGTACTTGTGGCGATCAAGGACTTAGTCTTTCCGGTTGACTTTTACATCCTTGAAATGCCTCCAACAGAAAATAGAAGCCCATCCTCCATTCTACTTGGTAGACCCTTCCTTAAGACCTCTAAATTCAAGTTAGATGCCTTCACCGGCACATATTCCTTTGAGGTCGGAGACAAGACTATGAAGTTCAATTTGGAAGAAGCCATGAAGCATCCTCCCAAAGAACATTCTGTTTTCCGATGTGATGTAATCGATGAAGTGGTAGCGGAAGTGCGAAAAAAAGACCACGACAAGTTATGCTACCCCATTGTTGAAGAGATGGATAATCAAGAGGGTGAACAAGAGAAAGTTGTTGAGAATGAACTCCATGAGCTTGATAAAAAGGAACCTCAGCTTGAGGCAAAAAGTGAACTGAAACCTCTTCCATCTCATTTGAAGTATGCTTTCTTAGAAGACAAACAAAGGTTTCCGGTCATTATTGCTAGTGAGCTTTCTAGTGAAGAAGAAGGAAAGCTCCTAGATGTTCTAAGAAAGTACAAGAAGGCAATTGGTTGGAGACTAGCCGATATTGTGGGGATTGACCCCCGCAAGTGCATGCATCGTATCTTTCTCCAAGATGGAGCTCGGCCGGTTCGGCAACCACAAAGAAGACTCAACCCAACCATCCTTGATGTGGTAAAGAAGGAGGTCACTAGGCTACTTGATGCGGGTATCATATACCCAATTTCTGACAGTGAGTGGGTGAGCCCGGTCCAGGTTGTTCCCAAGAAATCGGGCATCACTGCGGTTAAAAAGGATGATGGCGAAGTGGTCACCAAGAGAGTACAAAATGCATGGCAACTGTGCATCGATTATAGAAGATTGAACGCCGCTACAAGGAAGGACCACTACCCTTTGCCCTTTATCGACCAGATTGTGGACTGTTTGGCGGGTAAATCCCATTATTGCTTTCTTGATGGATTCACTGGTTACTTCCAGATTCACATTGCCCCTGAGGATCAGGAAAAGACCACATTCACTTGTCCTTTTGGCACCTTTGCCTACAAAAGGATGCCATTTGGACTATGTAATGCACCTGCTACTTTTTAACGGTGTATGACAAGTGTCTTTTCCGATCTGATGGAGAATTGTCTGGAAGTATTTATGGATGACTTCAGTGTTTATGGAACTTTATTTGATTGTTGCTTAGAGAACTTGGCCAAGGTCTTAGCTAGATGTGTTGACACTAACTTTGTCTTGAACTTTGAAAAATGCCACTTTATGGTAAGACAAGGTATAGTGTTGGGGCATGTAGTATCTAGTAAAGGCATTTCTGTAGACCCGGCCAAGGTCGATATTATCACCACTTCACCTCACCCCTCATCTGTGAGGGAGTTCTGCTCGTTTTTGGGACATGCAGGATTCTACAGGCGCTTTATTAAGGATTTCAGCAAGATTGCTTTGCCATTGTCGCGCCTACTTCAAAAAGATGTGGACTTTGAGTTTGACAGTGCATGTGTGAATGCGTTCGAAGAGTTAAGGAAAGTTCTTACCACAGCACCGATTGTGCGAGGCCCCAACTGGATGCTGCCATTCGAGATAATGTGCGACGTGTCAAACTATGTTGTAGGTGCCGCGCTTGCATAGCGCGATGGTAAACTTCCTTATGTCATTGCTTACTCTTCCAAAACATTGGATGTAGCACAATCCAACTATACCACTATAGAAAAGGAACTCCTAGCTATTGTTCATGCTTTAGATAAATTCAGATCTTACTTGCTATGGTCCAAGATAGTGGTATACACGAATCATGCAGCTTTGAAGTACTTATTGACAAAGAATGAGTCAAAACCTAGACTCATACGTTGGATCCTGCTTTTGCAAGAATTTGACATTGAGATTAGGGATCGCAGTAGATCTCAAAACTTAGTTACAGATCATTTAAACCGCCTTGAGAATTTAAAATTTGACCCATTTCTGATCAATGACTCATTCCCATTGGATAGTTTGCATGCTGTGTCGGATAGCTTTCCTTGGTTTGCACCAATGGCGAATTACTTGGTTGCAAAAATCTTCCCTCCTAACTTTTCTAAAAACCAAAAGGACAAGTTGAGGAGTGACTCCAAATACTACATTTGGGATGACCCTCACTTGTGGAAGAGGGGAGTGGACCAAGTAATTCGAAGATGTGTCTCGGAATTTGAAATTCAACCCATTCTTGAAGCTTGCCATTCGTCCGAATATGGTGGCCACTTTGGCCCACAGAGGACAGCTAAAAAGGTGTTGGATTGTGGACTCTAGTGGCCAACCTTATTCATGGATGCTAACCGGTTCTGTGTGTCTTGCCATCAGTGTCAGAAGTCGGGAAACACGTCCCAAAGGGATGAGATGCCTCAGCAACCTATGTTGTTCTGTGAGATATTTGATGTATGGGGTATTAACTTTATGGGACCGTTTCCCAAATCAAGTGGGTATCTATATATTCTGTTAGCGGTTGACTACGTGTCAAAGTGGGTAGAAGCAATACCTACCCGCCTTGACGACGCCAATACCGTCATTTCTTTTATTAGAAATAACATTGTATGCCATTATGGGTCGCCATGAGCAATCGTGAGCGACCAAGGATCCCACTAAGTAGAGGCACTGCTCAAGCACTATGGGGTATTGCATAAGGTTGCCACTGCTTATCACCCACAAACCAACGGATAAGCGGAAGTGTCCAACCGGGAGATTAAGAGAATTTTAGAGAAAGTGGTAAATCCACAAAGGAAGGATTGGAGCCTTCGGCTGGGAGATGCACTATGGACGTATAGGATGGCCTACAAGACTCCGTTGGGGATGAGTCCCTTCCGGATCGTCTATGGTAAGGCATGCCACCTTCTGGTGGAAATTGAGCATTAAGCCTATTGGGCGGTAAAGCAGTGTAACATGGATTTCACCAAGGCGGGTGTGGCCAGGAAATTGCAACTAGAGGAGCTTGAATGTTTGAGGATTGAGGCATATGAGAATGTCTGAATCTACAAAGAAAAGACTAAAGCCTTTCATGATCACCACATCCGAAGGAAGGACTTTCAAGAAGGTGATGAGGTTCTCCTCTATAACTTGAGGCTTCGATTTATGCCTGGCAAGCTCCGTTCTAGATGGGAAGGACCCTTCAAGGTGAAAGAGATAAAGCTCTATGGAGTGGTAGAATTGTTTGACCCTCAAAGTGACATAACTTTCAAAGTGAATGGACATAGAGTGAAGAAGTACCATGGCTACAAGTCACCAAGAGAAGTAGAAGTGCTCCTACTTGAGGATGCACCAAAAGGAGAGGAAGCTTAAGCGAAGGACCGTCCAACTTAAGGACGTTAAAGAAAAGTGCTTGGTGGGAGGCACCCCACCGTGGTAAGATCTTCCTTTTGTATACCTTCTTGCTTTTAGCTTTAGATTCTTGTACATTTTGTGACTTCTTGATGTTGTTGATTGCTTAGGAATGATAGTTTTGTTGGTCTTGTTGACTTATTAGGATGTTCATATAGATTCCATCATTCTTGGTATGAATGAATTATTGAAGTTGGAGAAAATGCTTTGTTTTGAATAGTTCATGAATTTGTGAGTGTTTCCTTGACTATCTAGCTTAAACACCTGGCAAGAATGTGATAGAATAGCCCTTTCTATGTTGTTTGAAAAAAAAAAGGGGAAGAGGACATCCCCGCGCGACCGTGCTGTGCGCGCGCGTGCCGGTGGTGCATTTTACTCTCCTGGTACAAAAAACCCGAGAGTTATGCCCACCTTGTGCCTACTTCGTGCTAGGCACCCACGCGCAAGCGTGCGTGACGCCTGCGCGCCCCTTGTAACTTAGCCATCGACGCGCAAGTGCACTGTGCGCGCTCGCGTCGGCTGTGCAATCTGGACTCCCTGGTACAAAAACCAGAGAGTTGTGCCATATTTGTGCCTATTCTGTGCCCGCGACTGACGCGCAGGCGTGCTTCATGCATCTGCGTCGGTCGCCACCTTCATCAGGCACGCGTCCGCGCAGTGTGCGCGTCCGCACCGCCTGTGTTGCATGCAAACTCTGGTACAAAAACCCGAGAGTTAGGCCTACTTTGTGCCAACTCTATGCCAGGAGCCCAACTGTCTTCACGCGTACGCGGCCTTGACGCGTACGCGGCCCTCGCTCAACCCTCACCAACGCGCAAGCGCACCGTGCCCGCGCGCGTCGGTTGCGCGAACCAGTTTTAAAGCTAGATTGCCCTGCTTCTTTCCTTCTCTCACCTCTTTTCCTTTATTCTTCTTTCTTCCATCACCTCTCCTTCCTTCTTCCTCTTCCATAATCCACCACCACCATCTCCGGCCACCCACCGGCGACCACCACCAACTCCGGTGGCACCACATCTCTTCTCTCTCTTTGTCATTTTCACAAAAAGAAAACTCCACCTTGTTCTTTTACACTTCTCAAGGTTCTACTTCTTCTATATCTCATTTCTTTTTGTTGATTCTCGTAATTTCTCTTTTAGTTGCATGATTATACCACTTGCTTTTTGCTTGTCTACTTTTTCTTTTCTTGTTTTTCATGGATGTTGAACTTGAGTTTTAATTTGCTTTGATAGATCTTCTTGTTGTCTTTCATTATCTTTGTCAGTAGGTGATGTTCTGTGATGATTGATATTTCATTTTGGGCCTCTAATTAGTCGAGTATCTCATATTTGCTCATTGCTTGATAACTGCACGCGAAGTGTTCGAGGAAATACACGAATGCCATTTTGGTTTGTTTTAGTCTTACAACTTTAATTTGGTGCTTCCTCTTCATTCACTTGCTTTCTTCTAAGTGCATTGAGTCCACTTTGCCTTATGCTTGTGATGAGCGGATATTTTATATGCTTTTTGGTGGTATTTTCATGCAGTTTTTAGTATGATTTAGCTACTTTTTAGTATATTTTTATTAGTTTTTAAATAAAAATCATATTTCTGGACTTTACTATGAGTTTGTGTGTTTTTCTGTGATTTCAGGTATTTTCTGGCTGAAATTGAGGGACCTGAGCAAAAATCTGATTCAGAGGTTGAGAAAGGACTGCAGATGCTGTTGGATTCTGACCTCTCTACACTCGAAATGGATTTTCTGGAGCTATAGAAGCCCAATTAGCGCTCTCTCAATTGCGTTGGAAATTAGACATCTTGGGCTTTCCAGCAATATATAATAGTCCATACTTTGCCCGAGTTTTGATAACACAAACTGGCGTCTAAACGCTAACTTTCTACCCTTTTCTAGCGTTAAACGCCAGAACTGGCATAAAAGTTGGAGTTAAACACCCAAACTGGCACAAAAGCTGGAGTTTAACGCCAGGAATAGCCTATACACGTGAAAGCTTCAATGCTTAGCCCAAACACACACCAAGTGGGCCCCAGAAGTGGATTTCTCCACTATCTATCCTAGCTTACTCATTTTCTGTAAACCTAGGTCACTAGTTTAGTATAAAAACCACTTTTAGAGATTCATTTTGTACCTCATGACATTTTACATTAGAACTTGTATTTTCTATAGCATGAGTCTCTAAACTCCATGGTTGGGGGCGAGGAGCTCTGCTGTGTCTCGATGGATTAATGTAATTACTTCTGTTTTCTATTCAATCACGCTTGTTTCTATTCTAAGATATTCACTCGCACTTCAAACATGATGAATGTGATGATCCGTGACACTCATCATCATTTGCACCTATGAATGCGTGCCTGACAACCACCTCCGTTCTATCTGCAATAGCTTGAGTGTGTATCTCTTAAGTTCCTGATTCACGAGTTTGATTGCATCTCCTGACAACAGAGCAATCAATTGGCAGCATTCTTGAGATCCGAAAAGTCTAAACCTTGTCTGTGGTATTCCTAGTAGGATCTGGGAAGGGATGACTGTGACGAGCTTCAAACTCATGAATGTTGGGCACAGTGACAGTGTGCAAAAGGATCAATGGATCCTATTCCAACACTAGTGAGAACCGACAGATGATTAGCCATGTACATGGACCATTTTCACTGAGAGGATGGATGGTAGCCCTTGACAACGGTGATCCACCAACATACAGCTTGCCATGGAAGGAGCCTTGCGTGCGTGAAGAAGAAGACAGTAGGAAAGCAGAGATTCAGAGGACAGAGAATCTCTAAAACCTCAACCTATTCTCCATTACTGCATAATAAGTATTATTTATTTCATGTTCTTTTGCTTTTCACAATTAAAACTAAGGATTTTTACTGATATCCTGACTAAAAGTTACACGATAACCATAGCTTGCTTCAAGCCGACAATCTCCGTGGGATCGACCCTTACTCACGTAAGGTATTACTTGGACGATCCCGTGCACTTGCTGGTTAGTTGTGCAGAATTGCAAAAGTGTGATTGCAATTTCGTGCACCAAGTTTTTGGCGCCGTTGCCAGGGATTGTTCGAGTTTGAACAACTGACGGTTCATCTTGTTGCTTAGATTAGGAAGAATTTACCTTTTTGGTTGGTTTAGAGTCACTAAATTTGAGTCTTTTAATATTGCTTTTGTTAAAATTTTAAAATTCTTGTTTTCTTTTTCTAGATTAATTTCGAAAATCTTTAAACCAATAACCTCATAATTTAGTCATCTGTTTTAAGTTTAGTTTCTTGCTTTTATTTTTCTTTCAAATTTTCGAATTATATGTTCCCTGTTCTTTCTTAATCTTCAAGTTGCTCTTGTTTATTTTCCTTGTTTGGTCTTTAGTTTTTCTTGTTTTGTGTTTTTCCCTGTTTTTCTTGTGCATTTTCAAATTATTAGCGTTCAAAGTATAAAAATTTTTAAGTTTGGTGTCCTTGGTGTTTTTAATTCCTTAAAAATTTTCAAAAATTTGTTCTTGGTGTTCATCTTGATCATCAAAGTGTTCTTGGTGTTCATCTTGACATTCAAAGTTTTCTTGTTTGTTTTCTTCGTTCTGATCTAAAAATTTTAAGTTTGGTGTCATTTTTATTGTTTTTCTCTTTCTTCATTAATTTCAAAAATATCTTTTCTCTTTATTTTAATTGATTTTCGAATTTTTCCTTTAAAAATTCAGATTTTTATTTTAAAACTTTCTATTTTATCTTATCTTAGTTTTGAAATTTCAAAATTCAAATCTTTTTCGAAAATCATATCCAAAAATTTTCAAATCTTTTCAATTAATTAGTCATTTCAACATTCAAATTTCTTTTTATTTTCCTTTTCTTTTAATTTTCGAAATCTATGTTCTATTTTCTAATTATTTTACTTTATTTTATTCCATCTTATTTTCCTTTTAATTCGGTTATGCTTAATTAAATAAAATAAAAACAAAAATACATTCTCTCTACAATCCACATCATCTACCATTCTCCATCATGGACCTAAGTGGAAATGAACAGTCCAGAAGGACTCTGGGGTCATATGCTAACCCCACTACTACTGCATATGGGAGTAGTATCTGTATACCCCCATAAGAGCCAGCAGTTTTGAGCTAAACCCTCAGCTCATTATCATGGTGCCGCAAAATTGCCAGTATTCCGGTCTTCCACAGGAAGAACCTACTAAGTTTCTGGCACAATTCTTACAAATTGCTGACACAGTATATGATAAGGACGTAGATCAGGATGTCTACAGATTATTACTGTTTTCATTTGCTGTAAAGGATCAAGCTAAGAGGTGGTTAAGTAACCAACCCACAGCAAGCATAAGAACATGGGAACAGTTATCAGACAAATTCCTGAATCAATTTTTTCCTCCAAAAAGGATGACATAGCTAAGGCTGGACATCCATGGCTTTAAACAAGAGGATAATGAATCTCTTTATAATGCCTGAGAGAGGTACAGAGGAATGCTAAGGAAATGCCCCTCTGAAATATTTTCAGAATGGGTGCAGTTAGATATCTTCTACTACGGGCTTATAGAAAAAGCCCAGATGTCTCTAGACCACTCAGCTGGTGGATCTATACACATGAAAAAGACAATTGAAGAGGCTCAAGAGCTCATTGATACAGTTGCTATAAATCAACATCTGTACTCAAGCAGTGAGTCCTCCATGAAAGAAGAGGCTAAGGCAGTATCTGATGATCTTAGTCCTCAAGAACAAGATGTTAAACTTAATCAGCAATTGCTTCTTATGACAAAACAGTTAGCAGAATTTAAAGAGATGCTCCAAGACACTAAAAATGCTAACAAGAATATGGAAGCACAGTTGAATCAGACAAGACAGCAGCTATCTAAACAGATAACAGAAGAATGCCAAGCTGTTCAACTAAGGAGTGGGAAGGCATTGAATAATTCAGCTCAAGGTAGCAGAAAGCCAAGAAAGGAACAACTGACAGAGGATGACCAAACCACTGCCCAAAATCCCTCTGAGGATAGTAAGAGCCCAGAGAGGAATAATTCTGGCGTTCAAACACCAGAAAGGGTGAAAAATTGGCGTTAAATGCCCAGTGGATGCCCACTTCTGGCTTTCAAATGCCAGAAAAGGGTGAAAAACTGGCGTTAAATGCCCATCCAACCCCTAATCCTGGCATTCAAACGCCAATGAGGGATCAGACACCTGCAAGTGCTGATAGTAACCCTCCTAAGAAGGCTTCTCCAACCACCTCTGTAGGAAATAAACCTGCAGCAACTAAGGTTGAGGAATACAAAGCCAAGATGCCTTATCCTCAGAAACTCCGCCAAGTGGAACATGATAAACAATTTGCACGCTTTGCAGACTATCTCAGGACTCTTGAAATAAAGATCCCATTTGCAGAGGCACTTGAGCAAATACCCTCTTATGCTAAGTTCATGAAAAAGATCTTAAGTCATAAGAAGGATTGGAGAGAAACTGAAAAAGTTTTCCTCACTGAAGAATGTAGTGCAGTCATTCTAAAAAGCTTACCAGAGAAGCTTAAAGATCCCGGAAGCTTTATGATACCATGCACATTAGAGGGTACTTGTACCAAGACAGCTCTATGTGATCTTGGTGCAAGTATCAACCTAATACCTGCATCCACTATCAGAAAGTTTGGCTTGACTGAAGAAGTCAAACCAACCCAAATATGCCTCCAACTTGCTAATGGCTCCATTAAATATCCATCAGGCGTAATTGAGGACATGATTGTCAAGGTTGGGCCATTTGCCTTTCCCACTGACTTTGTAGTGCTGGAAATGGAGGAGCACAAGAGTGCAACTCTCATTCTAGGAAGACCCTTCCTAGCAACTGGACGAACTCTCATTGATGTCCAAAAAGGGGAAGTGACCCTGAGACTCAATGAGGATGAGTTCAAGTTAAATGTTGTCAAAGCTATGCAGCATCTAGATACATCAAATGACTGCATGAGCATTGATATCATTGACTCCTTGGTGGAAGAGATCAACATGACTAAGAGTCTCGAATCAGAGCTAGAGGACATCTTTAAAGATGTTCAGCCTGATCTGGAGGAACCAGAGAAAACAGAAGAACCTCTGAAAACTCCGCAGGAATAGGAGAGGCCTCCTAAACCCGAGCTCAAACCACTACCACCATCCCTGAAATATGTATTTCTAGGAGAGGATGACACTTTTCCTGTGATCATAAGCTCTGCCTTAGAGCCACAAGAAGAGAAAGCACTACTTCAGGTGCTAAGGACACACAAGACAGCTCTTGGGTGGTCCATAAGTGACCTTAAGGGCATTAGCCCAGCCAGATGCATGCACAAGATCCTATTAGAGGATGATGCTAAGCCAGTGGTTCAACCACAGAGGCGGTTAAATCCGGCCATGAAGGAAGTGGTGCAGAAAGAGGTCACTAAATTACTAGAGGCTGGGATTATTTATCCTATTTTGGATAGCCCCTGGGTGAGCTGTGTCCAAGTCGTCCCAAAGAAGGGAGGTATGACAGTGATTCATAATGAAAAAAATGAACTGGTTCCTACAAGAACAGTTACAGGGTGGCGTATGTGTATTGACTACAGAAGGCTCAATACAGCCACCAGAAAGGATCATTTTTCTCTACCATTCATTGACCAGATGCTAGAGAGACTAGCAGATCATGAATACTACTACTTTTTGGATGGCTATTCAGGTTACAACCAAATTGCAGTAGATCCTCAAGACCAAGAGAAAATAGCATTCACATGTCCATCTGGAGTATTTGCCTATAGAAGGATGCCATTTGGTCTGTGCAATGCGCCTGAAACCTTTCAGAGATGCATGCTCTCTATCTTCTCTGATATGGTGGAGAAATTTCTGAAAGTCTTCATGGATGACTTCTCAGTATTTGGAGATTCATTCAGCTCCTGTCTTGATCATCTAGCACTTGTTCTGAAAAGGTGCTAAGAGACTAACTTGGTTTTAAACTGGGAAAAATGTCACTTTATGGTGACTGAAGGAATTGTCCTTGGGCATAAAATTTTGAACAAAGGAGTAGAGGTGGATCAAGCTAAGGTAGAGATAATTGAAAAATTACCACCACCTACCAATGTTAAGGCAATCAGAAGCTTTCTAGGACATGCAGGATTCTACAGAAGGTTTATAAAAGGATTTTTCAAAAATCACAAAACTCCTGAGTAATATGCTAGCTGCTGATACACCATTTGTCTTTGATACAGAGTGTTTGCAGGCCTTCGAGACTCTGAAGGCTAAGCTGGTCATAGCACCTGTCATTTCTGCACCAGACTGGACATTACCCTTCGAATTAATGTGTGATGCCAGTGACCAAGCTATTGGTGCAGTATTAGGACAAAGGCATAACAAGCTTCTGTACGTCATTTACTATGCCAGCCGTGTTCTAAATGACGCACAGAAGAATTACACAACCACAGAAAAAGAGCTGCTTGCAGTGGTTTATGCCATTGACAAGTTTAGATCCTATTTAGTAGGATCAAAAGTGATTGTGTACACTGACCATGCTGCTCTTAAATATCTACTCACGAAGCAGGATTCAAAACCCAGGCTCATAAGATGGGTGTTGCTTCTGCAAGAGTTTGATATAGAAATAAGAGATAGAAAAGGGACAGAGAACCAGGTAGCTGATCACCTGTCCCAGATAGAACCAGTAGCAGGGGTGTCCCTCCCTCCTACTAAGATCCCTGAGACCTTTTCGGATGAGCAACTCTTTGCCATTCAGGAAGTACCATGGTTTGCAGACATTGTAAACTATAAAACTATGAGATTCATACCCAAGGAGTACAGCAGGTCGCAAACAAAAAAATTAATTTCTGATGCAAAGTACTACTTGTGGGATGAGCCATATCTATTTAAGAGATGTACAGACGGAGTAATCCGTAGATGTGTACCTAGAGAAGAGGCACAGAAGATCCTATGGCACTGCCATGGATCACAATATGGAGGACATTTTAGAGGTGAGCGAACAGCCACTAAGGTCCTCCAATGTGGCTTCTACTGGCCTACTCTCTATAGAGATTCCCGAGAGTTTGTGCTTAACTATGATAGTTACCAGAGAGCTGGTAACCTGCCTTATGTTTATGCCATGCCTCAACAAGGGATCTTAGAGATTGAGTTGTTTGATGTATGGGGTATTGACTTTATGGGGCCTTTCCCACCATCATACTCAAACACTTACATTCTGGTGGCAGTAGACTATGTATCCAAGTGGGTAGAGGCAATTGCAACACCCACTAATGATACTAGGACAGTACTGATGTTCCTCCAGAAGTATATTTTCAGCAGATTCGGTGTCCCTAGAATACTAATCAGTGATGGAGGAACTCATTTCTGCAATAAACAGCTTGACTCTGCTCTGATCCGATATGGAATTAACCACAAAGTGGCAACTCCATATCACCCACAGACAAATGGGCAGGCTGAAGTCTCAAATAGAGAACTAAAATGAATTTTGGAATGGACTGTAAGTACCCGTAGAAAGGATTGGGCAAGGAGTCTGGATGATGCTCTATGGACATACAGAACTGCATTCAAAACTCCTATAGGGACCTCTCCATACCAGCTTGTGTATGGAAAAGCCTGTCACCTGCCAGTGGAACTTGAACACAAGGCCTACTGGGCAACCAGATCCCTAAACCTTGATGCCAAGTTAGCTGGAGAGAAAAGATTGCTCCAGTTGAATGAGCTAGAGGAATTCGGACTCAATGCTTTTGAAAATGCAAAAATTTACAAAGAGAAAGCAAAAAGGTGGCATGACAAGAAACTGTCATCCAGAGTCTTTGAGCCAGGATAGAAAATTCTGCTATTTAACTCTAGGCTCAGATTGTTTCCTGGGAAATTAAAATCCTGGTGGAGGGGACCATATGTGATCACAAGTGTGTCACCATATGGATATGTAGAGCTTCAGGATGCTGACACTGACAAAAAGTTCATTGTTAATGGACAGAGAGTCAAACATTATCTTGAAAGCAATGCTGAGCAAGAATGCTCAAAACTGAGACTAGACTAATGCTCAATAAAAAGGTCCAGCTAAAGACAATAAAGAAGCACTTGCTGGGAGGCAACCCAGTCATTAGCAAAGGTTCTTATTATTTAAATAATAATTATAGGAGTTTGATATAAATTATCTTTAAGGTTATTTGTCCAAATGCAGAAGTTTACAGAAGGATTCAGAGCACAAAGCAGAGAGAAAGATCTCACTGGTTCGAAAATGCCAGTAAGAGGTATTTTGGGCATTAAACGCCAGAATGGGTATCATTCTGGGTGTTTAACGCCAGTAAAGATACCTTTCTGGGTTAAACGCCAGAATAGGCACCATTCTGGGCGTTTAACGTCAGAGTTGCAGCATCCTGGGCATTTAAAAAAATGCCCAGTGATAAAGAATTTCTGGCGTTTAACGCCAGCCAGTATACCTGGTTGGGCGTTAAATGCCCAAAATGACCAACATATGGGCGTTAAACGCCAGAATGGATACCATTCTGGGCGTTTAACGCCATAAAAGATAGGGGGAGGTGATTTTGTTTCCACTTCAAATTTTTTCAAACTTTCATGTTTTAATTCATAATTTTCTGCATAAACATGTTACTAATTTTCATCACTTACACTCAATTTTTAAAAATTTAATAATCTTCTAAATCCCTTTTCAATTTTCTTTCAAATCCTTTCCAAATCTTTTTCAAAAACTCATTTATCTTTTCAATTTCTTTCCAAATCTTTTCCAACTCATCATACCTTCTTTTAATTCTTAGATGCATCAACAAATTTTCAGATTTAACTTCCTTATATCTTTTCCATATCTTTTGAATTTTAAAATCTCATCTTTTTCATATCATGATTCAATTTTTACCAATCATATCTTTCTATCATATCTTTTTCAAAATTTTTGAAACCCCACCCCTCCACTTTTAAATACACGTTCGGCCATCCCCATACCTCCACCATTCGAATCTGTCTCCCCTCTATTCTTCTTCCTTCCTTTCTTTTGCTTGAGGACAAGCAAACCTCTAAGTTTGGTGTGTTTTTCCGTGATCACTGAGCAAAACCTCACCAAGATCATGGCCCCTAAAGGAAAACAAACCACTCTAAGAGGCAAGAAAGAGAACAATCCAAAACCACTTTGGAATCAAGAGAGGTTCTTAACCAAAGAACATGCAGACCATTATCACAAAATAATGGGTTTGAGGTCAGTGATACCGGAAGTTAAGTTCGATCTGAAAGAAGACGAATATTCGGAGATCCAAGAACAGATTCGAAATAGAGGTTGGGAAATCCTAGCCAATCCTGAGACAAAGGTTGGAAGGAACATGGTCCAAGAATTCTACTCAAATATGTGATTAACAGATAAACATAGAATGACGGGAACTGCCTTCCATACCTTTCGAACCATGGTCAGAGGGAAGATTATCTACTTCCACCTTAACAAAATAAGAGAGGTCTTCAAACTGCCTCAACTACAAGATGATCCAGAATCCTTTAACAGGAGGATGGTGAGAGTAGATAAGCGTTTGGACCAAGTTCTAGAGGACATATGCCTCCCTGGAACTAAGTGGATAACCAACTCAAAAGGTGTCCCAAACCAACTCAAGAGAGGAGATCTCAAACTAGTCGCTAGGGGCTGTTGGACTTCATTGGGCATTCTATACTGCCCACTAGCAACCGCTCTGAGGTCACTGCCAAAAGAGTAGTGATGATTCATTGCATTATGCTGGGAAACGAAGTGGAGATTCATCATCTGATTTCTTGTGAGATCTACACAATTGCAAATAAGAACTCCACTGAAGCCAAATTGGCTTACCCAAGTTTAATCTCTCTACTATGTAAAGATGTTGGGGTAAAGATGGGAGTGGATGAGTTCATCTCAGTCGAGCATCCAATCACTAAAAAGTCAATGGAGTGACAACAAGTACACGACAACTCCATCAAGAGGAGGGCGCAGGAGTTCTTCCCAGAAATCCCTCAAATTGACTACTGGACCCGCCTAGAAGCATCTGTCACCAAGCTGCAAGAAGCTACGGATCAACTTAAGGAAGAATAGCAAAATCAGAATAGCATGCTCTGCAAGCTGCTTAAGGAACAGAAAAAGCAAGGGCGTGAGCTACAGGAGCTGAAGCGCCAGAAGCTCTCCCTTAAGGGACCAGACACCCCACAGATTGAAGGAGCATCCATTCCCTAAAATAAAGGTTGTTGAGTCCTAATCTTAAATCTGTGATAACTTTTATTATTAGAAACCTATCTTATGAATTACATGAGTATTAGTAATTAGGGTCTTTATTTTTATTTTTATTTTTATTTTTTATTTTTATTATCTCCAAGTAAGCTATAATTATTTTTCTCATTATCACCAAACATGAATAAAATAGTAGATTTTCTTTAGAGTAAGGAGGCAATTATTTCAAGCTTTCAATAAGAAAAAAATTCTAATTATTTTTATGTGGTGGCAACACTTTTTGTCTTCTGAATGAATGCTTGAACAGTGCATATTTTTGATATTGAAGTTTATGAATGTTAAAATTGTTGGCTCCTAAAAGAATGATGAAAAGAAAGAGAAATGTTATTGATAATCTGAAAAATCATAAAATTGATTCTTGAAGCAAGAAAAAAGCAGTGAAAAAAAAACGAAAAATAAAGAAAGAGCAAGAAGAAAAAGCCAATAGCCTTTTAAAGTAAAAGGCAAGGGTAAAAAGGATCCAAGACTTTGAGCATCAATGGATAGGAGGGCCCAAAAGAATGAAATCCTGGCCTAAGCGGATAAATCAAGTTGTCCCTAACCATGTGCTTGTGTCATGAAGGTCCAAGTGAAATGCTTGAGACTGAGTGGTTAAAGTCGTGATCCAAAGCAAAAGAGTGTGCCTAAGAACTCTGGACACCTCTAACTGGGGACTCTAGCAAAGCTGAGTCACAATCTGAAAGGTTCACCCAGTTATGTGTCTGTGGCATTTATGTATCCTGTAGTACTATTGAAAAACAAGATGCTTAGGGTCACAGCCAAGACTCATAAAGTAGCTGTGTTCAAGAATCAACGTATTAAAACTAGGAGAATCAATAACACCATCTAATTAGAATCTGAGCTTCACTTAAAACTCTGAGATGTATCACCTCTTGATCTTCTGTCTATCCTATTTTATTTATCTAGTTGCTTGGAGACAAGCAACAGTTTAAGTTTGGTGTTGTGATGAGCGGATATTTTATACGCTTTTTGGTAGTATTTTCATGCAGTTTTTAGTATGATTTAGCTACTTTTTAGTATATTTTTATTAGTTTTTAGATAAAAATCACATTTCTGGACTTTACTATGAGTTTGTGTGTTTTTCTGTGATTTCAGATATTTTCTGGCTGAAATTGAGGGACTTGAGCAAAAATATGATTCAGAGGCTGAGAAAGGACTGCAGATGCTGTTGGATTCTAACCACCCTGCACTCGAAATGGATTTTCTGGAGTTACAGAAGCCCAATTGGCGTGCTCTCAATTGATTTTGAAAGTATACGGGCTTTCCAGCAATATATAATAGTCTATACTTTTCACAAGTTTTGATAACGCAAACTGGCGTCTAAACGCCAACTTTCTACCCTTTTCTAGCGTTAAACGCCAGAACTGGCATAAAAGTTGGAGTTAAACGCCCAAACTGGCACAAAAGCTGGAGTTTAACGCCAGGAATAGCCTATGTGCGTGAAATCTTCAATGCTCAGCCCAAACACACACCAAGTGGGCCCCGGAAGTGGATTTCTGCACTATCTATCCTAGCTTACTCATTTTCTGTAAACCTAGGTCACTAGTTTAGTATAAAAGCAACTTTTAGAGATTCATTTTGTATCTCATGACATTTTACATCAGAACTTGTATTTTCTATGGCATGAGTCTCTAAACTCCATGGTTAGGGGTGAGGAGCTCTGCTGTGTCTCGATGGATTAATGTAATTACTTTTGTTTTCTATTCAATCACGCTTGTTTCTATTCTAAGATATTCACTCGCACTTCAAACATGATGAATGTGATGATCCGTGGCACTCATCATCATTCTCACCTATGAATGCGTGCCTGACAACCACTTCGGTTCTATCTGCAATAGCTTGAGTGTGTATCTCTTGGGTTCCTGGTTCACGAGTTTGATTGCATCTCCTGACAACAGAGCATTCAAATTCGTGAGACCAGAGTCTTCGTGGTATAAGCTAGAATTAATTGGCAGCATTCTTGAGATCCGGAAAGTCTAAACCTTGTCTGTGGTATTCCGAGTATGATCTGGGAAGGGATGACTGTGACGAGCTTCAAACTCATGAATGTTGGGCACAGTAACAGTGTGCAAAAGGATCAATGGATCCTATTCCAACACTAGTGAGAACCGACAGATGATTAGCCATGTACATGGACTATTTTCACTGAGAGGATGGATGGTAGCCATTTACAACGGTGATCCACCAACATACAGCTTGCCATGGAAGGAGCCTTGCGTGCGTGAAGAAGAAGACAGTAGGAAAGCAAAGATTCAGAGGACAGAGCATCTCCAAAACCTCAACCTGTTCTCCATTACTGCATAACAAGTATTATTTATTTCATGTTCTTTTGCATTTCACAATTAAAACTAAGAATTTTTACTGATATCCTGACTAAGAGTTACAAGATAACCATAGCTTGCTTCAAGCTGACAATCTTCGTGGGATCGACCCTTACTCACGTAAGGTATTACTTGGACGACCCAGTGCACTTGCTGGTTAGTTGTGCGAAATTGCAAAAGTGTGATTGCAATTTCGTGCACCAGCTTGCTAATTAGATACTCATTGAACATGACTTGCTCTTTGTTATGGATGCTTGAGATTATTCTTCTCATGCCATATTGCATGCTTTACTCACTCTCGCATCCCATGCCAAGTGTTGTGACCCATGCCTCTATGATCATTTTGTTGCACAATTTCTTTTGGACACTACCTCTCACTTGCCTGTTTTTGTTGAGATGATTCTATGGCTTTAATGTTTTCCCTTTTTTCCTTCCTTTTTCAGGATGGCCACCAAGAAAGGCAAGGAGAAAGCTTCAAGGAAATCGGCCACAAAGAGGGCACCCCAAAAGTCAACCTCCAAGGCGCACCCTACATTAAGATCCAAACTCCTATCTAAGAAGGCGAAGGCACCCGCTCCTATTGATGAAAAAGAGAAGAGCAAACCGGCAAAGGATTCTTCAAGGTTCCCCAACTGCTTCTGTGAACTTGTGTTTCCCGCCATGGTTGAGAGGAACTATCATGCCAAGCATTTACTCGCTCCACCGGACAAGGTTTCTCATTATATTCTACTCCACATTGAACGGCGAGGATGAGAGTTTCTTCTGAGAAAACCATAGGAGGTCAACCTCTCATGGGTGGTAGACTTCTACACTAACTACCATCTTCCCTCTCTTCAATTGGTATACGTGCGCCGGAAGCAAGTCCCAATTTCAAAAGAGGTTATTCAGTAAGTGCTTAATGTCCTACCGATACCAAGTGAAATGGATGGCTACCAAGAGGTCTTACGTCAGTGAGAAGAATTTGGGTTTGATTGGGACTCGATTCTTTGAGTCATTGCTGAACCAGAGGCATTTTGAACCCAAGGTCGACTCCGGATGCTGCCCAAGTGCATTGACGCACGTTCCCTCACTGTAGAAGCTAGAGCTTGGGCCCAGATCCTATCCCACTATGTGCTACCTAGCACCCACAAGTCGTCCTTCATGGTGGATCTCGCCTTGCTTGTTTGGTGTGTTCTCACGGAAAGACCGATGAACATTCCGCTTCTTATCAAGCAAGCGATGGGTCAAGTCCACGCCCGGGGTAATTTGCCATTTCCAGCATTGATGTCTGATTTAGTTACTGCTGCGGGTGTTCCTTGGGAAGCCATGGACACGAAGGCTATAATTCCGGCTAAGGGCGATGTTGTCCCAAGCGGAAAATACTTACAGCCTCCTATGAACAACCCAAGCCTTGACATAGCCCCTCAGCCTACTATTCCTTCCACCTCATCGTCACCACCACGGCAAAGATCCACCCATCAACAGATAGAAGATCTACACCGAAAGATTGATAGATATGAGCGGCGTAACCAACGCTGGTACACTTACATCAAGAAGCTCTTGCGTTGTGTTACCCCTAGCATGGAGGAACCCGAGATATTCACGTCCACCTCAAACCCAAGTGATGGGAGCTCTGATGAAGGGGATAGTGAAGGTTCCGGTCCCGACTGCCCTTTGTGCATTGTTGGTAGCATGGAGGACCGTGCTAAATTCTAAGCATCGGGAAGTCATTCGACCGATCTCCATGGGTAACAATCTCTTCCTTTCAACACCCATGGATTTATCTTTTGCTTAGTAGTTAGTAAATTGCATGTGTAGTTAGTCTTGCTTGTAAATACCCTTGCATGATAGTTAGTCTCTATAGAGTTACTTGGTCAAAAATAATGACTTCTTCCCCAAGAAACTATATTTTCGGGGTACCCTACCAATTTTGAAAAATATTTTTTGCGATAAACTTGCTTCAAGAATGTATTTTGGAACATAGTGATTGAGCTAAGAACACAAGCATATAAGTTTTGAGCCTATTGTGTGGTTATATCTTCTAACCACTAATTCCCCATTCTTGTGTGCATTATTCTCTCTCTATGATTGTAATCCTTGCTTTGTCTGATTCTATATGTCCATTACTTTGTGTATGAATGCATTTACATGATTGAGGCCATCATTTCAATAGTCACTTTTCCCAAACGGCCTTAACCCTTTTATCTACCATTGCTTTGAGCCCATGATAAACCTTTTTTTTTAAATAGAGCACATCAACAACCCTATGTGAAAAACAATGAATGTCCCTAAATTTGGATCCTTGATTAGCTTAGGTAAGTGAGGGTGTGTATCATTCAAATGGGAGGGTGTACTTGGGAACTTGGGTAGATGTAAAGGTGTGTATTTGTAGTTGTAATTGGAAATTCTGGGAGTTGAGAACATACTCATGTATTAAATGATTGAACCATATGCATCAAAACTTTTGTACATGAAACCCCAAGAAAAAAGGGGACAAAAAAAATTATATGTGTATATATGAGAATGTAAGAAAAAGAAATAGAAAAATAGAAGAAATAAAAATATGGAAAAAAGAGAAAGCAATGAAAGGGGACAAAAATGCCCCAAGACAAAGTAATAATAACAATGCATATGGGATGTGAATTGAAAACGAATGCATGAGTATGCGAAAAAGTGAAACGCATGGGTAGCTAGGCATTGTATTAGAGTTGTATAGGTTGTTCTATGTGTTTAGTGAGAACTTAGGTTAATCAAGGATTCAAATTTCAAGCTCACTTGACCATATGCATCCTTACCTTCACCCTAGCCCCGTCACAACCCATGAATAAGACCTCATGATATTTGTATACATGCATTAAGTAATTGTTGATTGTTAGATGAAAGAAAAATCTTGGAAAGCATGATTAGGAGAGGATTCATTGACGAACCCTATACACTTGAGCAAATAGAGCGGATACACTTCCGGTGAGGGTTCGATGCTCAACTCCTTGTTCCCGGCTTTCACAAGCATTCATCTAGCAAGTTATATGCACTTCATAGTGACGTCCAAATCGGTACGATTCATGAACTACATATCATTTCTGCCCCGTATGCTCATATGTGTTCTTGGAGGATAGATTTACCCTTGACCAAGTAGATATATGCTTTTAC
This sequence comes from Arachis ipaensis, assembly GCF_000816755.2. Lineage (NCBI taxonomy): Eukaryota > Viridiplantae > Streptophyta > Magnoliopsida > Fabales > Fabaceae > Arachis > Arachis ipaensis. The sequence continues at coordinate 55,874,831 of NC_029786.2, read as the reverse complement.
ATTAGTTGCATGCGTTCATTTAGGTGATTTGCACTTCATAAACCCTTTCTTACCATGATCTTTGGTCTTTTTATTTTTGGCATGAGGACATGCTTGGTTTAAGTGTGGGGAGATTTGATAAACCTCAATTTTGTGGTTTACATTGTATAGAATTTGGGGGGTTTTGTCACTAATTTTCACACTTATTCACAAGAATTGCATGGTTTTGTGTTCTCTTCCTAACATTGTTTCATGATGGAAAACATGCTTCTTTTGCCTTAGAATTGATATATTTTGATCCTCTTTCATTACCATTCGATACCGTGACGTGTTTATTGAGTGATTTCAGAATTTATAGGGCAAGAATGGCCTAAAAGAGAGAAAGAAGCATGCACAAGAGGAAGGAACATGAAGATTTGGATTTTGGGAATTTCAGCATGGGCGCGCACGCGTGTATGTGGACAGCTAGAAGCGGCGCGCGAAGTTCGGCACATCCGCGCGGATTAGAGAAATCCCCACCGACGCGGACGCGTACATGGCGCGCGCGTGGATCGCAAAATCAATCGGCGCGCGCGCGTGCATGGCGCGTACGCGCGGTAAGCTGCACGTGACCTCATTAAAGGAAATCGTGCCTGGCGATTTCTGAGGCTCAAGAGGCCCAAATTCAAGCTGGTTCTGCATGGAAAAGACCCAAGTATGCTAGGGGAAAAGGGGGGATCATTCATTCACACTTAGACACAATTTTTTGCTAGTTTTTGGTTTTTGTTCTTCTAGAGAGAGAAACCCTTGTTCCTCTCTAGATCTTGTTTGATTTGATCTTCCCTTGTGAATTCTGAATTGGATCTTGTTGAATTCTAGTTTTGATTACTTAATTTGAATTCCCTAGTATAATTTTGTTTAGATCTTGTGTTACATTTATGTTTTCTTGCCAATTGTTACTTTCTACCCATTTCATGAATCTTGTGGATCTTTAGTTGTTAATGCTACATTGATGATTTCCATGGTTAATTGTGTTATTTGAGTGATTGTATATTGATAATTCTTAGTGGGTACTTGTTAATTTCAATTTAGTTGTATTTTGAATATGTCTTTTAGTAATACCTACCATGTGTTTGATGAAATGTTTCCTTTGATTATGGAGTAGTTTTCTTTACTCTTGGCAACTTTCTTTTCCCAAACACTTCGCACTCTATTTCTTTTAGTAAGTTTCTTGTATATATTTGGAGTGTTTTTAACTGTTGCATTGCATCTTCTTTTGGTATATATATCATAGTTATATCTATTGCATTTTGCATCTTTTTCTTAGTATATATTTTATAGATAGAAGTTGTGATTGGATGATGTGAATAGTATAGCACCTAGTTCAATTCTGTTCTAATTGTTCATGTTAATTTTTGCTTGTTGAAAATTAGGAAAAGAACTAGGAAATTTTTGATAAAAATTGCATCCATCACAACATACATACATACATACATACATACATACATATAGGAAATAAGTTTGGTAAAACAACAAAGAATTTTCAAGAAATCTCTTTTTGGGCATTCCATTGATTAGATTTGAAAATTATTTTCTGAACTTTCTTGAAGTATCTTTTTATGGAACATAGAAAAGAGTTTGAATAAATACCAAGTGAGATTTGAGCTTAAATTGTGTGGTTGCACATTTTCCAACCACAAAATTTTGTTCTTGTGTGTTATAAACTCCTTTTATGTTTGTGATCTTATATTTGCTTTAATCTTTATGTCCTATATTTGTTGTTTTGAATGTATTTAGTATGATTGAGGCCATTTTATTTTAAATTAAACTTACTTAACCTATATGGCCAACCCTTATATCTACCTTTGTAACCACTTTTGAGCCTTTTAATTACCCTTTGTTCTAATTTTAAGCACATCATTTGCCCTAAGCGAAAATCAATAATGTCCATGTATTGTATCTTTGATTAGCTTGGGTTTGAGTGTGTGTGTTAATCAAGTGTGGGGAAATTTATAGGAAAACATTGGTAGTTAGTTTACTTTGGGTTTTCATTGAGAAAAATTTTGGGAAATGGGTAAACACTCATGCATTCTATACTTGAAACATATGCATCTCTTTTTTATGTTGAAAAAAAGAGAAAAAAAGAAAAGAAAAAAAAAGAAAAGAAAAGAAATGACAATAAGAATGAAAATAAGAGATGCATATGTGGTTGAATTGAAAAGAAAATGCATGAGTGAATGTGAGAAAGGGATAAATGGGTAGTTAGGATTGTTTTGTTGTGTATATAGGATGATATATAGGATTAGGTGGAATGCTTGAGCTAATCAAAGATCCAATTTATTAGCCCACTTAACTATATCAATCCTACCCTTACCTAAGCCCCATTGAGACCCACAAAAGTCCTCATGATATTTGCATCCATGCATCAAATATTAGTTGATTGTTAGATGACTTGCAAATCCTTGAGAAACATGATTAAAGGAGAATTGAGTGATTAAACCTTAAACACCGAGTGATTAGAGTGTAAACACATCCGGTGAGGGTTTTAATTGCTCAATTATATGTTCCCATTACTTATCTTGTATCTTCTTGCAAGTTGTTGAAATGAATTTTGAAAATTTCAAATCAAATCTTTGGATATTGATCATATTGCTATATTTGCTTTGTCTTGGCCCTAAGTTTCTACTTTGGATTGATTGAGATTCTTTTGTTTGTGTTTACCAAATTCCATAGGAACCATAATATAGATATAGATAGTTAGCATTTAGTATAGTTGCATACATATATAAGTAGTTACATTGAATAAATCATTCACCCCTTCATTCATCTCCATTTGTTGTGTTTAGCCTGAGGATATGCTATTTTTTAAGTGTGGGGGAATTGATTAGTCCATATTTTATGATATATTTTGGTTTGATTTGAGTAAATTTCATCACATAAACTCACATTTATTTATCTAATTAGCATGCTTTTGAGATTCCTTCCTAAATTGTGCTTGAAAGTGAAAGCATGCTCTTTTGCACTTAATTTAGTCAATTTTAATTCACTTTAATTCCATTTGGTGCCTTGATGTATTTGTTGAGTGATTTCAGGTTTCCAAGGCAAGTATGAGTTGATTAAGAGAGGAAAAGAATATGCAAAAGAAAAGAAACCATGAAGAAATGGAGTTTGGAAGTTTCAGCACGCGTGCATACGCACAAGCATGCGTGCGTACGCACAACGAGGATTTGCGAGCAACGCGTACGCGTGGATGGATTTTTGTGCAGTGACGCTGATAAACCACTATTTCATGTTTTATCTTGTGCTCAATTGAGTAATTTTTATCAACTCTTTACCCACTTATTCATACTAATCGCAAGTTTTACATTTTCCTTCCTGATTTTGTGCTATGATTGAAAACATGCTTCTTTGACCTTAATTTTATTAATATTAATTCACCATTTATACCATTCAATACCTTGATGTGTGCGTTAAGTGATTTCAGGGATTATAGAACTGGAATGGCTCAGAGGATGGAAAGGAAGCATGCAAAAATGGAAGGAATACAAGAAGTTGAAGAAGTTGCTAAGCTGTCCAGCCTGACCCTCTCGCACTAAATCGATTATAACTTGAGCTACAGAGGTCCAAATGAGGCGGTTCCAATTGCGTTGGAAAGAAAACGTCTGGGGCTTCGCAACAATATATAATTTGTTATAGCTGCCTCGAAGCCAGGTGACATGAACGCGTGGATCACGCGGACGCATGACCTGGCAAAAACCCAATCCGCGCGAACGCGTAGACGACGCTTCCGCGTCACTTTCCCGCGACCTGAACGTAACAGAAATCACTGGGGGCAATTTTTGGGCTGTTTTGACCCCATTTTCAGCCCAGAAAACATATATTAGAGGCTATAAAGTAGGGGAATGCATCCATTCATTAAGATGTCTTCCATTATTCACTTTTCATAATTTAGATGTAGTTTTTAAAGTGAAAGGTTCTCTCCTCTCTCTTAGGATTTAGGATTAGGATTCCTCTTAAAGGATTTAGGATTTTTATTATTTCAACTTACAATTTCTTCTCAATTTCCAGGTTTAATATTCCTTTTATTTATTTTCTCAATTTAGTTTATGAACTCTTTATGTTTGGATTGATTTTCTTTTATTAATGCAATTTGAGGTATTTCAGAATTATGATTGCTTTCCTTTATTTATATCAATAATTTAGATTTTTCCCTTTTGGCTTTGGTTGATTAATTGGTAACTCTTGAGTTGTCAAACTCATCGTGATTGATAATTGTTATCTTTGCTGATCGATTTAAATTCCTATAACTCTAGTCTTTCCTTAGGAGTTGACTAGGACTTTAGGTGTTAAATTGATTTATCTACTTGACTTACCTTCATAGTTAGAGGTTGACTTAGTGGGAGCAACATATAATTCTCATCACCATTGGTAAGGATAACTAGGATAGGACTTCTAATTTTCATACCGTGCCAAGAGTTTTATTAGCTATTGATTTGTTAATTCCTGCAATCTATTTTTCTCATTCAAACCTTTTTCAAAAACCCAAAAATACTATTTTTCATAACCAATAATAAATCATACTTCCCTGCAATTCCTTGAGAAGACGACCCGAGGTTTGAATACTTCGGTTTATAAATTTTATTGGGTTTGTTGCTTGTGACAACCAAACGTTTGTACGAAAGGATTTTATGTTGGTTTAGAAACTATACTTACAACGCGATTATATTTGTGAAAATTCTTTACCGACAGGAAAACCCGATCGTCAAAATGGCGCCGTTGCCGGGGAATTACAATCGTGTGCCTTATTATTCGTTATTGTAAATATTTTTCTTTTGCTTGTTTATTTGTTTCTTTTTATTTTCCTTTTTAATTTTTATTAGGTACTATGAGTTCTCACCCCTATCACTTTGAGTTTGGTTCCAATGTTGTTGCAGGGAATGAAAATTATAACAGGAACGTGCATCAAGGTCAAAACAATCAGAGATGGAAGGAGCCACGAAGATCTGATCAACTCTTTCGGCAACAACACCTTCCACAGTACCACAGACAAAGACCGTCCCACAATGCATGCCAAGACAATAGTTATGGTGGACCTTTTCGTGACAACCAACCTCCACCAAATTACTACGGTCAAGAGCCATTCCAAGGAGCGTATCAAGATGATGGATATGGTGGATCCCCTTGTAGTTACCAACAAGGCCCACCACATGATTATGAACTGCCTCCTCAACATACCTTTGGACCACCATACTCACAAGCCCCCTACTACCAAACACCATCACATGATTCTAACCCTTATCTACCATACCAACCACCCTATGAGCCATATGAGCCATACATAGATCCACCCCAATTCCAACCCAATTACTCCCAGAACCACCACCTCAATATTCACCATCTCCATATCCTTATCAAGAAGAACCACCTCCGTATTATGAGCCCTCTCTCCCAACCAATGAACCCTCATATCCGCCCCAATCTCCAATGGACGACACCCTTCGCGTTCTTCTTCAAGGGCAAGCGAAGATGCAAAGGGGCGTACTGGAACTCGCTACTGCCTTAACCGAGGTAGTAAATAAATTAGCTTCCCAACATTTGAGCACTCAAAGTACTCCCATGGCTACATGTGGGGAATCAAAAGAAGAGCGAAGCATGAAGGAGACACTAGAAACTTCGGTAGACAATGAGGAGCATGGCTTTGTATTAGAACAAGTGGAGGAAGCCATAATAGTTGCAGAGGAAGAAGTGGTTGAAGATTTAGGAGATGCTGAACCTCCATGGGAATCTAGGATTGTAGAGTACCCCTCCAATAAGATTGAAATTGATGTCAAGAAGGCTAGTGCACAACCTCCATGGCATATTCCCTATGAAGACTTGGATGGGATAGATCAAGAAGTAAGTTCCCTTGGTGATGAGAATCATGCATCAAGTCCTCCTAGTGATAAATCTACATCCACAAATGAACTCCTTGAATATGAAGACTCTTCCCTGATTGAGTCTGAGAATAATGTGGAAGCGGAAATCCTTAGAAAAGGGCGGACGGGAGTTGAGTACGCTTTGTCAAGAACGTTGGAGACTTCTCCACCTAGGTTGTCGTCTACTCCTTCACTTGAGTGGGTAAAACTTATCTCTGCTTGTTTTCATATCCCACTTGAGTACGGTATTCTTGAAACGGACGGCCAACTCAGGAAGCTTTGTGGCATAAAGCGTAAGAGGAGACTGTTTAGTGATTAGAGTTGCAAATCCAGGCTCATCAAGGTTGATATTTCAAGAGTTAGGTATAAGGACTCGACTGGTGATAATTTGGTTAGATCTAAAAGAAGAGTTTGGTACTCCGTAGAGAATTCAGATTGCTTGCCACCCGGATGGAATCATGATGATCAACAAGAAGACGGGTGCAAAATCAAGGTTTGGGACCCCGGAATTCAGTCTAGAAATCAACACTCTTGGGGCCTTGTCACTTGCTTTAACCTACTTGAAGGCTTTCTGAGCCTAGTTTGGGATCCCGGAGGCCATTGAAATTACAAACATTGGTGGAGATTCCTGGATGAGTTCAAGCACAAGCCACCATAACAGGGAGCTCACCAAATGTCCAACTTAAGGACTTTAACTAAAAGTGCTAGGTGGGAGATAACCCACCATGGTATGATCGTTCCTTTCTCAATTTTAATTTTATTTCGTTTTGTTTGTTTTTAGTTTTATTCTATTGAACCTGGAATCATGCATAACGCTCATATTAGCATTGCATTCTGCATACTGCATTATTATTAAAAAAATATTTCGCACGTGACGCGACAGCATCGACGACGCGTCCGCGTCATATATGCCTCAAGGAAGAAAAGAGATTTTACAGAGAGTCATGCGACAGCGTGGCTGGAGGCGCGCCTTTAGCAGAATTTGACCCCACGCAACCGCGTCGCTGACGCGTCCGCATCATGTGGAAAAAATGCCTCCCACGCATCCGCGTCACCCACGCGAACGCGTGCCCTAAAAATCGACGTAAAAAGGGTGTATGGCAGCAAGTTGTGATGGAGTGGGGCTGGAACCGTGCTAGAAGCACAGCCTTACCACGCGAATGCGTGCCCCACGCGTCCGCGTGCCCCACGCGTCCGCGCCGTTTTTCAAAAAAGGCCAACCACGCGATCGCGTCCCCCACGCGACTGCGTCACCCTAAAATTTGGCAATATGAGTTTCAAACAGAAAGTTGCGCGACCGTGAGGCTGCCCTCATGCTAATGGCACAAATCGATCACGCGACCGCGTGGATGACGCGTCCGCGTCATTTCATAGAAGCGCTATCCGCGCGAACGCGTCACTTACGCGTTCGCGTCGCCTGTGCCGCACAACTTATCCAGATCAGCCAAATATCTTAGCTTTTCTTCCCCAAATCTAAATCTTTTCTTTCCCTTCTTATTTCTTTCTTCCTCCTTTCTTACTTTATTTTTCTTTTCCATTGGTGTTAAAATTCTTTTCTTCAACTATTGCTTTTTTTTTTTGCATTATTATGGTGCTTTATGACTTGTTTTATTCTGATTGGGTATTATTATTCATAAGTTAATGCTAATTTTTATAATACTGATATTCCTTTTGCATTGATATGCACTTACACTATCTTGCATTACCCACACTCTCTTCCCCATTGTTGCAACTTTTGCACTATTGATATGCCATTTGCTTCCATTATTTTCTCACTTGCATGTTGTAGCTACCATATAATTGAGACCTTTATTATTTGGCATTAACACCCATATTTTATTTATGTTCTTATCTTTATTTCTGGGTTACTTTCCTTCTTTTTCTCTTCTTTCAGGATGGCCACCGATGAAGGGAAAGGGAAAGCTTCTAACTGGGGAGACAGACAAGTCAATCTGCTCAATCTATAGAGAAAGGCATCAGTTGGAGCAGCCCGTCCACTTGTACATCTTAGCATGCACCGAGGACGGTGCAATCTTTAAGTGTGGGGAGGTCGATACCGATCTCCATGGGTTATTTACTTCTTTTTTCAACACCAATGTTAATTTGTTAATTGCTGCATTTGCATGTTTGTTTGATTTTATGCATTTAGTTACTACTTGGTTGAAGTAATATTTTCTTTTTCAAGAAATTTTTATAGTATTTCACTAATTTAAATTGAAAAATTTGTGTTAAACTTGTTTGGAAGTTGTATTTGGAACATCGTTTTTGAGCCAAAGAATACACAACCTGTGAGATTTTGAGCTTATTTATATGGTTACATTATTTAACCATAAATTTTTATTCTTATGTTTTTTCTTCTCTATAATTACAATCTTTGCTTTGTTCCATTCTATATGTCCATTATTTAGTGTATTTACATGCTTGCATATGATTGAGGCCATTACTTGTTTTAAGCTCACTAATCCCAAATAAGCCTACCTTTTACATCACCCTTGTTAGTCCCCTTGAGCCTTTTAATCCCATTCTGTTCTATAACCACATTACTAGCCTTAAGCAGAAAAACAATTAAATATCCCAAATTGAATCTTTGGATAGCTTAAGATAGAAAATGTGTATCAATTAAGTATGGGAAATGATGGAAACTTGGGTTGATGAAAGTGTATAGTGTTTCATTGACAAAATATTAGGAATTTGGGTGCCTACTCATCTAAAATAGAAAAATCAAAAATCCATGTGCATTGATATGTTATTTTTGCTTTATTTTAAATAAAAAAAATAAAAAAATAAAAATAAAAAAAAAGAAAAAAATATTCAATAAATAAATAAATAAGGGGACAAAATTACCCCAATGTTAAGTTAATGAAAAATCAATGCATATGTGATAAAATTAAAGAAAAGTTGATACATGGGTATGTATTATAAAAGTGGGAATTATGGGTAGCTAGGCATGAATTTAAAATATATAGAGTGTGTGTATAGGTGAAGAGCTTAGGTTAATTAAAGATTCATATTATAGCTCACTTGACCATATATATACCCTCACCCTTACCTTGGCCCCATTACAACCTTGAAAAGACCACATGATGTTTGCATTGGTATACTAAACAATTGTTGATTAGTTAGATGAAGAACAAAGTTTTAGAACGCATGACTAGAGAAGAGTAGAGTGATTAACCCCATACACTTGAGTGATTAGAGTGCATATACACCATCAGTGAGGGTTCAATGCTTGATTCTATGTTCCCTGCTTTCATGAGCTATCTTCTTGCAAGTTCACTTATCTTTTATTGTATAATTTGAATTAGTGAAATCTGATTTATGTTTGTCTTGGAGAACTTGTTTACTTTTAACCAAGTAGACAGAAACATCCTAGCATGTAATTGCATTCATATAGATAGGTTGCATTTCATACATTCTACCATTCATCTTCATTCTTTATAGCTTCTCTTGAGCTTAGCATGAGGACATGCTAATGTTTAAGTGTGGGGAAGTTGATAAAACACTATTTCATGGTTTATCTTGTACTCAATTGAGTGGTTTTTATCAACTCTTTACCCACTTATTCATACTAATCGCATGTTTTACATTTTCCTTCCTGATTTTGTGCTATGATTGAAAACATGCTTCTTTGACCTTAATTTTATTAATATTACTTCACCCTTTATACCATTTGATACCTTGATGTGTGTGTTAAGTGATTTCAGGGATTATAGGACAGGAATGGCTCAGAGGATGGAAAGGAAACATGCAAAAATGGAAGGAATACAAGAAGTTGAAGAAGTTGCTAAGCTGTAAAGCCTGACCCTCTCGCACTAAATCAATCATAACTTGAGCTACAAAAGCTCAAATGAGGCGGTTCCAGTTGCGTTGGAAAGCTAACGTCCGGGGCTTCGCAATGATATATAATTTGCCATAGCTTCTCTGAAGCCAGACGACATGAACGCGTGGATCACGCGGATGCGTGACCTGACAAAAACCCAATCTGCGCGAACGCGTAGACGACGCTTCCGCGTCACTTTCCCGTGACCTGAACGTAACAGAAATTGCTGGGGGCAATTTTTGGGCTATTTTTGACCTAGTTTTCGGCCCAGAAAATACAGATTAGAGGTTATAAAGTGGGGGAATACATCCATTCATTAAGATGTCTTCTATTATTCACTTTTCATAATTTAGATGTAGTTTTTAGAGAGAGAGGTTCTCTTCTCTCTCTTAGGATTTAGGATTAGGATTCCTCTTAAAGGATTTAGGATTTTTATTATTTCAACTTACAATTTCTTCTCAATTTTCAGGTTTAATATTCCTTTTATTTATTTTCTCAATTTAGTTTATGAACTCTTTATGTTTGGATTGATTTTCTTTTATTAATGCAATTTGAGGTATTTCAGAATTATGATTGCTTTCCTTTATTTATATAAATAATTTATATTTTTCCGTTTTGGCTTTAGTTGATTAATTGGTAACTCTTGAGTTGTCAAACTCATCGTGATTGATAATTGTTATCTTTGCTGATCGATTTAAATTCCTCTAACTCTAGTCTTTCCTTCGAAGTTGACTAGGACTTTAGGTGTTAAATTGATTTATCCACTTGACTTACCTTCATAGTTAGAGGTTGACTTAGTGGGAGCAAAATATAATTCTCATCACCATTGATAAGGATAACTAGGATATGACTTCTAATTTTCATACCGTGCCAAGAGTTTTATTAGCTATTGATTTGTTAATTCCTGCAATCTATTTTTCTCATTCAAACCATTTTCAAAAACCCAAAAATACTATTTTCCATAACCAATAATAAATCATACTTCCCTGTAATTCCTTGAGAAGACGACCCGAGGTTTGAATACTTCGGTTTATAAATTTTATTGGGTTTGTTGCTTGTGACAACCAAACGTTTGTACGAAAGGATTTTCTGTTGGTTTAGAAACTATACTTACAACGCGATTATATTTGTGAAAATTCTTTACCGACAGGAAAACCCGATCGTCAGACGCTTACGCGTGACCCACGCGTACGTGTGACCCGAATTACGTCATCTCATTAATTGCAAATCGCTGGGGGCAATTTTTGGGCCTCCAAAACCCAGTCCAACTCATTTTCTGAAGCTATTTGAGGCCAAAGTGAAGAGGAATGAAGGGGGGCAATTAGGATTAGCTTTTGTTATGTTTTCTCTTAGTTTCTAGAGAGAGAAGCTCCCCCCTCTCTCTAGAATTAGGTTAGGTTTAGTTTAATTTCCTTTAATTTCTGCCTTTAATTATTGTTTTAATGTAGTTTCATTTATGTTTCTTTACTTTATTTTCTTTATCTAATTCATCTCTTTTGTTAATTCCTCTTTTATGTCATTTTCCATTTTATGAACACCCTTGTATTTCTTTAATTGCAATTAATGCAAATTTATGTTTTATGTTCAAAAAAAAATTTTTTTTTGGCTTTCTGTGCATGGGCACAGGGCTGTTAGCACGCATAGTGCGAACGAACAACTTTTCAATTTTTCCCCATTGACGCGTACGCGTGACCCACGCGTACGCGTCGCCTTTCACTTTTCGCCGCGCCACGCGCACGCGTCCATGACGCGTACGCGTGACCCTCTATGCGTGCACACAGCCCTTTGTGCGTACGCACGCCCCTGTTTTCTCACCTTTACACTTCTTTTTCATCTCTTCTCTCTACTTCTTCTCTTCTTCTTTATTCCACCCCATTCTTTTCTTGCTTTTGCCCTCTTCTCTACTTGTTCTACTTTGTTTTGTTTGCATTTTATTTTTATTTTGGTAATTAGATTAGTTTTAGTTTAGTTGTTTGTTAATTAAATAAATTACAAGTGTTGATTGATGTTTATTGTTGGGTTGCTTCTTGCTTAGATTTTGGTTTAGTTTTTGATGAATATGTGCACTGAGCATTAAAGCCTTGTTTAATTGCCTAGATGAATTCTGAGTTTGATTCATATGTTGTAGCTACTATATGCATTAGACTTTATCCTTGTTTGGCATCTTGAATTATGCACTTTTACTTTAGTGAATTGAGTTGAGCTACTTAGTCATCATGGTTCTTAAGTGAATATAATCACATAACAAGGTATTTGTTCCTTGTTAATACTTTGCATTTTTTTTAGTTTACTTGACTTGATTCTTATGAAGACTTGTCACTTTTTGTAACAAGCACCTTATACATGTGATTATTTCCTTATCCCTAAGGGTGAATAAGTAGTCTCTTTTCGTTATTGAATTGGTTATTGTTAATTGTGCCATTTTCTATTCACCATGCGCTTTCACTTGCACGACTTCAATAACCAATGTCTTCTATACTCAATTCACTTTAGTTGTGGTTACCTAGGTTGTTTGTGCCTCAAGTTTTGCTTATTCTTTACTTGCAACCTAGGGTACTAAATTGAGGAATGCATGCTATTTCTTTTGAATAGGTGGTTGTTGTTTTTACCCACCAATGTTTGTGTTCTAAATTGTACGTGCATTTAGAATACACACATTACCTTTTATCATACCACACACATCTTACTTTTCCTCAATTGTCGTTTATTTGTTTATATAGCAACCGGAGCCCTGGAGCGCACCGGCTGAAGGTGGAGCCTCAAAGTCCATCATCCCCCGGATAATGTGCATGCACAGAGGACCGTGCATAATTTATGTGTGGGGAGGATCGCCAACTTCGAGGGGGGGTAAAATCCTTTTCTTAGACACTTTGCAATATTCTTTTTTGTTCTTTTTCGTTAATTTTTGCAATTTTTGTTCTTAATTGCACTTTGTTTGGTTTTGTTTGTATATATCTCCTTAATGCTTATAGTTATATGGTAGTACATACTTGAATGCTTCTTGTTAGATTGAATAAGTTTGGTAAAACAACAAAGAATTTTCAAGAAATCTCTTTTTGGGCATTCCACTGATTAGATTTGAAAATTATTTTTTTGAACTTGCTTGAAGTATCTTTTTATGGAACATAGAAAAGAGCTTGAATAAATACCAAGTGAGATTTGAGCTTTAATTGTGTGGTTGCACATTTTCTAACCACAAAATTTTGTTCTTGTGTGTTATAAACTCCTTTTATGATTATGATATTAGATTTGCTTTAATATTTATGTCCTATATTTGTTGTTTTGAATGCATTAGTACGATTGAGGCCATGTTTTTTGAAATTAAACTCACTTAACCCATATGGCCAACCCTTATATCTACCTTTGTAACCACTTTTGAGCCTTTTAATTCCACTTTATTCTAATTTTAAGCGCATCATTTGCCCTAAGCGAAAAACCAATAATGTCCATGTATTGTATCTTTGATTAGCTTGGGTTCGAGCGTGTGTGTTAGTCAAGTGTGGAGGAATTTGTGGAAAAAATTGGTAGGAAATAGTTTGGGTCTTCATTGAAAATATTTGGAAAAGTGGAAAAATACTCATGCATTCATTACTTAGAAGTATATGCATCTCCTCTTTGTCAATATAAAAAAAAGAAAACAAAAGAAATGACAATAAAAATGATAATAAGAGATGCATATGTAGTTAAATTGAAAAGAAAATGCATGAGTGAATGTGAAAAAGGGATAAATGGGGAGTTAGGATTATTTTGTTGTGTATATAGGATGATATATAGGATTAGGTGGGATGTTTGAGCTAATCAAAGATCCAATCTATTAGCCCACTTAACCATATCAATCCTACCCTTACCTAAGCCCCATTGCAACCCACAAAAGTCCTCATGATATTTGCATCCATGCATCAATATTAATTGATTGTTAGATGACTTGCAAATCCTTGAGAAACATGATTAAAGGAGAATTAAGTGATTAAGCTTTAAACACTGAGCGATTAGAGTGTAAACATATCCGGTGAGGGTTTCAATTGTTGAATTATATGTTCCCATTGCTTATCTTGTATCTTCTTGCAAGTTGTTGAAATGAATTTTGAAAATTTCAAATCAAATCTTTGGACATTGATCATATTGCTATATTTGCTTTGTCTTGGCCCTAAGTTCCTACTTTGGATTGATTGAGATTCTTTTGTTTGTGTTTACCAAACTCCATAGGAACCATAGTTTAGATATAGATAGTTAGCATTTAGTATAGTTGCATACATATAAGTAGTTGCATTGAATAAATCATTCACCCCATCATTCATCTCCTTTTGTTGTGTTTAGCATGAGGACATGCTATTGTTTAAGTGTGGAAAAATTTATGAGTCCATATTTTATGATATATTTTGGTTTGATTTGAGTGGATTTCATCACATAAACCCACATTTATTCATCTAATTAGCATGCTTTTGAGATTCCTTCCTAAATTGTGCTTGAAAGTGAAAACATGCTCTTTTGCACTTAATTTAGTCAATTTTAATTCACTTTAATCCCATTTGGTGCCTTGATGTATTTGTTGAGTGATTTCAGGTTTCGAAGGCAAGTATGAGTTGATGAAGTAAGGAAAAGAGCATGCAAAAGGGAAAAAACCATGAAGAAATGGAGTTTGGAAGTTTCAGCACGTGTGCGTACACACAACGAGGATTTGCGAGCGACGCATATGCGTGACCCACGCGTACGCGTGGATGGATTTTTGCACAGTGACGCGTATGCGTGACCCACGCGTATGCGTGACCCGAATTACGTCAGCTCATTAATTGCAAATCACTGGGGGCGATTTTTGGGCCTCCAAAACCCAGTCCAACTCATTTTCTGAAGCTATTTGAGGCCAAAGTGAAGAGGAATGAAGGGGGCAATTAGGGTTAGCTTTTCTTATGTTTTCTCTTTGTTTCAAAAGAGAGAAGCTCCCCTCTCTCTCTAAAATTAGGTTAGGTTTAGTTTAATTTCCTTTAATTTCTGTCTTTAATTATTATTTTAATGTAGTTTCATTTATGTTTCTTTACTTTGTTGTCTTTATCTTCTTCATCTCTTTTGTTAATTCCTCTTTTATGTCATTTTCCATTTTATGAACACTCTTGTATTTATTTAATTTCAATTAATACAATTTATGTTTTATGTTCATTTATGGCTTTCTTTAGTTGTCATTGCTATTTTCTTGCTTTGGTAGCTTTAGAATTTATTTTAATGTATTTTAATATTATTTTATTTTCATGCACACCAAGTGTTTGATAAAATGCTTGGCTTAGTTTTCACTTAGCTTTTCTTAACTCTTGGCTTGAAATTGTTGACTTTGGTGTTCCTTGAGTCATTGATGTCTATTCTTGTTTGATATATTAGAGTAATTAGGTGATTTGGTCTCCCTTGACTCTATGTGACCCCTAGTGTTGACATAGGACTTAGGGATTGAAATTAACTATGCCTATTTGACTTATCTTCGATGTAAAGTTGACTAAGTAGGATTAACTCTTCATAATCATCATATGTTTCTGGTCAATGGCTAGGATAGGTAGCCTTAGCCTTCAATTACTTGCCAAGAGGTTTTATTGCTTTGACTTTTAATTACTTTCCTTTTAATATCTTGCATGATCACTTGCTTCCTTGCTATTTATATTGCTTGCTCTATTGCTTTCATTCACAATCCCCATGCTCTTTTTCTCTCATAGCCAATAATTGTACACTTCATTGCAACTCCTAGGGAAGATGACCCGGGAGTTAAATACTCTCGGTTTTTATTTGGTTTGAATTGTGATAATATTTTATTGATGGTCAATTTGTTGAGTTAGGACTATACTTGCAACGCCAATTCCATTTTGATAATTAAATTCCTAACCCATGCAAATTCGCTAATCATCAGAGGTCAACATGGCCAAAAGCCTTAAGGAAGGGCTAGATGATATCCTTGATGATATCCAGCCTGATCCAGAGGAAACCTTTGATGAAAAGGAAAAGTCTCCAAACCTTGAGCTTAAGCCATTACCTTCCTCCCTGAAATATACATTTCTGGGAGAAGGAGACACCTATCATGTGATCATAAGCTCTGCCCCTAGAGCCACAAGAAGAAGAAGGACTAATTAAAGTGCTCAAAATACATAGGACCACCCTTAGGTGGACTATAAGTGACCTTAAGGGCATTAGCTCTGCCCGATGCATGCATAAAATCCTGTTGGAGGACAATGGCAAACCAGTGGTACAACCACAGAGGCATTTGAATCCAGCTATGAAGGAAGTAGTGCAGAAGGAAGTCACTAAGCTCTATGAGGCTGGGATTATTTATCCCATTTTTGACAGCCCCTGGGTGAGCCCTGTCCAAGTTATCCCTAAGAAGGGAGGGATGACAATGGTTCATAATGAAAGAAATGAGCTGATCCCAAAAAGGACAGTTACAGGGTGGCGTATGTGCATTGACTACAGAAAACTCAATGACGCCACCAGGAAAGATCATTTTTCTTTACCCTTCATTGACCAAATGCTAGAAAGACTAGCAGGTCATGCTTTTTATTGTTTCCTGGATGGATATTCCAGGTACAATCAAATAGCAGTGGATCCACAGGATCAAGAGAAGATAGCATTCACATGTCCATCTGGCATGTTTGCCTATAGATGAATACCATTTGGCCTGTGCAATGCGCCTGCCACCTTTCAGAGATGCATGTTATCCATTTTCTCTGATATGGTAGAAAAATTCCTTAAAGTATTCATGGATAACTTCTCTGTTTATGGAGACTCATTTGACTCTTGTCTTGATCATCTAACCCTGGTCCTGAAAAGATGCCAAGAAATAAACCTAGTTCTAAACTGGAAGAAATGCCACTTCATGGTAACTAAAGGCATTGTTCTTGGGCATTGGATCTCAAACAAGGGGATAGAAGTGAATCAAGCTAAGGTGGAAATGATAGAACGCTTGCCTCCACCTACTAATTTCAAGGCAATCAGAAGTTTTCTAGGACATGCAGGATTCTACAGGCGGTTCATAAAAGATTTTTCTAAAATTGCCAAACCCCTGTGTAATCTCTTGGCCACTAATGTTCCATTCGTCTTTGACTAAGAGTGCCTACATGCCTTTGAAACTCTAAAATAAGCCAAGCTTCTCACTGCTCCTATCATCTTTGCACCCAACTGGGACTTGCCGTTTGAGCTAATGTGTGATGCAAGTGATCATGCAATTGGCACAGTAGGCATGACAAGCTACTTGCAGTGGTTTATGCCATTGACAAGTTTAGATCCTACCTAGTAGGATCTAAGGTCATTATCTATACTGACCATGCTGCTCTAAAATATCTACTCACTAAGCAGGTTTCTAAATCCAGACTTAAAGACAGAAAAGGGACAGAAAATCAGGTAGCTGATCACTTGTCCCGGATTGAGCCAGTAGTAGGGACTTCTTCTCCCTCCACTGACATATCTGAATCCTTTCCAAATGAGCAGCTCTGCCATCCGGATAGTACCTTGGTTTGTAGACATTGCAAACTATAAGTCTATACAGTTCATTCCCAAGGAGTTTACCAGGCAGCATGCTCGAAAACTCATACATGATGCAAAGTATTACCTATGGGATGAGCTATATCTCTTTAGGAGATGCTCGGATGGAAAAATCCGACGTTGTGTGTCTAAAGAAGAGGCACAAAAAATTCTATGGCGAGGAACAGCAGAGCTTCACACCTTAATCTATGGAGTGTAGAAACTCTACCGTTAAAAATACATAAGTGAAGGTCCAGGCATGGCCGAGATGGCCAGCCCCCTAAAACATGATCAAAGGATCATAAGGTAATCCAAAGATCCTAAGATGATCAAAAGATGCCTAATACAATAGTAAAAGGTCCTATTTATAATAAACTAGTCACTAGGGTTTACATGAGTAAGTAATTGATGAATAAATCCACTTCCGGAGCCCACTTGGTGTGTGTTTGGGCTGAGCCTGAGTGTTGCACGTGCAGAGGCCATTTGTGGAGTTGAACGCCAGTTTCTGTGCCAGTTTGGGCGTTCAACTCTGGTTTTGGATCCTTTTCTGGCGCTGGACGCCAGATTTGGGCAGAAGGCTGGCGTTGAACGCCAGTTTACGTCGTCAATTCTTGGCCAAAGTATGGACTATTATATATTTCTGGAAAGCCCTGGATGTCTACTTTCCAATGCATTTGGAAGCGCGCCATTTCGAGTTCTGTAGCTCCAGAAACAAGGTAGGTGGAGTTTATGAGGTAGGTTTATTGGGAAGAGTGGGTGGATGTGAGTGGTGAAGGTTTAATGGGGAAGAGAGATTGAGGTGATTGGTGAAGGGCTTTTAGGGAAGAGTATTTATGGGGTTGTGTGAAAGAGAGTGGTGAGAAAAAGTGAGTGGAGGTAGGTGGGGATCCTGTGGGGTCCACGGATCCTGAGTGGATCCTGTGGGGTCCACAGATCCTGAGATGATCCTGTGGGGTCCACAGATCCTGAGTGGATCCTGTGGGGTCCACAGATCCTGAGGTGTTCAAGGAATTACATCCCTGCACCCTTAGGCATGTAAAAATGCCTTTGTATCCAACTCTGGGCGTTTAGCGCCAGGCTGGTGGCCATTTTGGGCGTTCAACGCCCATCTGTGTGCCATTTCTGGCGTTGAACGCCAGAACCATGCCTGTTCTGGCATTCAGCGCCCAGAAGCTGCCCATTTTGGGCGTTCAGCGCCAGAACCATGCTCTGTTCTGGCGCTGAACGCCAGACAGATGCTCCTCCAGGGTGTGATTTTCCTTCTGCTGTTTTTGATTCCGTTTTCAATTTTTATAAATAAACACGAAAAGACACAAAACAAAAAATCATCAAGATCAAACAAGAAGACTTACCAAGAACAACTTGAAGATCATGAAGAACACTTATGAATGCATGATATTTTCGAAAAATGCAAGATGCATATGCAAGTGACACCAAACTTATGATATGACTCAAGACTCAAACAAGAAACACAAAATATTTTTTATTTTTATGATTTTCTAATTTTTTTGGGTTTTTTTTTCGAAAATAGTATGAAAAAGAAAAAATAAGGATTCCAAAATTTTTAATATGAATTCCAGGAATCTTGCCATGTTAGTCTAAAGCTTCAGTCCAGGAATTAGACATGGCTCACTAGCTAGCCAAGCTTTCAATGAAAGCTCCAGTCCAAAACTCTAGACATGGCCAATGGCCAGCCAAGCTTTAGTCTTTAACACGAGAGTATATTGATCTTGATAACAAAGTGTAAGCCTCAGTCCAAATAAATTTAGACATGGCTTTACAGCCAGCCAGGCTTCACATGCTTCATGAAACACTAGAATTCATTCTTAAAAATCTTGAATGAAAATTTTTTTGAAAACATTTTTATTTTTTTTTCGAAAACAGATGAGAGATTTTTGAAATTATTTTTGAAAAATTTTTGAAAAGAAAATAAAAAGAAAATTACCTAATCTGAGCAACAAGATGAACCGTCAGTTGTCCAAACTCAAACAATCCCCGGCAACGGCGCCAAAAACTTGGTGCTGCTGCCGGATCAAAAGGGAATCTAGCACTGATGTTACCGAACCAAAAGCTTGCCGAAGACTCGAACAATCCCCGGCAACGGCGCCAAAAACTTGGTGCACGAAATTGTGATGTCCAGGCTCGAACAATCCCTGGTAATGGCTCCGGAGTTGAACGCCAGTTTCTGTGCCAGTTTGGGCGTTCAACTCTGGTTTTGGATCCTTTTCTGGCGCTGGACGCCAGATTTGGGCAGAAGGCTGGCGTTGAACGCCAGTTTACGTCGTCAATTCTTGGCCAAAGTATGGACTATTATATATTGCTGGAAATCCTTGGATGTCTACTTTCCAATGCATTTGGAAGCGCGCCATTTCAAGTTCTGTAGCTCCAGAAAATTCACTTTGAGTGCAGAGAGGTCAGAATCCAACAGCATCAGCAGTCCTTTTTCAACCTCTGAATCTGATTTCTGCTCAAGTCCCTCAATTTCAGTCAGAAAATACCTGAAATCACAGAAAAACACACAAACTCATAGTAAAGTCCAGAAATGTGAATTTTAACATAAAAACTAATGAAAACATCCCTAAAAGTGACTAGATCCTACTAAAAATATACTAAAAACAATGTCAAAAAGCGTATAAATTATCCGCTCATCACATTGCCATAGCTTTGACTATGGAGAACACTTTGGAAGTGAGCGGACAGCCACTAAGGTATTCCAAAGTGGCTTTTACTGGCCCACTCTTTTTAAGGATTCTAGAGAGTTCGTCCGTAACTGTGATAGTTGCCAAAGAGCTGGCAACCTTCCTCATGGTCACAGCATGCCTCAACAAGGAATCCTAGAGATTGAGTTGTTTGACGTATGGGGCATAGATTTCATAGGACCATTCCTGCCTTCATACTTAAATACCTACATCCTTGTAGCAGTAGATTATGTGTCTAAATGGGTTGAAGCAATAGCAACACCCACCAATGACACCAGAGTAGTAATGAAGTTCCTCTAAAAGAACATCTTCAGCAGATTTGGTGTCCCTAGGACACTAATCAGTGATGGAGGAACTCATTTCTGCAACAGACAGCTGGATTCTGTCTTAAGCCGTTACGGAGTTTTCCATAAAGTAGCAACACCGTATCATCCCTAAACCAATGAGCAAGCTGAAGTCTCCAATAGAGAACTAAAGCGAATCCTAGAGAGGACAGTAAGTGCCTCTAGAAAGGATTGGACCAGAAAACTTGATGATGCTCTGTGGGCATACAGAACAGCTTCTAAAACCCCCCATTGGAACTTCACCATATCAGTTAGTATATAGGAAGTCCTGTCATTTACCAATGGAACTAGAACACAAGGCCTATTAAGCCACTAGATTCCTCAACCTCGATGCTAAAGCAGTAGGAGAAAAATGGCTGCTCCATCTAAATGAGTTAGATGAATTCTGCTTAGATGCATTTGAGAATGCAAAGATCTATAAGGAAAAGGCAAAGAGGTGGCATAACAGGAAGATAGCTTCTAGAGTCTTCAAACCAGGGCAGAAAGTTTTGCTCTTCAACTCAAGGCTCAGATTATTCCCTGGAAAACTCAAATTCCGCTGGAAGAGACCGTATGTGATTACAAGAGTATCACCTTACGGACACATAGAACTTTGAGGAAAAGATCCTGAAATCAGGTTCACTGTCAATGGACAGAGAATTAAGCATTACCTTGAAGGAGATGTAGAGCCAGGAGGCTCAACAGTGTTACTAAATTAAGTACAGTAAAGGTTAAGCTAGTGAAGTTAAAGAAGCGCTTGTTGGGAGGCAACCCAACCTTACTCAACTATATTTATTTTCTTTCATTTTTTTTTTTAGTTGTTAGAGTCATAATCATATGCAGCATTCAGTCAAGAGACAGAATTTCACAGCAGTGAAAACAGAACACTCTGGATGGAGTGTCAACGTTGAATGCCAGCCAGGGTATCCCTATTGGGCGTTCAACACCCATCAAGGCAGCATTGCTGGCATTGAACGCCAGCTAGGGAGCGATCCCTGGGCGTTCAAACGCCAATGCAGAGAAGTAAAAAAACTGGATTTCCCAGCCTCTCAGGACCTGTAGGTCCTACAGAAGCTCCACCTACCCCACATTCTTCTACCCTATTCATCCTCATTGTTCATATTTGCTTGAGGACGAGCAAAACTCTTAAGTTTGGTGTTGCAAAAGCTTTCCTTTTTGACTTCTACCACGTCTAAGTATGGAAGAAGAGGATGGAGCACTAGCCAAAGACAAAGGAGTGACATTGAAGAGATCAAGCACTACATTGGATCCTCAAGGAGGAGCACTAGCCACCATTATTCAGGTGGATTCGTTCTCTTTACACCCCTTTCCTATTATTTTTCTATTTTCTGTCTGTTTATTTATTTGTTCTCTTGTTCTAGTTGCATGATCATTTGCATTGATGTCTTAAAAGTTGTAAAACATTCCATATATCTCTCACCTTGCTTAAAAGAAAATTTTTTGGAAAAGAATTGAGAGATGCATGAATTTCAAGTTTAAAATAAGAATAGTTTAATTATGTTGATATGGTGTCATTTGCTTTTGATTTCTGAATGTATGATTAAACAGTGCATATTTGAAGTTGAAATATTAGAATGTTGGCTCTTGAAAGAATAAGAAAAAAGGAAAAATATTATTGATAATCTGAAAAATCTAAAAATTGATTCTTGAAGCAAGTAAAAGCAGCAAAAAGAAAAAGAAAAATCATGTCGCAAAAGAAAAAATATATATAGCATGCGAAAAAGAAAGAAAAAAATGGCAAAAAGAAAAAGAAAAAAAATAAAAAGCAGAAAAATCCATTACTGCCAAAAAATGTAGGAAAAGGAGGGCAGATTGAAAAAGGCAGTAACTCTTTAAACCAAAAGACAAAGGTAAAAGGACCCAAGGCTTTGGGCATTAATGGATAGGAGGGCCCAAAGGAAATAAAATCCTGGCCTAAGCGGCTAAACCAAGCTGTCCCTAACCATGTGCTTGTGGCATGAAGGTGTCAAGTGAAAAGCTTGAGACTGAGCAGTTAAAGTCGTGGTCCAAAGCAAAAGAGTGTGCTTAAGAACTCTGGACACCTATATCTGGGGACTCTAGCAAAGCTGAGTCACAATCTGAAAAGGTTCACCCAGTTAAAGTGTCTGTGACATTATTGTATCCGGTGGTAATACTAGAAAACAAGGTGCTTAGGGTCACGACCAAGATTCTGAAAGCTGTATTCAAGAATAAAAATAAGCTTAACTAAGAGAGTCAATAATATCATATGGATTCTAAGTTCCTAAGGATGCCAACATCTCTGAGTTTCAATGGAAATTGAGATGCCAAAACTATTCAGGAGCAAAAAGCTACTAAGTCCCGCTTATCTGATTGTATCTAAGCTTCATTTGAAACTTAGAAATTTATTGTATCTTAATTTTCTTTCTATCCTACTGTGTTTTTAGTTGCTTGGGGACAAGCAACGATTTAAATTAGGTGTTGTGATGAGCAGATATTTTATACGCTTTTTGGCATCACTTTCATATAATTTTTATCATTTTTTATTGAGTTTTTATAGGTTTTAGTGTTAAATTCACATTTTTGGATTCTACTATGAGTTTTTGTATTTTTGGACAATTTTAGGTATTTTCTGGCTAAAATTGAGGAGCTGGAGCAGAAGTCTGATTCAGAGAAAGAGAAAGCACTACAGATGCTGTCCAAATCTGACCTACCTGCATTTAGAAGAGCTTTTCTGGAGCTACAAAAATCCAAATGGAGTGCTCTCAACGACTATGGAAAGATGACTTCCAGAGCTTTCCATAAATATATAATAGTCCATACTTTGTTTTGGATTAGAAGGCCCAAAACTGGAGTTCAACGCTAGCTTCCTGCCCCCTTCTAGGCGTCCAACACCCAAAAAGAAGAGACCAATGTACAAATGCCCAAAGAGGACCCCCTAGCTGGCATTCCACACCCCCAAAGACCTCATAGCACGTGGATCTCATCAAAACTCAGCCCAAACACTCATTAAGTGGGCCCCAGAAGTGGATTTTAGCACTAAATAGACTGTTTTACCCTTACAGTCATCTGTTTAGTATTTAAAGTGTATTTTACATAATCATTAGGGACATCACGCATATTATACACTATTTTTGAGTTCTACTTTTTTTTCACATCAGTATGAGTTTCTAAACCTCCTAGGTTGAGGGGAGGAGCCCTGCTGAGTCCTATGAATTAATAAAAGTATTACTATTTCTCTTCGATCCGTGTTTGATTAATTCTAAGATGTATATCCGATCTTCATCATGGTGAACAGGATGATCTAACAAATTAGCTCTGTTAATCACATTAAGACGAACGTGCCTGACAAACACCCGCGTCTACTTGGGTTCAAAATGTGTCTTTCACCGGACAAGGACGAACCAACAACTATGTTTATACATCTCTCAGACGACTAATCTACAACTTCATTGGGGACTTCTCGAGACATCAATTCAGCTGATTTCCAGGGAGATTAGGATCCCTGTGGTAGAGGCTAGAACCCAAGGTGCAGCATTCTCTGATCCAGAAGATCCGACCTTGTCTGTGGCATTTTGAGTAGGAACATTAAGGAGAATGAACTGTACGAGCTTCACCCTCAATCAGAATGGATCCGTACTAAACCTGGGGTTCAGATCTAGAGGAGTATTGGCAGCTGCTTAAACTAGTGTTAATCATATACAGCCTACCATTGAAGAAATCACTCAAGCAAAGAGTGCAGTAATACCAGAGTTAATTCAGAAAGGCAAAGCAACTCCAATCCTCAACTCTATCTTTAAAGTATTAGCACCCTATTATAATAATCCCATAATTCTCACACAATTCTGTATCCAACAACACCTTCTACCCTTTTCTCATATTCCTATTGATGATTTTATGGCATACATTACTCTTACAACATCAAACAACTTTCTGATCTGCCTGACTAAGACCTTCAAGATAACCATAGCTTGCTTCAAACCACAATCCTCGTGGTATCGATCTTGACTCGCTTAGGTATTACTTGGACGACCCAGTGCACTTGCAGGTACTGTTGTATGAGAGTGTGGGGTTCGTACTGCACATTGGGGCCAGTAAAAATGCTCAGATAAAACATCCAAAGTCTTATGCACACCAAAATGAGCTATCAAACCCCCACTATGTGATTCTAGAACAAGTAGCTCCCTAATAGAACAAGTACGTACATAAATCCTATTTTCCCAAAATAGAAAACCATCATACTTATAGAATTTGTTATGTGCACCATGTTCACATGCAGCATAGATAAAGGCAAAATCAGAATCAGTTGCATACAATTTCTTCATACACTCAAAACCTAAAAACTTAGAAGTAAGGGTTGTGATTAAGGAATACCTTCCAGATGATGTATCAGGAACCACATTCTCTTTACCTTGCTTATAGGCGATTCCATATGGAAAGGATTCAAGGAATTCTATCCATTTTGCATGTCTCTTGTTCAACTTCGCTTGGCCCTTCAAATGTTTGAGGGATTCATGTTCAGTATGCACCACAAATTCTTTAGGTAGCAAATAATGGTGCCACACTTCCAAAGCTCTCACCAAGGCATAAAGTTCCTTATCATAAGTTGAGTAGTTGAGAGGGGCTCCATTCAACTTCTCACTGAAATAGGCGATTGCTCGCTTTTCCATACCAATTTCGGAAGCATCACATTCTATTTCAAAAGTTTAAAAAAATGGTAAAATAAGAATGGGGGCTGATGAGCGGATATTTTATACACTTTTTGTGTGTTTTCATGTAATTTCAAGTATTTTCTGGCTGAAATTGAGGAGCTGGAGCAAAAGTCTGATCCAGAGACAGAGAAAGCACTGCAGATACTGTCCGGATCTGATCTCCTTGCATTCGAAAGAGCTTTTCTAGAGTTACAGAAGTCTAAATAGAGTGTTCCCAATGGCTGTGGAAAGCTAACATCCAGAGCTTTCCAGAAATATATAATATTCTATACTTTGCTTCAGAATTAAAGGCCCAAAACTGGCATTCAACGCCAGCCTCCTGCCCTATTCTGGCGTCCAATGCGGAAAGGAGAAGAGACCAACGCCTAATGCCCATAAAGGACCCCCTAACCAGCATTCAACGCCCTAGAGGCCTCCTAGCACGTGGATCTCAATCAATCTTAGCCCAAACACTCACCAAGTGGGCCCCAAAAGTAGATTTTAGCACTAAAAGACTGTTTTACCCTTCTTATGTAATCCTTAGTCATTAATCTAGTATTTATTTGAGAACTTTTACATCATTTACAGACCTTTATGCCATATTTAGAATTCTATCATTGTATTTTCTATCATTATGAGTTTCTAAACCTCCTAGGTTGAGGGGAGGAGCTCTGCTGAGGTTTATTGATCAATAAAAGTATTACTGTTTCTTTTCAATCCGTGTTTGATTCTCGATTCTAAGATGTATCTTCGTTCTTCATCATTATGAATAAGTTGAACTGGAACAAGGTTATTTCATTCTATATGGGTTCAGAGTGCGTCTTTCTCGAGACACTAGTTCAACCGAGGTATGGGGAGATTACAGTGTTTGTGGTAGAGGCTAGAACCCAAAGGAACAACATTCTCTGATTCATAAGATTCGACCTTGTCTGTGGCATTTTAAGTAGGATCACTAAGGAGAATGGACTACAGGAGCTTCACGCTCAATCAGAATGGATCCACATTAACCCTGGGGTTCAGATTTGGAGGAGCATTAGCGACCTCTCAACCGGCGTTGATCACATACAGCTTGCCATAGAAAAATCATTCACAGTTGAAGAAGACAGTAAGACCAGAGTTTTCTAGAAGAACAAAGCATCTCCAAGCCTTAATCATCTTCTTATCACTCGTTATAATCAAACATTGTAATTCCATCTTATTCCAATTGTATGCGCTTTAAACAACATACCTACTTCTTCTTTCCGCCTGACTAAGATTTACAAGATAAGCATAGCTTATTTCAAACCACAATCCTCGTGGGATCGACCCTGACTCACTCAGGTATTACTTGGACAACCCAGTGCACTTGCTGGTTCAGTTGTACGGAGTGTGGGAATTCGTGCACCAAGTTTTATTTTCATTTTTTTTCGAAAAAATCAAAGAATTTTTCAAAAATCTTTGCTTTTCTTTTTTATCTTGATCTTTTCTTTTGGTTGTGTCTTTTGTTTTCTTTTCAAAAAAATTTTCAAAACCTTTTCTGTTTTTGGCTATGTATTTTCTTTTGATTTTTTTTACTTTGAGTCTTACCTATTTCTTGTTTTTTTTTTTCAAAAATTTTTCAAAGCCTTTTCTTTTCTATAGTAATCTTTGTCTTTTTTTTAGTCTTGTGTTCAATCTTTAAGTTTGGTGTCTCTTGGTCACTTTGGGTTTCATCTCTTTTTAACCCGTTCTTTGTTTTTCTTTCTTCATATTCGAATTATTCTTGGTTATTTTCTTTGTTTGATTTTAAAATTTTTAAGTTTGGTGTCTCTTTGGTGTTTTTTGATTTTTCTCTCCTTTAATTTTTCAAAAAATTGTTCTCGAGTGTTCTTTCTTGGTATTCAAGTTGTTCTTGTTTCTTTTCTTGTTTTGATCTAAAAATTTTAAGTTTGGTGTCTTTTGGTGTTTTTCCTTTCAATTTTCGAAAATTTAGTATCTTAGATCTAAAAATTTTAAGTTTGGTGTCTTTTGGTTATTTTTTTCTTTCTTCATTAATTCAAAAAATGAAAAAATATCTTTTTTATCCTTATTTAAAAATTATTTTCGAAAATTTCAAGAAAAATTTCATATTTTAATTTCAAAATCATTATCTTATCTTATCTTAATTTCAAAAACCAAATTTCAAATCTTATCTTTTTATATCTTATCATATGTTTCTTTTAATTTGATTCTTTCTTATCTTATCTTTCTTTTAAATTTTAAAATTCAAAATTTTTTCAAATCTTTATCTTATCTTTTGTTATCTATTATTGAGTTTCAAATTATTATCTTATCTTATCTTAAATTTGACTTTCAAAATCAAATCTTTTCAAAAATCAAATCTTTTTTAAATCTTTATCTTATCTTATTTTAAAATTTAAATTTTAAAATTCAAATTTTAAAATCTTATGGTATCCTAATTCAAATTCAATTTTCAAAATTCAAAATTTTAAATTCAAATTTCAAAATTTCAAAATCAAAATCAAATCTTTTTCAAATTTCAAATTTCAAATCTTATCTTTTCAAATCTTTTTCAAAATCTTTAAATTTTAAATCTTATTTTATTTTAAATTCAAATTTTAAATTTCACATTTTCAAATCTTTATCTTATCTTGAATCAATTTCAAATTTCAAAATTAAATCCTTTTCAAAATCTTTTCAAATCTTATCTTATATTGTTGACTTATTCTTTCAAATCTTAATCTTTCTTTTACTTTATTTTTAAATTCAAATTTCAAATTTCAAAAATTTAATTTTCAAAATTCAATCTTCAATTTTCAAATTCAAATCTTTTACTTTACTTTCAAATCTTATTGATTAGTTACTTACTTGTCTTATCTTATTCTCTTTTCTACTCTTCTTTCTCTTTCCTCTTTTTCAAAACTTCCTAACTTATTCCCCTTTCTTCTTTTTCAAAAATTCTTACCTCTCTCTCTCTTCTATTTTTGAAAATCAACTACTTCTTTCTCTCTCTTCTTTTTTCGAAAACCACCTTTAAAATTGTCAAATCTTTTTAAGTAATTAGTTGTCTTAAAATTTTCTTTTATTTTTCTTTCTTTTTTCGAAATTAATAATTAAATAAAAAAATTTTAATTTCAAAAATTCGAATTCCATCTCTCTCCCTCTACCTTCATTCTTCTTGTTTTCTCAAGACATCTTACTGGACTGCTTTATACTCTGATATAGAGACACACCTTCCCATTTCCTTATTTTTTGACTGAGTGTATAGGAACTAGAAGAGTTTACTCTGAACCCGAATAGGGATGAACAGTTCAGAAGTACTTTGGGGTCTTATACAGCCCCCACTACTGACTTCTCTAGAAGTAGCATTAGCATACCCCCTATTGGAGTAGCTAACTTTAAGCTCAACCCACAGTTAATCACTCTAGTGTAGCAAAACTGCCAGTTTCAGGGACTTCCTCAAGAGGAGCCCATGGAATTCCTTGTAGAATTTCTGTAATTAGCTGACACAGTATACACTGAGGGAGTAGACCAGGATGTCTACAGACTGATGCTTTTTTCCTTTGCTGTTAAAGACCAAGCAAAGAGGTGGTTAGACAGATCAACTTAATATCGATTGTTTGGTGTGTAGAGGAACCAGATGGTGTCTCGTGTACGCGGTAGAGGTCGTGGGAGAGGTCGTACTAATGCTCGTGCACCGGAGAATAACCCTAATGACCTTGTGAACTTTATGACTGCGTTAGAGAACATGGCTGCTGTTATGCAAGCCACTGCTGAGGCTCTTGGTCAACAGATGAACAACCATGGTAATGACGGAGGTGGAGTTTAGGGTCCGATGACACTGGCGAACTTTTTGAAGGTTAATACCCCAAAGTTCAAGGGAACTACTAGCCCGACTGAGGCCGATACATGGTTTCAGGCTATGGAACGAGCACTGCAAGCGCAGGTGGTACCTGAAGGGCAGCGTGTGGAGTTTGCTACCTATTTGCTCACTGTTGAAGCGTCGCATTGGTGGCAGGGTATTCGATGCCTTCTGCAGCAGGGTGATGATTATATCACCTGGGACGTCTTCCAAGAGGAGTTCTATAAGAAGTACTTTCCGACTTCTGCCAGGACAGCCAAGGAGCTTGAATTGTTGCAGCTGAAGCAGGGTACTATGTCCGTATCTGAGTATACTGACAATTTTGAGGAGCTGTTCAGATTCTCTCGTATGTGTCAAGGGACTCTGGTGGAATATGAGGAATAGAAGTGTGTTAAGTATGAAGGAGGACTCCGGAATGATATTTTCAGTTTAGTGGGGCCAATGGAGATTAGGACTTTCTCCGAGCTGGTGAACAAGTGTAAGGTTGCTGAGGAGTGTGTGAAGAGGGCAACCGCTGAGAAAAGAAGTCACAAAGGATCATTTTCGCAGAACTGAGGGAAGAGCTTTGCACCTAGAGGTCCGCCTTTTAAGAGGGGAAGTTCTTT
The DNA here is from genome assembly GCF_000816755.2 of Arachis ipaensis. Taxonomy (NCBI): domain Eukaryota; kingdom Viridiplantae; phylum Streptophyta; class Magnoliopsida; order Fabales; family Fabaceae; genus Arachis; species Arachis ipaensis. The sequence goes on along the minus strand of NC_029786.2, from coordinate 55,845,530 downwards.
TAGGAGGCCCAACAACAACTACTCCCAATGGAAAAGGTTTGGGAAGCAGCCTCAAAATGATCAAGCTTGTACTAGGTGTGGAAGTCACCATCCGGGAGTACCATGCAAGGCCGGATGGGGTTTGTGCTATAATTATGGAAAGGCGGGGCATAGAGCTGCAAATTGTCCGGAGAAGCAGAAACAAGGTGCTGGGAAAGCACAACAGACTGGTCGGGTGTTCACCACCTCAGCTGTGGGTGCAGAAGGATCTGAGACACTCATTCGAGGTAACTGTGAAATGGCTGGTCAAACTTTAAATGCTCTATTTGATTCGGGAGCATCGCATTCATTTATAGCATTTGAGAAAGCCCATGAATTAGGATTGAAGATCGTAACCTTAGGTTATGACTTAAAAGTGTATAATGCTACCCATGAGGCCATGGTAACTAGGCTAGGATGCCCGAAAGTTTCGTTCAGGTTCAAGCAGCGTGATTTTGTCCATAATTTAATCTGCTTACCGATGATCGGTCTTGATCTTATCTTGGGATTGGACTATTATTATGTATTATATATGTGGAAGCTGTTACTGTGCTGGGGACCTCTGGTTCTCACCCATGCGGATTTTGTGGTTTTCAGATGCAGGACGCAAGGCTTCTCGTTGAGGCATGCTGGAGACTTCTGGATTGGCGAAGATCCTTTGTTCTCGGGATTCTATTTGGGGTTATATATCTTGTTTAGTTACTTTTATCTCCATTAAATAATACAAACTGTGATGACTCCTTCTAGAGGGGATTTTGGAGATTAGGTTTTCGATATTTATGTCCCTTTGGGTTTTCCTTGGGGTTTTCCTTATTTTATCATATGTATATATTGCTATGCTCGGACCGGTTCTCTTCGCAGTCGAGTTTTGAGTCTTGATATTCTTGTTTTTGACACTCTTTATATATATGATCTCGCGTTAGCTTATCCCGGTTCGTTACGGTATCGATCGGAGTGTTGCCCGTTTGAGTTACGGTTTGTGTTTACCCCCTTTTTCTACAAAGGCTCCTAGTTATAATCAATTATTCATACTACTATATGTACTAAATTTTTGTTTTAGAGGTCGTAATACCTTGTCATCTCTGAATTATGACTTAAGCATAAGACTTTGTATGGTAGGGTGTTACAACAACCAACCCAAGTCTAGCTTCAAAATATGGAATCAGCTAATGGACAAGTTTTTTAATCAATACTTTCCTTCAAGAAAGCTGACTCAGTTGAGACTGGACATCCAAGGCTTCAAATAAGGAGATACTGAATCCCTTTATGATGCTTGGGTGAGATACAAGATGATGCTACGAAAATGCCCTACTGAAATATTTTCAGATTGGGTAAAGTTAGACATCTATTACAGACTCACAGATATGGCTAAGATGTCCTTAGACCATTCTGCTGGTGGTTCAACCCACATGAAAAAGACAATAGAGGAAGCTCACGAGCTCATTGAGATAGTTGCCAACAATCAGCATCTGTACTCATCTAGTGAGACTTCAATAAAAGGAGAGGTCAAGATAGTGACCACTGAATCTAACTCTCTGAAACAGAATGAGTCTTTAACTCAGCAGCTACACTCCCTTGTACAACAAATATTGAAACCTCAAGAGATGCTGCAAGAAGCCTGAGCCTCTAACAGAGCTATAGAAGCACAATTGAGTCAAACTATACAACACTTATCTAGACAGATAAGAGAAGAGTGGTGATGGTGGAAAAATAATTGGTAAAGAATTTTACAAAAATAATCGCGTTGCAAGTATAGATCTAAACTAACAATTAAACCTCAATCAAATTTAATTTATTTGTCACTCAAGCAAACGCAATAAAATTAACCGAAGTATTAAACCTCGAGTCGTCTCTCAAGGAATTGCAGGAAAGTGTACTTATAATTGGTTATGGAAAAGTATCTTTTTGGGTTTTGGGTTTAATAAGCAAGGAATGTAAATAACAGGTAGATAAACTAACAATTAAGAAAAGTTCTAGCAAGAGTTGATAATTGAATTTCCTATCCTCATTATCATTGTCAATTGTGATGGTAATTGCCTTTTGCTCTCACTTAGTTAGCCTCTAATAATGAAGGAAAGTCAAGTGGGTAAAGTTAACTTAAGTTCACAAGTCCTAGTCAAAGACTAGCGTTAGTGAAGCTCAAGCCAACTAGCAAGACTCAATCACCAATCAATTAAAGACCTTTGATAATTCAAGAGTCTCCAATTAATCAATCCAAGCTAAGAATATAAAAATCTAATTTAAAATCCAACCAACCATTTTATCAAACACTTGGTGGACACAAAACAAAAGTACAGAAAATTATCAGGGAATAATAAAACTTAAGACTAACAATTGCAAGCATTCAATAATAACAAACGAAGAAAGGAGCAATAAATATGAAATATAAAACTGCATTAAAAGGGAATTGAAAGTAACATAGGAGTTCATAAACTAAATGGGCAAAATCAAGGAATCAATAAGATAAGTAGATAACTAAAGTGCTAAAACAAGTAAGGGTAGAAAAAAACTAAATTAAACTAAGATAAAAAGTCTGAAATTGAGAAGAACAAAAAGAAATCCTAAAACCTAGAGAGAGGAGAGAGTCTCCCTCTATAGAAAACTACATCTAAAACCTAATGTGTGAATAATGAGGTGTGTCTCTTTGATTCTCCCACTCTGCAGCCTCTATTCTATGTTTTCGGGCTTGGAACTGGGCCAAAACAGCCCAGAAATCGCCCCCAGCATTTTTTGATATCTGCAGCACGTGATGCTTTGTCACGCGTACGCGTCGCCCACGCGTACGCGTTGCTTGACAAAATCCCGATCACACGTACGTGTCGCTGCCAGCTTCTCAAAACATCATTGTCTTGCGTTCCTTCCACTTTTGCATGCTTCATTTCCATCCTTTAAGCCATTCCTTCCCTATAAACCATGAAAACACTCAGCAAACATATCACGGCATCGAATGGTAATAAGAGGAGATTAAAGTTAACAAATTTAAGGCCAAAGAAGCATGTTTTCAATCATAGTACAGAATTAGGAAGGAAAATGTAAAATATACGAATTATATGAATAAGTGTGAGAATAATGGATAAAATTTACTAAATTAAGCACAAGATAAATCCTAAAAATGGGAAATCTCCCCACACTTAAATCATTAGCATGTCCTCATGCTAAGCTCAAGATAAGCTATAAAGGAGTGAAGAGGAATGGTAAAACTTATGAAATGCACACTACAACAAATAAGGGTTTTCGCAACGGTCAAAAACCGTTGCCATAGATCGAAAAACCGTTGCTAAAACTTTAGGCAACGCTTTGGCAACGGTTTTTGACCTGTGGTATATACGGCCGTTGCCAATGCTCAAAGGCAATGGTTTTTTACCTAAGGCAACGGCAGCCAAAAAAACCGTTGCCATAGTTACTGGCATAGGCAACGGTTTTGACAACAATTTTTAGAGAACGATTTACAGCCGTTACTGGATAGGCAACGGTTTAGAACCGTTTTCTATCATCACGTAACGGTTTAAAACCATAACTAGATAGACAATAGTTTTAAACTGTTGTAATTTTATTATTCACAAAGACAACGGTTTAAAAGTGTTGCCTTTGGTGTTTTTTTTTGCAACGGTTTTAATACCATTGCCATTTTGTAACTGCCTTTGACCACGGTTTTAACACCATTGTCTTTGGCAACTTTTGACAACGGTGTTTTCTAGTTATATATTTCTTTATTTACAATAGTTTTCTCATGTTGCATTGAAATTAATATTTCAACTATTTTTTAGTGTCAATAGATTAATATTCAATTATTTGAATCAAATCACTAAAGAAAACTAATTGAATATTTGATTTATAACGTACTTTATAAGATTTATACATGTTTGTGACCTATAAAAACAAAGATTTTAGAAGTCAAATAAACTATGATACTTTAAAATCACATAAGAAAAGTTTAAGTCATAACAATATCTAATTATAAACAAAAAGATTTGATATATTACAATAGCAAATAGACTCCCCATCATCTCCACAAATTGGTAATTTTTACTCTCTAGTGTTTGATCTTCACAATATGTGATTAAGTTCTCTCTCGCCTTCATAATGATTTTCCTGTGAACAAAAAATAGCAAATTAAATATAATACTAAACCTAATGCTTACTATAGAGAGAGGGGATGAGGGAAAAAAAGATAGCTGTTAGTGATTTTTCTTATGAATTTCCTTATTAATAGCTAGGTCATAATAGCTAATATTAATTTGGTCAAGCAAATTAATAATCTCATTTAAATATAATACAAGAAGAAACAAACTACCAATGAAAAGACAAGTAAAGCATCATTTGAGATTGTAAAATATGTCTAAAGAGGCTGCCATTAACAATTATTCTTGTGCTTCAGTCCAGTTGTGCTGATTAAGCAAGATGGAAGATTTGTTACTAATAAACCATCATTTAATTCCATAGAAAAAGTCAATATATGATTTTGACTCTTGTGTTGATCAAGAACGTTAATAAGCTCAAGGAATTAAATTAAATCTCAGTTTTTCCAAAGAAAACTTCAATTGAATTCTACCATAATGTAAGTTTTTCTTGATCCATATAGCTCAAGGATATGTTTGGTTCACCTTTTACTTGTAAAAGGTATGCATAATTTAGTTATAATAGAACATTATCATTCAAAATATAAATTATGCTGAAGTTGTTATAAATTATGCTATCTTAGGACAGAAACACAAAAATATTGGCAGACACAAACTTGTTTTAAGAAAGAGACAGATACATGGATATAAATAGACATGACCATTTTATCTTATCTCTATCTCCTTTTTTATATTTTCTGCTATGAGACACTTAGCAAACTTGGAGTTAATGGTGGAATATATACCTATTCGGCCAATGAATGTTGTGTCAACCAGTGAAGTAATAGGATCAACTGTCAAAGCCATAGCAGAAGGCACTGCAATTGACAATATTTCCCAACCAAGGTTGTCTGCTTTGAAAACAAGTCTGAAGTAAGAAGAAAATAAAAAATGTCAAGAATTACACCTGTAGAAGAGAAAAGACAACACAATTCAATTCACACTTCTGCAATCCACATTCAATTTGAGAAGGAAAAAAAAGAGTTCTGATAAACAAAAGAATAAATCAAACAGCAATTTCATGAACAAATTCAGAAAAAAAAACCCTAAAGAGTTCCTATACTTTATCTTTTCTACAAAGATCTCTGATCTATAAGAAAAACTAACACAAATTTTATTGCACCCTTTGTTTGGTCTTTGAATCACAATAGAAATTTCACCCCCAAAAATTCAAAAGCAATGAAAAACAAGATATTAAATGGTGAAGTCAATTTTATCCCCTAACCCTGTATTTCAACACTAATTTAAAGCACACTCACCATTTTTCTTTAACTGGCATAATGTCTTCACAAGTAAGGTAAAGAGCCATAACATACCTCATCGCCGGGAGAACAAACTACAAGCACTGCCTGAGCAACACTCTGCTTTGCTCCATTGCTTACCACAATCTGATCAAGAGTATATGTAATTCCATTCTCCTCTGCAATAAAAATTCAGGAAAATTGTCAAAAGCCACATAAGCCCCCATCTCAAAAAATTAGTAAAAATAAAACTTAACCAAAGTAACCAAAACACAAAAAATTAAAGTGCATAAATTAGCTAACCCTTCAACTTATGACAAATCGCTCTGCACAATTCAAATGTTCCAGCTAGGGGTATACCGTCTGTATCCTTCGCGAATAGCATTCTACCATACTCACCACACATTAATCAAACATTCACATGATCATTACTTCATGATCATAATTTCATTATCATACACCTAAATCAAACAGCAGAAAGATTAGCAATAAAAGTACAATTCACACAAAAATAAAATGAGAATTCACCTCAGCTATAATGGCAGGTGTATCGAAATAAATTGACACACATGAAGTTTTCCAATTAAGAAATAATGAAAAACCTGTAAGGTAGTATTTTCATAAAAAAAATCTCACTGAGTTACATGACACAATCAAGATGAGACTTGAACTTGAAACTTATAATCTAGCCTCATGAAACCACATGTTCCTACAAGCTACACAGAACACGATTTGAAAAAAGTATTCACAATAAAAAATTGACTTGCCTGATCTATAGGATTGTTACAGAGCAATAAGAGTTCAGAAATAGTGGTTCTGGTAGCTAGGGCACAACCAGCTCATCATGAACGACGGCGGCGACCAGAAATTCTGGAGGCGACGGCGGCAGAGGAATGACTCCTCCTCTGTTGCGTCACTTTCTCACACGCGTTCCTTCCTTTCTCTCTGCGGCAACATCAACAGTGATCTCCTCTCCCTGTTTGGTTCCTTCCAGCGACAACGGCGGCTTCCATCAACGGCAGCAACGGCAAAGGTGCGGCGACGGCGGCAACGAAAATAAGCTCCTTTTCTTCCTCGTGTCGCGCATTCTGTGCGTGTCTCTCTCTCTCACTCTTGTTTTCCCCTCAAGGTCAGTGGCGACGGTGGCTGTGGTCACCACCGGCAGTGCCTCTCCTTTCCCCTCTCCTCCGTTCTCTGATCCCCCTTCGAGCTCCCCCTTTTCTCTCATTTCCCCTTCTCTCTGTTTCCCCTTTTGTAACTGTGTGTGTATTTAAATTATGTTAGGGTTAGACATTATAAAATTAGGAATTTATTTGGGAGTTAGAGTTAGCATAAACTATATAATAATTTATTTATAATAGAAATTACTTAAATTAAATTATATATAGTTCTTTCATTATTGAATTTTTAATTTTAAATTATGTGAAATAACCAATTATAAAAATTACACAAGAATATTAACTAACTTAACTCTAAATATCAATAAAACTAATTTAATTACTCTAAATTGATTAATTTCTAAAAATAAAGAGTTCATATCAATAAAATAAGTCATAACTTTTTCATAATAAAAGTTACTCAAATTAAACTGTACAATTTTTTATTATTTTTTTCGGTCACTAAAATTATGCAAAATATTCAATTATAATAAAATTATATGTTAAATTTTAGAGCGGGAATTGAATGGAACAAAAACTAATATTTGTTTTAAATTTATTTTCTCCATAAATAATAATTGTTAAATTATTTAAACAACATTAGAAAATTATTTCTTAATAAAAAAATTGATGTAATGCTTATAAAACCGTTCTTTAAAATAGTCAAAGAGAACGATTTTATTTTGTTGCTATAACGTAGTGAAAAGTTGAACTTCAACAGTAACATTGTAAAAACCGTTCTCTAAAATAATCTAATAGAACTGTTTTAAAGTGTTACAATATTGGCAACGGTTTTTATGTGTATCTTTTGTACAAATATTTAAACAACAATAAAAAACCATTCTTTAAAATAGTCAAAGAGAACAGTTTTATTTTGTTGCTATAATGTAGTGAAAAATTAAACTTCAGCAGCAACACTTTAAAAAACCGTTGTCTAAAATCATCTAAAAGAACAGTTTTTAGGCGTTACAAATTTTGGCGTTGCTAAAGCCCATATTTGAGGTAGTGGCAACCTATCTATATGAATGCAACTAAATGAAAAATGCTCTTTCCTACTTGGTTTAAAAGTAAATAAATTCTCCAAGAATAAATATAAATTGGATTCCACTAATTCAAATCTCAAAATAAAGTACAAGTAGACTTGCAGAAGAAAATAGCTCATGAAAGTCGGGAACAAAGAATCGAGCATCGAACCCTCACCGAAAGTGTATACACTCTAATCACTCAAGTATTTAAGGTTCGATTCTCTCAATTCTCTACTAACCTTGCTTTCTAAGGCTTGCTCTTCTTCTACCAATCAACAAATAATTTGATGCACAATTACACATATCAAGAGGTCTTTTAAGGGTTGTAATGGGGTTAGGGTCAAGGTAGGAATGTCTTTGGTTAAGTGGACTAAAATCTGAATTCTTGATTAACCCAAACTTTCCACCTAACTTAGGACAATCTATGTAATCAAAGTACAAAACCTAACTATCCATTAACCATATTTTCCACATATTCATGCATCCTAATTTCGAGTACAGTACATATGCATTACTATCACCATTTACTTTGGGGCATTTTGTCCCCTTTTATTATTTGCTTTTTTTCTTTTCTTTTTCTCCTTTTTTTTTCTTTTTTTTTCTTTTTATTTTTTTCTTTTCTTTTGTTTTTCTCAATGCATACGATTAAGATATTGAATGCAAGAATATATGCTCAACTATTGTTTTCCACATTTTCACAAGAATATACAACACCCAATTCTCAAACCAAATATTTCCAAACCCAACTTCTCCACACTTAAATCATGAACACTCTCACTAGTCTAAGCTAACCAAAGATTCAAATTAACGACATTATTGTTTTCCGCTTAGAGTAGTGATGAGCTAAAGTAAAGAATAAATGGGGTTAAAAGGCTCAACATTGGTTTACAAAGGATAATGAAAAGGTTAATGCCATATAGGTATGTAAGCTTAGTGAAATAAGGCCTCAATCATATAAGTGCGTGCATACATCAAACAATGGAAATATAGAATTAAGCAAGACAAAGATCACAATTTTAGAGAGAACAACACACACCAAAATTAAAATATTGGTTGATAAAATGCAACCAATCGAATAGGCTCAAAATCTCACTGGTTTTGTGTGTTCGAGCTCTAAATCATGTTCCAAAATAAATTTCTTCAAGCAAGGTTTAACAGAAATTTTAATTTAAATTAGTGGAATGCTATAAGATAGTTTCTTCAAAAAGAACTTATCACTCTAACCAAGTAGTGGTAAAATATGCACAAAATCTAACAAACATGCAATCAAACATGCAAAGAGGTGTAAGTAGATGGGTGGCTACAACTGATGCTTTTCTCCAAAGATTGTGCAGATAGACTTGTCTGTTGCCCCATTGAGAAGCTTTTCCTTTCCCTCTTTGTGGCCATCCTGAAAGAAGAGAAAAAGGAAGAAGAAGAGCCCACAAACAAAGATAAGAAAACAAATAAAGTATGGGTGAGTCAATGCCAAATAATGAGGGTCTCAATTACATGGTAGCTACAACATGCAAGTGAGAAAACAGTAGAAGCAAATGGCATATCAATAGTGCAAAAATTGCAACAATGGGGGAGAGAGTGTGGGTAATGAAAGACAATATAACTTCATATCAATGCAAAAGGAAAACAATTGTCATAAAAGATTAGCATTGACCTATGAATAATAATACCCAACAATTTAAAACAAGTCACGAATCACCAAAATAACGCAAGAAAAGATGCAACAGTTCAATAAGAACATTTAACACCAATGGAAAAATAATAAACTTAGAAAAGAAAATAAAAGTATGCACAAGATTAAAATGCAGTTAATGAAAGTATTCAAATAAATTAAATAAAATAGAATGAAAGAGAATAAGGATGAGAAGTTAAAGAAATAAAGAAGAAGAAAGTAAGAAAGAAGGAAGAAAGAAGGAGAAAGGAGGGAAGAAAGAAGTAAGAAATGAAAAATAGGAAGCGGACGCGACGCGTGCACGCCGGTCACGCGTGCGCGTGAAAACAGAAATAGCCATGCGACGCGTAAGCGTCGCCCACGCGTACGCGTTGATGGCCAAAAACAAACACTGACACGTGACGCGTGACCACTCGCGCGATTCCAGCACTATGGCAGGCCAACTCTCTGTTCAATTCACCAATGACGCCGAATTTTCAAACCACGCGAACACGTCGCTGACGCATACAGGTGGATTGACGAAAGTGCAGGAGACGCATACGCGTGGGTCACGCGTACGCGTGGGTGGGCTTGTGCGCCAAGCACCCCTCCCGCACAGTTCCAGCGTAACTCTCTGTTTAATTTAATAGAGAGCGATCCTCCATATGACGCGTGCGCGTCATTGACGTTTACGTGTCGGAGGCACTTTTTTTTTCAACTCCAGAAATTATTAAACAACTAACCCATTAATTAAACGAAATAAACATAACAAAAAAAATAAAAATATAACTTATTACTAATATAAATAAAAGGAAAATTAGAAAGAATTTACCATGGTGGGGTGTCTCCCACCTAGCACTTTTAGTTAAAGTCCTTAAGTTGGACATTTGGTGAGCTCCTTGTCATGGTGGCTTGTGCTTGAACTCATTTAGAAACTTTCACCAACGCTTGGACTTCCAATAAGCTCCAACATCTCCAAGTGAATTCACCAAGCCTTGAGGGAGTTCTTCACAAGCTTTGAGCTCCCAAAGTTGATCCTCTTGTATGCCCGGATCCCAAATCTTGTTTCTACACCCGTCTTGAAGTTGAACGTCTTTGTTCTAACTGGGTGGCAAGCACTCCGAATTCTTTATGAAGTACCAAACTATTCCCTTAGATCCCACCAAGTGATCACTAGTCCAACCCTTGCATCTAGCTCTTGAAATCTCAACCTTGATGATACTTGATTTGCAGTTCCAACCACTAAACATTCTTCTCTTACGCTTAATGCCACAAAGCCTCCTAAGTTGACCATCTGTTTCAAGCATACCATACTCAAGTGGGACAGTAAAGCGAATAGAGATAAGTTTTACCCACTCAAATGAAGGAGTAGATAGCAACCTAGGTAGAGAAGTCTCCAACGATCTTGACAAAGCATATTCAACTCCCGTCCATCCTTTTCGAAGTACTTCCACTTCCACATCATTCTCAAAATCACTTAGAGAAGATTCTTTATACCCAAGGAGTTCAATTGCAGATGCAGATTCATCACTAGGAAGACTTGATTCATGATCATCATCACCGAGGGAACTTACTTCTTGATCTATCCCGTCCAATTCTTCATAGGGAATATGCCATGGAGGTTGTCCACTAGCCTCCTTGACATTAATTTCAAGCTTCTTGGAGGAATACTCTACAACTCTAGATTCCCATGGAGGTTCGGCATCTCCTAAGTCTTCAACCACTTCTTCCTCTTTAACTATTACGGCTTCCTCCACTTGTTCCAATACAAAGTCATATTCCTCATTGTCCACCAGAGTTCCCAGTCTCTCCTTCATGCTACGTTCTTCATTAGATTCTCCACATGTAGCCATGGGAGTGCCTTGAGCGTTGACGTGCAGTGAAGCTAAATTAACTACTACCTCGGTCAAGGTAGCTATAAGCTCTTGTGTCGTCCGCTGCATCTCTCTTTGCTCTTGAAGAAGAACACCAAGGGTATCATCCATTGGAGATTGAAGTGGATATGAGGGTTCATTGCTTGGGAGGAAAGGTTCATGATAAGAGGGTGGTTCATCATGAAAAGCATATGGCGGTTCAACACTCTCCATCATTTCCACTTGTTGCACAACACACTTCAATCCCTTGTTCTCAAGTTGAGATATGTTAGCCATGAGAGTTTTGTGTGCTTTTTGACTTTCCATTCACTCTATTTGATGAATGGTTACTTGAAGTTGATCCAGTGTTTCCTTGAGACGATCCCTTGACTCTTGTTTTGCTTGGGTATCAAAAGTAGGATCATAGTGCTCTTGGGTTGATGGATATGGGCAAGGTGTATATGGAGGTGGTGGTTCTTGGGAGTAATTGTGTTGGAATTGGAGTGGTATTATATATAGTTCATATGTCTCATAAGGTGGTTGGAATGGTGGATAAGGGTTGGGGTCATAAGAGGGTATTTGGTAGTAGGGGGCTTGTGAGTATGGTGGTTCAAAGCTATGTTGAGGAGGAGGTTCATAGGCATATGGTGGGGCTTGTTGGTAACTACAAGGAAGTCCACCATAGCTATTGGATTTATATGCACCTCGGAATAGATCTTGCTCATAGTAAGTTGGTGGAGGTTGTTGCCAAGAGGGTTGATCAAATCCTTGAGGCTCCTCCCATCTTTGATTATCCCATCCTTGATGCAAGTTTTCATTGTAGCTTCCATTCCTTACAACATGGTTTAAACCAAACTCAGCCAAAGGGGGTGAGAATTCATAGTAACAAATAAAAAATAAAGACTAATAAGAATAAGCAATTAAGTCCTAAAACTAACAAATAAACAGAAGGCAAATATGTACAATAACCAATAATAAGGCACACGTTTGCAATTCCCCGACAACGGTGCCAAAAATTGATGATGGAAAAATCGTCGGTAAAGAATTTCACAAAAATAATCGTGTTGCAAGTATAGATCTAAACCGACAATTAAACCTCAATCAAATTTAATTTGTTTGTCACTTAAGCAAACCCAATAAAATTAACCAAAGTATTAAACCTTGGGTCATCTCTCAAGGAATGGCAGGGAAGTGTACTTATAATTGGTTATAGAAAAGTATCTTTTTGGGTTTTGAGTTTAATAAGCAAGGAATGTAAATAACAGGTAGATAAACTAACAATTAAGAAAAGTTCTAGCAAGGGTTGATAATTGAATTTCCTATCCTCATTATCATTGTCAATTGTGATGGTAATTGCCTTTTGCTCTCACTTAGTTAGCCTCTAACAATGAAGGAAAGTCAAGTGGGTAAAGTTAACTTAAGTTCACAAGTCCTAGTCAAAGACTAGTGTTAGTGAAGCTCAAGCCAACTAGCAAGTCTCAATCACCAATCAATAAAAGACCTTGATAATTCAAGAATCTCCAATTAATCAATCCAAGCTAAGAATATAAAAATCTAATTTAAAATCCAACCAAGCATTTTATCAAACACTTGGTGGGCACAAAACAAAAGCACAGAAAATTAACAGGGAATAATAAAACTTAAGACTAACAATTGCAAGCATTCAATAATAACAAACGAAAAAAGGAGCAATAAATATGAAATATAAAATTGCATTAAAAGGGAATTGAAAGTAACATAAGAGTTCATAAACTAAATGGGAAAAATCAAGGAATCAATAAGATAAGTAGATAACTAAAGTGCTAAAACAAGTAAGAGTAGAAGAAAACTAAATTAAACTAAGATCGAAATCTGAAATTGAGAAGAACAAAAAGAAACCATAAAACCTAGAGAGAGGAGAGAGCTTCCCTCTCTAGAAAACTACATCTAAAACCTAATGTGTGAATAATGAGGTGTGTCTCCTTGATTCCCCCACTCTGTAGCCTCTATTCTGTGTTTTCGGGCTTGGAACTGGGCCAAAAATAGCCCAGAAATTGCCCCCAGTGTTTTCTGATATCTGCAGCACGTGATGCTTTGTGACGTGTACGCGTCGCCCACGTGTACGCGTTACTTGACAAAATCCCAGTCACGCATACGCGTCGCTCGTCTGCTGCACTGGTCACGCGTACGCGTCGCTCACGCGTTCGCGTCGCTGCCAGCTTCTCAAAACATCATTTTCTTGCGTTCCTTCCACTTTTGCATGCTTCCTTTCCGTCCTCTAAGCCATTCCTGCCCTATAAACCATGAAAACACTCAGCAAACATATCATGGCAGCGAATGATAATAAGAGGGGATTAAAATTAACAAATTTAAGGCCAAAGAAGCATGTTTTCAATCATAGTACAGAATTAGGAAGGAAAATGTAAAACATGCAAATTATATGAATAAGTGTGAGAATAATGGATAAAATCTACTAAATTAAGCACAAGATAAACTCTAAAAATGGGTTTATCAAGTGGCTAGCCCTCATTAATACCAAGGAGGCTGAGCCTAAAATGGTACACACTGTTGAGGGACTAAATGAAAAAGAGACTCAAGAAGAGGCCGGAAGCACATTGTTGCACGCCCCTCTTAGGAGAAGAAAGCTTGAAATACCACACCCTCGGATGCCTCAAAAGGAGACCAAGGATGAGCACTACTCACAATCCTTGGAAGGCTATGAAAAGCTGTTGTTCAATATTTCTTTTGCTGAGGTTTTGGAGCAATGGTCTCTATCTACTAGAAGAAACATCTCTGATGCTGAGAGAGGTGAATTAGTGATGAGGTTACAGAAGGATTACATGATTATCAAGGTCCTTCAACCTCCACTACCCCCTGACAAAGGAGGTACTACCATGCAGTGTACAATACTAAAGCCTCCTCCCTTGATGAAAACTCATACAGTTTTTTCAGACATCAAACTTAGTTTGGTGTTAGACAGTTACCACCCACCAAGAAAGAAGGTCCTAAGAGGAAGATGCATAGGGAATGGAGAAACAATACAACCCCTACCCTAACAAGCAAAGAGAATCAAGCTCATCACACTAAAAGAAAGCTTGTTAGGAGGAATTCAAATCTGAGGGCACTAATCTCCTCCTCTTCTCCTATGGAGTCATTTCTATTAACCAACTGGAAGAAGAAGAAGAAGAAGAAAGTCAGCAATAAAGTGTCAAGCTAATGACATTAACGAAGCGCTTGTTGGGAGGCAACCCAACCATGAGTAGCGTATTTCTGTTCGTATTTCTTTTGCTTATTTTCCTTTGAGTTTATTTTAGTTTATTTTTAGAGTTTTCCCTTGTTTTTTAAGGTTTGTGAGTGCAGTAGTTGGAATAGAAACAGAAACAGTCAGAGTTGGAAACAGAACACCCTGGAGCAGAAATCTTGCTGGCGTTAAACGCTAGACAAGGAGGCCAGAGTGGGCGTTCAACACCCACAAGAGGGCAGGGAATTCGAATTCCCTAGCCTCCTAGGACCAGTGGGTCCCACAAAAACTTCACCTACCCCACCTAACTCTCTCATTCCTAATTGTTCATATTTGCTCGAGGACGAGCAAAATTCTTAAGTTTGGTGTTGCAAAGGCTTTACTTTTTTACTTCTACCACTCCTAAGTATGGCACCAAAGACTGGTGGAACCTTAAGGAAAAGGAAGGGAAAGGCACTTGCCTCCACTTCCCTTACCTCATAGGCCATTTATGCAATTCAGCTCAAATTGTCATAGAAAGAGACATCCTCATTGAGGAGGACAAGCACATAGACCACAGCATGAGCATGTGGAGCTGCCTCAACAAGAAATCCCTGAGATGCCTCAAGGGATGCATTTGATGCCTCAAGGGATGCATTTTCCTCTCCAAAAAATTTTTTTGGGACCAGTTGCACACTTCTCTAGGAGAATTGAGCTCCAGCATGGATCAACTAAGGATGGGACATCAAGAGCACTCCACCATCCTCTATGACAAAAGAGAAGAACAAAGAGTTATGAGGGAAGAACAACAGAGGCAGGAGCGTGACATAGAGGAGATCAAGCACTCCATTAGATCCTCCAGAAGGAGTAGTAGCCACCATCACTAAAGTGGATTCGTTCGCCTATTACTTTTTTGTTTTCCATGTATTGTGTTTTATTGTCTGTTTCTAGTGCATGATCATCTGTCATTATGTATTAAAGTTATGAAATGTTCTATGCATCTCTCACCTTGCTTAAAAGAAAAATTATTTTAATTGAAAAAGAAAAGTAAGATGCATAAATTTCAAGTTTTATCTTAAGAATAGTTCAATTATCTTGATGTGGTGGCATTGCTTTTGTTTTCTGAATGTATGAATGAACAGTGCATATTTGAAATTGGAATTAAGAATGTTGGCTCTTGAAAGAATGATGAAAAAGGAAAATTATTATTGGTAATCTGAAAGATCTAAAAATTGATTTTTGAAGCAAGAAAAAGCAGCAAAAAAAAAGCAAAATGCAATAAAAAAATGCATGCGGAAAAAAAATGGATGAAAAATAAAAAGCAGAAAAAGCCAATAGCTCTTTAAACCAAAAGGCAAGAGAAAAAAGCCAATAACCTTTTAAACCAAAAGGCAAGGGTAAAAGGATCCAAGGCTTTGAGCATCAATGGTTAGGAGGGCCTAAAAGGAGTAAAATCTTGGCCTAAGAGGCTCAAACAAGCTGTCCCTAACCGTGTGCTTGTGGTGTGAAGGTGTCAAGTAAAAGCTTGAGACTGAGCAGTTAAAGTCGTGATCCAAAGCAAAAAGAGTGTGCTTAAGAACTCTGGACACCTCTATTTGGGGATTCTAGCAAAGCTGAATCACAATCCGAAAGGGTTCACCCAGTTAAGTGTCTGTGGCATTTATGTATCCGGTGGTAATACTGGAAAACAAAGTGCTTAGGGCCATGGCCAGGACTCTAAAAGTTGTGTTCAAGAATAAAAAAGAATTGAACTAAGAGAGTCAATAATATTATCTGGATTCTAATTTCCTAAAGAGACCAACACTTCTGAGTTTCAATGGATAGTGAGATGCCAAAACTATTCAGAAGCAAAAAGCTACCAAGTCTCGCTCATTTAATTGAAACTGAGCTTCATTGGAAACTCTGTGATTTATTGTATCTTACTCTTCTTTTTATCCTACTTTATTTTTGGTTGCTTGGGGAAAAGCAATAGTTTAAGTTTGGTGTTCTGATGAGCGGATATTTTATACGCTTTTTGCCATCATTTCATATAGTTTTTAGTATGTTTTGTTTAAGTTTTATTAAGTTTTCATAGGTTTTAGTAAAAAATTCACATTTTTGGAATCTACTTTGAGTTTTTGTATTTTTATGCAATTTCAAGTATTTTCTGGGTGAAATTGAGGAGCTGGAGCAAAAGTCTGATTCAAAGACAGAGAAAGCACTGCAGATGCTGTCCAGATCTGACCTCCTTACATTTGAAAGAGCTTTTCTGGAGCTACAGAAGTCCACATGGAGCGTTCTCATCGGCTATAGAAAGCTAACATCCAGAGATTTCTAGAAATATATAATAGTCCATACTTTGTTTCAGAATTGAAGGCCCAAAACTGGAATTCAATGCCAGCCTCCTGTCATATTCTGGCATCCAGTACCCAAAGGAGAAGAGACTAGCGCCCAACGCCCATAAAGGACCCCCTAGCTAGCATTCAATGCCCTAGAGGCCTTCTAGCACATGGATCTCAATCAAGCTCAGCCCAAACACTCACCAAGTGGGCGCCATAAGTGAATTTTAGCACTAAAAGACTGTTTTATCCTTCTTATGTAATCCTTAGTCATTAGTCTAGTATTTATTTGAGAACTTTTACATCTTTTATAGACCTTTATGCCATATTTCAAATTCTATCATTATATTTTCTATCAGTGTGAGTTTCTAAACCTCCTAGGTTGAGGGGAGGAGCTTTGCTGAGTTTTATGGATCAATAAAAGTATTAGTGTTTCTTTTCAATCCATGTTTGATTCTCGATTCTAAGATGTATCTTCGTTCTTCATCATTATGAATGCGTTGAACTGGAACAAGGTTATCTTATTTTATATGGGTTCAGAGTGCGTCTTTCATCGGACAATGATGAACCACTAGCTTGATTATACATCTCTTGGATGGCTAATCCAGAACTTCGTTGGGGACTTCTCGAGACACCAGTTCAGCCGAGGTATGGGGAGATTAGAGTCTTTGTGGTAGAGGCTAGAACCCAAAGGTGCAGCATTCTCTGATTCGGAAGATTCGACCTTGTCTGTAGCATTTTAAGTAGGGTCACTAAGGAGAATGGACTACAGGAGCTTCACCCTCAATCAGAATGGATCCACACCAACCTTGGGGTTCAAATTTGGAGGAGCATTGGCAACCTCTCAACTGGAATTGATCACATACAGCCTGCCATAGAAGAAATCATTCACAGTTGAAGAAGACTGTAAGACCAGAGTTATCTAGAAGAACAAAGCATCTCCAAGCCTTAACCATCTTCTTATCGCTGGTTGTAATCAAACATTGTAATTCCATCTTATTCCAATTGTATGCGCTTTAATCAATATACCTACTTCTTCTTTCCGCCTGACTAAGATCTACAAGATAACCATAGCTTGCTTTAAACTACAATTCTTGTGGGATCGACCCTGACTCACTCAGGTATTACTTAGACAACCCAGTGCACTTGCTGGTTTAGTTGTACGAAGTGTGGAAATTCGTGCACCAGGGATAGAACACAATAATTCTTTCAAGGTGTTAAAGGCAAGTTCTTGTTCTTGATCCCATTTAAAGCTGACATATTTCTTGATGATTTCAGTTAAAGGTGCAGCGCCCTACTCGACCCGTCCCGCCGTCCTTGCACTCCACGACTACCCGCCCCACCTCTACCCGCGGGTAGTAGGCTGCTCTACCCTAACCCGCCCGCCTCGCCCCTATAAAAATTAAATGACATTTTAATTTTTACACATTCATATATAAATTAAGATACAAACTTAAAATGCATAACTAAATTAAAATACAAATATAAGATTCATACAATGTCATACAATGTCAAATAACTAAATTAAAATAAAAACATAAAGAAATTACATCATTAAAATATTAAAAAGTCTTCAATCCTTATTCTTGATCACTTTCCACATCTTCATCATCATTAAAGGTTTGAAGGTCAAGATTCAAATCTAAAAGTCAAAAGAGATAGCAATTAATATACTAATTACCATTATATAAAAAATTAACATAAATGAATATTAAGTAATATATCACCTTTATTCTCTAAAGCTGCCCACAACCAACTTTGGCCACACATCAAAGCTTCAATTATGCTTTCTTTGAGCTTTTTGCGCTGAGGAGAAATCACATGACTACTTGTACTAAAAGTAGATTCAGAAAAAATAGTGGATACCAGAATGGCATATATATCCTTGGTTATTTTTGCCAAAACTTTAAATTTCATTTGATTGTTCTTCCACCATTTCAAAACATTAAAGTTAGGATCATTTGGAGGATGAATTTTCTCCTCAAGATAATGATCAAACTCAATATTCACACATGAACCCCTTGCCATTTTTCTTCTTTTAAGATAAACCATATAATCATCACCCCCAAATCTTGTATTCAACTTTCATCGACTTCTTTTGTACCAACATGTGACACATCAGAACTCATTTTTTATTGTATTCATTACACAACTGATGAATTCTGTCAACTTGCTTGGAATATTCTCTTGGATCTGGATACATTTTTTCAAATTGAAATTCAACCCCAACTATCTTGTACCTAGGATCTAAAACAGCAGCAACTCCCATAATGCCATGAATCTCATTCCAATACTTCTCAAATTTCTTCTTCATGCTAGATGCCAATAGAGAACTATACGTGGGCTTGCTTCATAACCTTCAGTTCACCAACATCACTTAGCCACTCCAGTTTGTAAGGATTAGGGTGTTTGGTGCATTTCAACCCTAATTTTGTGATCAATGTAGAGTTAGCAACGTTTGTATGACTTCTAGCATCAATGATCATGAGTCCAACCTTGACTCCCAATAAAATTTTTGTATAAAAGATATTCTCACACTGTTCTAGATGATCGTCCTTGGCTTGTACATTTAAGATCTACCTAGTAACAAGGGCCTTGCCACTAATAGCATACTCAATGATATCATCATTATCTATAGCATCAACCGAATGTGGCATGTCCTCATACTCATCTGAGTTATCAGATTCCAAGAAAATATCATTCGCTTTAATAACCATGGTCCTTTTATTTGGACACTCGGAAGTATAATGGCCTAATCCGCGACATTTAAAGCAGGTAATGTCACGATGCCGTGTAGGAGGTTTAGAAGTGGAATTAGGCATGTGCATCTTCCTGTGCTGGTCTGTAGATTTCTCCTTCGATTCGGTAGGTTTGGATTTAGTTTTCTCCCCAAAATCAGCACCACTAGAATCCCACCTTGAAGTAGAGTTGGAAGAAGTACGCAGCCCTTTTACCTTTTGCTGTTTTTCCACTTTAATAGCCAGATTCACCAGGTTTTTCATATTCACAAATGGGTGACGTTCAACAGTATTTGTCATGTCTGGGTTCATCCCACTCAAGAAACGTGCCATAGTAGCAGCCTCAGACTCCTTTTCAAGATTTGCTTGGATTAGCAGCATCTCCATCTCCTTATGATACTCATCTACAGACTTAGAACCTTGGTATAACCCTTGGACCCGTTGATGTAGCTCCCCGTAGTAGTAAGAAGGGACAAACCGTTATCGCATGACCTTCTTTATCTTCTCCCAAGATTGAATTGGTGATTTTCTATTCCGTCTTCTCTTTTTGTCTAGCTCGGCCCACCAGACAAGGGCATAATCCTAGAATTTCATAGCCGCTAGTCTTACCTTTTTCACTTCAGAGTAGTTGTGACAATGAAATATGAGATCCACCTTTCATTCCCATTTCAGGTAAGCTTTAGGGTCACTTCTGCCTTTAAATTATGGGATGCGCATCTTGATAGCATTGAGGTTACTATCAACATCATCCCGTAGTCCATGACGTCGAGATCTAGGTGAAGTCTCCTCCTCAAACTTCACAGAAAGATTATGAATAGATTCTCGGACCGCACTCTTCGACTAGGGGAAAAAGAATTGATTTAGGAATCCATGTCATCAAGACACTGTTCAATTCTTGCGAGGATGCCAGCGACTGTGTTGATGTAAAAAGTTATTTGTGGATCAAGATTTCCTTCGTTGCTAGCCATCAATAAACCTGTGAAAGAAAAGACCTCACAACACTCTTCTCACGTATATCACTCGGAGTAGGACACTCATGTTAACACTCAATACGTGGCTTTTACCCTCTGTGGAGCTCACCACTCTTGTCTTTTTCTACTCTTGGATTGCTTTAACAAGTTGAACTTCAGAAAATGAGGAATTGAGACACTAAACTAAGATAATCTGAATGATAGAGACGTTCAACTTGACAAGAAGACAATCAAAATATATCACAAAGGAAGAAAAACAAGAAGTGATACTAAGATGACAGAAACTAGCAAAATTGAATCCTAATTGGAACCCAAAGAAAATTTGGAAAGCTAAAACAAAGGTCAAAAAATTTGAAATTTTGATTTTTTTTACGGTTTTTTTTTGTTTGCAGACATTAACTTTAATATATGGAAATTGCAGTAACGGATTTTAAGTAAGAAATTTTCGTTGTTTTTTTTAAGCAACTGAAGTAAATTTGCAGAAATTGAAGAGAAAAATAAAGAGACTAAGCAAGAATCCTGGAACGTACCGATAAATAAGAATTTACTTACGACCTATAACTGATACCAAATGATAAGAAATCGATTGGGGATTAGGGATTTATCACAATAGATAAGGATTATTTAGTAAAGGGCACACCCAAAAAAACACAGCGAAAACACAAAAGATAAATAGGGTTTTTCCTACTAGACCTCTAAGAATCCTGTTCTTAGCAACTTAGGTCACAAGAAGGGGCTCCCTACTAGAACTTCAAAGAACCTATCCTTGACAACCTAGATAAGAGAGAAGAAAACTGAAAGCAACCACCATGCAAATCACCTTAGTGTTGGATCCCTCAATCTTCTTCATGCAATAAGCAAAGCAAATCACTCACCTCACTTAATCACACAATAAAAACTTGCTAAAAGCAACGAAAAATTTATTCATCAAAAGTTGTGTAAATGATCTCACCAAAAGTATTTAAATAGGCCCCTAACAAACTAAAAAAGATAAGATAAGATTTTGAAATGTAAATCAGATTTGATCTTTAATAGATTAGATCAGATTTGATTTAAATTTTAAATTTTAAAAAAATACTACTAAGCAAATCAGAACTAAACAAATCTTCTAACAAACTCTAACCGCAAAACAAACTAAAACAAATGCGTAAATTTTTGAAATTTAATGATAAATTATACTTTTCACTGAATTAGGCAAGCATTATTGGGCTTCTTGCTGTCCTAACTTAACCCAATGGGCCTTGCCCATTTTTTCTTAGTTAGAACTTGATGTAACTCCTTATGCATAAGTGCTGCCAAGTTTTCAAAGCTCTCCTTGAGTGTTTTTGCACGTGCTCTAGTGATGGGGCCCTCTGGAAGTGTGAAATTTCCATTCTGCTTTTTTTCCTTATAATGGCCCAGTTGTCTTTTCGAGCATATATCAATAGCTTTGGCTTTATCCTTCTGGGATGCATTATTTTCAGCCTTAATGGTATCTTCAAGATCCATTGAATTAAGATGAATTTCAGCATCTAATATCCATGATAAATAGTTATTTCTAGATATATCAAGAGCATTAAATTCAAGATGATAGAGTTTCGACATAATGAAATTTTGTTACCTAAGTCTTCCTAAAATTTGATCAGAGTCTCGTACTAATAACGTGTTGTGAAATAAATAACTAAGGAAGATGTACTAAATATAAAATAAAGATGTGTAAATAGAAGACTCTATATTAATATAATAACTCAATAAAGATGATTCATATATTTTTATGCAGAGAGAGAGAGAGAGAGAGAGAGAGAGAGAGAGAGTATTTTATTGCTATGTATATTGTAAGAGCCTTAAGCCTCTATTTATATATACACAAAGCTTTGAATTTTCAAACCTCATTAATTACACAGTAAACATTCTTTCATTGAAAAACTGAGCCGCCCAAATATTAATGGACATTCAACTCAACTCTCATCGTTGTCACAACAGGTAGGGGTGCATAGACCCGGCCCGGTCCGAAGGCCTGGCCCGGTCCCGAACACTTTAGGGACTAATTTGGTGTGATTTCATCGAGTTTAGGGTCGGGTACGGGTCTCAAAAATAGACCCGGTCATTATTTCGAGTCGGGTCCGGGCCATAGCTCGGGTCACCCGAAGTCGGCCCGGTGGCCCGGTCATCATACACAATTAATATTTTGTGTTATTAGTGATGGATCATGACTATTCTTATGTGGAATTTAAGTATTGTAAACCTTAATATTTTGTGTTATTAGTCATTATAAGACTATAAGTTAATGTTTTATGTTTAGAATGCATAAGACTTTAGACTAATATATAAGATTGTGTTATTTGTATTGATTTAAATATTTGGTATTATTAGACAATATTAGTATTGATTGTGGTTATGCTTTAATTTTGAAGAAGGGTTGGTTCTTGTTATATTTTTTCTAAGTGAATTTTACCATGTTAACTAATGGTTGGAGTCTTGAAAATTTGGATATTTTAACATGTTAGCTTACAAGAAGATATCAACGTAATGTAATGTTAACGACCCGGTTTTCACCCGGTATAATTGTGGCCCGAAAGTGTATTGGTTTTATCGGGTTTAGGGCCGAGTTCGGGTCTAATAAATAGACCCGGTGTATATTTCGGGCCGGGTGTGGGTCACATCAAACCCGACTTCACCCGGCCCATGTGCACCCCTAACAACAGGTACAATCGATTTTTGATTTCAGGCAACGTTACTTATTCCGAGTACCGAATCACTGGATTGTGTTTTTTTATAATTTTTGTACCTCAATACTAAAATGCGTAACACATATTTAAATTAGTAAATACTCTATTAATTACATATTTCGATAAATATTAAATTTATTTAATTTAAATAAAAAATTTCTTAATTTTAATGTATACTTAATATTTTTTATAATCAAACAAAATTTACTTTTTTTGGGATTTAATCATCACTATTTATTTAATAAAAATCATACATTATATGCACGAGCATATCATACAAACTAATAATTTCAATGGATACAATAATGCAATTCGTAAAATCATTATTGGATGGACTTATAATGCACATGACCATATTGTACAAACTAATCATTTCAATGCAATTCGTAAAATTATTATTGAATGATTATCACATACTATTATTAAACCGAATGCGACCTTTCAGATTCAAATCCTTTACGGCAGGGGGAACCCCTAGCAGGTCTCCCCTCAGTTGATCCAAAGTGGTTCTTGAAAAGCACCCATCAACACGTCACTATCATTTTCCTTCTCATCTTCAGAGCATAGCGCCAATACCCCATCGTACCACGTCGGCGTCCCATTCTCATACGCATTACACGTCAGCCTCCTCAACCCACTCCCATCCAACCTCACCGCATACAAGTCCCCGTACGGCTGAAACTGGTTCGGCAACGACACCGCCTCCGCCGTCACGCCCCCTATGTTCGCCGTGAACAGCAACCACTCTCCATTAGAGCTAAAGAACACGTGATTTAACCTCTCCCTCTCCGCCAATTCTCCCTTCGCCACTTCAACCCTCCGCAAACCACTACCATCAGGCTGCACCACATAAATTCCAAATACCTCTGGATTCGTTGGGTTATGCATGTTCGAAGAAAACGCAATTAGATCACCCTTAGGTGACCAACACGGCATCGTATCGATCCACGCTCCTTCCGTCAGCCTCCGTAAACCGCCGTTAAACTCGCCGTCAACAGCGTCAACTATGTATAAATTCTTGTGCCCTGATCTACCAGAACGAAACACGATGGATTTCCCGTCCGGAGAGCACGACGGGAAAGCGTTGTTTCCGGTGCCGGATTTGGTCAGAATCTTCATCTTAGATGGAATCTCTTGTCGGTCATTGGTTAGATGGTCCAGCTCGAATTCTATCCGTGCGATTTCAACCGTTTTCGAAACCGACTCGAAAATTGGACCCACGGAGGTGTATATAACGTGCTTCTCCGATGGGCTCCAAGAGTTGTAGAAGCACGTGCGTCCTTTCAGCAATGTCCAGCGCTTCGAACCATTGGATCTGATTATCTTGACGCCGCCGTTAGCGTCAAAATCGTGATTGAAAGCAATGAAATCACCGCATGGGGAAAAGATGGGGAACGAACCGTTTAGTCTCAGTAACTGTAGGTTCTGAATTGGAGACTGAACAGGATCAAGATGAGGGTACGTGGACTCGCCCTGAGTTGGGTCGCCTCTGAATCGGTGGTACCCAAGGTACCGTGAGTTGCGAGATACGAAAGGATTGTAATGGTGGAAACTTGGATTTATTGTTTCCGTGACTGGTTGAAACGATTGCAATTCAAGATCAAAGATCTCAATGTGGCGAAAACTGCTCCCTGGCCGGCGAGTTGCGACGGCGATACGCTTTCCATCGTGCATTGCCGCCGGCGTGAAGCAGTGTACCCCTGCCGGCGTGACCCGAACCGGCGGGTCCGATCGACATAGCTCCGAATCGAATAAATCAACCCGGAAAATGCTCCACCAGCCATCCTCTACAATTCTATGGAAGAATATCGTGTTGTCTTGTGACCAAGTCGGCCATCCGCCACGCTCACTCACGACGACGCGATTCTCAGGTTCGGACTCAGAGAAAACAACGATTTCCGTTTCAAGCTCTCGGAAATCGCCGCGCCACAGTCCGGAGCCGTGGGAAGCGACGGCCATGAATTTCCCGGTGAGTGACACGGCAGGGCTGTAATCAACCACACCTTTAGGTGTAATCCTAGTCACTACTCCATCGACGCTGTCTACGGCGGTGGAATAAACGGCATTCCAGCTCTTGAAAACAGTTTCAGGTTCGGGTGGCTCGTGGGTCGAAACGAAGTAGAGTTTGCCGTTCTTAATAGTTGGTCGATCGTGGAAGAGGCTATTAGGGACGAAGGGCAAAGGTTGGGGTTTATCTTCGGGTCGGGTTAGGTAAAACCGGGGCGACCCTGTTCGTTCTGAGACGAAGACGACACTGTCGTTTTCATCAGTAAACTGGGCGTTGAAGTTTATTGAGACACCGTCCGTCAGTCGGCGGTCCGCGAAGGCAGCAGTGTGGTGGTTGTGGAGGTCGACGGAGAAAATGTCGAAGCCGTATTGGGGCCTCCCAACGGTGTTGAAAACGATGGTTCCGGATGGTTGCGACATCGTTGATTTAGAGTGAGCGTTGGAGAGTTGGTAAGTGTTACTAAGAGTGATGGGTGAACACGATGAGGATATAGTGGTACGGTGGTTATTAATAGGGAAGAGCAGCTGTGACTGTGAGTGTGGAATATAAAATTGTGAGGGTGCCGGTCTCTTGCGCAAGGCATGACGTAGACTAGTCAACATTTTATCTGGCTTGGTTACTTTGTTGACACGGAGTGGTAGTGTGGAACAAGAACAACAGAAAGCAAAACAGAATCTTTATTTCGTTTGGATAGACGCTCTTGTACACACCACCCGTGCGACTCAAGGCTAAATATTTCTTTGGCCAAATATGTTCTGTCTTTAGTTTTACTTAACAGGTGGAATGCATTCGTTTATTGACGAATTATCGGGGAATATTATATTCAAAACTTATGTTTGATTCATGGAATTGTCTACGGTGAGAAAACTTAATTCTGGTCCTGTAAATATTCGGTGAGAATATTTGAAATTAATGGTCCTTTTTGTATTTGTACGATGAAGTTTTTTATAGGAGATTCTGTTCCAATATTTTTTATATTTGTAATTCATGCCAAATGGATTAGATAATAAATCAATGCTGAGTTAGCTTTATTAATTATAAAATTATAAATGACGTTGAATTAGATAAATGATCTCTTATTTGGACTCTTATTTTAAAATGAACTGAGATGAGACTGTGACACTGAATATAACATAATTGGAGAAGACCAATATGGTAGATTTTATGAGATAGAGAAAATCCAATATTAATACTTTGATTAAAATTTTATGGACATAACAGTGTTAAATCTTTTTAGATTAGATATTGAGTCGTATATCACTTACAGATGACAATAATATGAAAAAACTTTGACATAAGATAATAATGAATATAACAATAATATTAATAATTCAATAATAATGAATAACTCTAAACCTAGTAACATGTTTGGCTTGCATGAACCCTATAATTGAAATTGAATTATCAATGTAAGGCTGTAAATAAGTTATTATAATTAATATAGGTTTATATGATTTATATATTAGATATATATTCAATTGGGTCTAATTATAAGAATAAAATTAATTTTAAGTATAAATAGAATAAATAAAAATAGAAACTAGTGTAATAGATTATTCAATATATAAAATATCAATATGATTTTTGTGACAAGTAGTGTTCAAATGCAAATTATATGTTACTACTATACAAAAAGTGCTATTTAAATTATAAAATTGTGTGTCATTAATATATGAAAGGAGCTATTTTAATTATAATTCAATTTTAATTTGCAGTTGGATATATTGAAAAAGTCAAAAAAATGAAAAAGTTGGGGAATAAATTAGATATATAAATATAATAGAGATTTATTTGTGTAGAGGATGAAATGATCATTTTAGTGGTTAAAGGAGTCAAACCTGCTGTGCTATATGTGCAAATGAGTAAAAATCCCTAATTCTAGATTGATTTAATATCAAAAGATTCTCAAAATTAAAAATTGCATAAAGATCCTGATTCTTTAAAGACTTTAATATTCTTTAAAGACTTTAATATTCTTTCACCACCACTATAACATTTTTGAGCTATTGCAACATGTGCCATAAATAACCCTTAAAAAGTGTTGTCTAAAGTAGTTAAAAGCATCACTTAAAATTTATTGCAAAAAAATAAAGCTAATACAACACCTTGTTAATAAGTGTTTTTTTTATCAATTTAAAAAACATATAAAAAACGTTGCTTTAATAAATTAAACAAACAACATTTATAATATTTATATATTACACTTATTAAATGTTGCTATATTAAATATACAAAAATAACTATTATAAAAATAATATATTATTTTTTTTAAAAGTTGCCTTTAGATTTATTTTAAACTTCACGTTTCAAGTGTTGCTTAAAATTTTTTAATATTTTTTAAAAAACAAAAATAAACTATATGGTATGCACAGAAAGAGAAAAAGAGGGAGAAGAAAACCCCAATCCATTCCAAAGTGCTTCGTTCCTAAAATCACAACCCTAACAAAATTCCTAAAATATTTCAATTAATAAAATCACAAAATCCTCAATCCATTCCAAATGTTTCGTTCCTCTATTGTTCTTCAATCCATTCGATGACGATGCGCATTTCTTTATTGAGCTTCGATCTCAATCTCTGCTCGCTAATGAGCTTCGATTTTTTCTTCTCGTGAATGTGCTTCGATCTTCTCTGCTCGTCAATGTGCTTCGATCCTCTGCTCCTCTCCTCGTTGAGCTTCGATTCTCTACTCGTTGAGATTCGATCATCTGCTTGTTGAGCTTCAATCCTCTACTTCTCTTTTCGTCGAGCTTCGATCCTCTCTGCTCGTGTTCATCACCGCCACTGTTCGATTATCACTGCTCGTGTTTTTGGTGAGATTCTCGTTTTTGACATTCTTCTACAGGTATTGATGATTCTACCGTTCTTTTTTCTGCTCTATTTTAGCACCTGTTTATATATCCTTCCTATTGACAAGTTTAGGTCATGCAAATAGCATTCCTGTTGTTACTTTGGAAAGTTTGGGTGGTGATGGTGTTTTTGGAGGGTTTGGGTGATGGTTGTTATGGGTAGCAGGCGAAGGAGCTTGAGAAATTGGTGATGGAACATATGGAGGATTAGGTGATGGTTGTTATGAGCAGGGGAAGGAGCCTGTGGTGGAGTTGGAGAATGATAAGGTGGTTGAAAAATTGGTGTTGGTACATATGGAGAAGGTAATGATCTTGGTGTTCCTGGTGGAACAATTGGAGTGTATGGAGGGTTATGGCCAGGGAAGGGAGCTTGTGAAAGAGGGGGATGATGATTAACTTAAATAACATTTACTACTTTTCTGCCAGTATTGAATTGCCTATGTGCTTCACAAAATAATTTCTTTAGAATCTCTATTTAACTGTGTAACGTGTCTTATTCAAATTTGCAGGCTGCTTTTCTGTCAGCTTTGGTTGGATCAGAGGTTGCATATTCTGCTGCACAAGCTACAGTGGCAACTCTCTCGGAGGCTTACGAAACAACTAAAAATCATCGATCATTCCCAAGAAACACATCACTACAAGGTGAGAATGGCGAATATCTTTGGCTTAAGATTATGAGCTTCTGAATCAATTAAGATAATGGTCATAATGGAGGTTATCTTGAAATGGATGGATCAATCTTCATCATGTACTTATTGGACTAGTTTTTGAAACGTGTTTTTCTAAATTATGTGAATCTATACACTGTGCTGCAATTTTTTTCGTTTGTTTTTCTTCCTCCCCTCTTCTTCTGGAGCTGATATAGTATGTTCATGTGATTCTCAGCAGAAAGTGAAGAATTTAACTTATTAACTCATTTTTCTTAGTATAATGCTGGCTTTGTTTTTGATGCAGAAGCTGGTATTAAACCTTAGCTTGTTAATAAACATTTCTGCAACTGACCTTTTCTTGAAAATAGCAAGACCCGCCGCTTTGACGCTTGTGAAGATCCAGAATATGGAATTTTAAATTTTAATGATGTCACTTAATTTGAATTTATGAGTTTTAATCAACTATCTTATCATATTGATTAAAAAAGTTCTCTTTATTTTGTTTAATTAAAACAGTGGTGTTTGTGTATCTTTACTCTGTTACTTTGAGATTTTTTCATTATAAATTTGGAGATTGAAAACTGTGTCTCTAACTAATAGCTTAAACTTTTAGGATAAGTGTTTATATGATAAGGTATTGGAGTTTCTATAATTTAAAGGTCTATGTAAAACTCATAGCCTGTTAGAAAAAATTGGGATTGCATGTTGGATTATTAGGCCTTGTGTTATGCTAGAGTTTCAACCATAATCTAACTTCTTTCATTCAGAAACAGGTTAAGAAATTATGAAAAGAACAGTGACTATTTGTGTTGTGTTTATGATGACTGTGACTGTTTTGATACAATCACTTGCAACATTAAAGACAGCTAGAAGTATTTGATTTTTGTAATAGAGACCTCAATGTATGATTGGTTGACAAATTGACATTACAGTATAACTGTGTTGAAATTCATTTCCTCTTTGGCATAACTGTTAATCTTTTGCTGCAAAAAATTAGCTACCATTTATGATTCCAATTCCTTCATGTAGGCAGTGGAAATTCATGGCTGCAACATGGTTTTAATTCAACAAATACTTCTGGCATCAATGAATACAGGTAAGGTCCTTTATATTCTGTATTCCCTACGAAACCGGCTCAAGTTTCCTCTGTGCAGGACCTTTTTGAGTTTATATGCTCAGGGCCTTTGCTAGAAAAAATAGGTGTGACTGCAGAGATGGTTGCAGAGTACATAGATAAGTGGTTGTTATACGGTCGGCTGCTATCTCAATTGTTTCAGTTGAACGAGTTGTACTTAACGGTGCCTCAAAAAGCTAGGATCTATCAATATTATTATTATTTAATGAGTTGTATCCATTCTTGGAACTACTAAGACCAATACTTGCATCATCACATGCCTTGTTTCCATTGGGGGAACCTATTCGGAATAGATATATATGGCTACTTCATTGTACAAATTAATGCGTATATTCATAAATATTTCTTTGTATTTTTCTTTATATATAGTCATCATGTACGTATCTTATCCTTGTTTTTTTGACTGGCTCTGTGGACCTCTTCTTATCTTTGTTATCATTTTCTTTTCATGTGGCTCATAATTCGTTATTTAGTTTGGATGAGTAACTTTGTTTCTTGATTTGGGGATTTAAAAGAACAGCTTAGCTTCCAAATGATATAGATACAAGTGTCAAACACTTGGATGATCAAATTTCTACCTCCTGTACTTTTCAACCTTCCAAACTTTTAATCACAACCACGTTAATATATTTGGTTATTAAGTATCTTAAAAATATTAATCAAAATTATTTATATTTTTTTAATGGCCTTGCTAATAGTGTTTAAAAGCTTTTGTTCCCTTTATGTACAAAATTCATGAATGTGATTTGCAGTAATATATCAAAAGATGGACAGCTACAAAGAATAAAATGGCAGTAGTATTAATAGTGCTTTTGTTTATATAAAACCTGCACTCTCTTGTGTATATAAAAGCTGCACTAAGTGCAGAATCAGATTGATTCTATGCAAGTCACAATTCATTTTCACTCATACTCTTTCTCATCTCCTCTAGTCTCTCCTTCTTAATCAGATTGATTCCTTCACTCATACTTGGGTATAAGCAGCTGAACACTAAGTGCAAATTGTTGCGGCATGACCTCGTAAGATATTTTTATCTTATACTTATTTGTTTTTATATGTTTATATTATTCTTTTGCACTTTTTTATGTAACAAAATACTGATTGTTTAATTAAAAAATTAAAATATAAAAGCATTTTTATTCTAAAATATATCTTTTCAAAAGTAATTATTAATATTTCTTTTAGAATAATAAAAGAATTATTAATATTTCTTTTAAAATATAAAAGCATTTTTATTCTAAAATATATCTTTTCAAAAGTAATTATTAATATTTCTTTTAGAATAATAAAAGAATTATTAATATTTCTTTTAAAATATAAAAGCATTTTTTTAATATTTCTTTTTATATATTTTATATTGAGCAACCGTGCATATATAGCAAGTTTTAGTTTAATAGTAATATCACTATGAACAATTAGGTTTTCCCAGGACTCATCCAAGAACTGGATGAGTTTACCAAGACATAGCCAAGAGTTTAGAGACGGCGTCAATAGATTCTTGGACTATGCTTACTCCGTTGGAAATCCTCAAGGAGAGGAAATTCTATGTCCTTGTGCTAAATGTTGCAACTTCCTTTGTATTTTAATGACTTATAACTTGCCACCATGGATGTGTATGAAACAAGAATACTTTATGATATTGACGTGTACCTGCAACCATTGATTGAGGAATTGAAGGAGTTATGGGAACTTGGGATAGAAACATACGATGCTGCAAGAAATAAAACTTTTCAAATGCATGCAGCTCTCTTATGGACAATTAGTGATTTTCCTGCATATGCAATGTTATCCGGGTGGAGTACAAAGGGGAAACTAGCTTGCCCTTCTTGTAACTATGGGACTTGTTCTAGTTATCTTACACATAGTCGGAAGATGTGTTATATGGGTCATCGTGTTTTTTTGCCCGAGGAACATCCATGGAGAACTAATAAGAGGTCATTTAATGGAAAAGAAGAACATCGGAAAGCTCCACCGTTGCTAGAGGGCATGGAAGTTTTAAGTCACTTAGATTCTATGGAGAATTCCTTTGGGAAGACAAAAAAAAAGGTGAATGAAGGCCCGTGGAGGAAAAGGTCAATCTTTTTTGGACATTGAATGATTTATACTTTTTTCCTTCATTACACTAAATAGTAGGGAAGTGGAATGAAAGATGTATATACTTTAACTTTTTAATTGCATTAAACAGTAGGAAAGTGGAATGAAAGATGTATCACTTTTTTATATATGTGTCTTATGACATGCCTTCTTGTTTATTACTATTAAATAGTAGTCTTCAATTACATCCTCAGCAAACAGCTCCTTCAGTTCCACAATGTTATCTCCTTCAGCTCCTTCTTGTTTATTACTATTAAATAGTAGTCTTCAATTATATCCTCAGCAAACAACTCCATTCAGTTTCTTAATGATTTATTAAAGGCTGAATTTGGTGTTGGGAAAGAACTTTATTTACATTGCCAAATTCTAATGTCTAATGTCATCTTTTATTTTGTTTTATTTTAGAAATACAATGGAAACAAGAACTACTCCAAAGCGGAGAAGACTGGTAAAACAGTATCAAAGCAACAAGCAATTCATGCAGAAAAATACAGCAGAAATTCATAAGAAACAGCATTTTATCTCTCCAATGATGGCTGGTGGTCATGGACAAAAGAGAGTGACTCCTATGCCTTCTAAGCAAAGCACTCAAAAAGAAGTCCCAATTTCCAAAAGAATGAAAAGTATGCCGAACCAGAAAATTGGAGCTAGTGAAGAAGAACCAGAAAATCTTAAAAAGCGTCCAACCATGGGTATGGATAAATTTTTGGAGACACATGGGGTTCATTTGGAAAGAGAAGATGACGATTTTGAACCAAGTGCTGAAAACGAAAGATTTCACAGGTTGATGTGTTTGTTGCAACTCGAACTGGACGAAAAGGAAAAGAGCTTGATTCAGGAACACAAGCTGTTATTGTAAGTCATAATAAGTTGAAGTAGAACTGCCTTAATTTATAAATTGATCTAAAATAAAACTGCCTTAATTTACAGTATTATTTTAAGTCAGATTGTCCTATATACAACTTAAGATCCTATCCTGAATATAAAATCCTGGATTCTCTTCTACCCTTAAGATTTCCACCGGAGGGTTTAAACTAAAAAAATGTATTGTTATAGATTTAAAACCAAAGTCAATTCCCCCTGGAGGAGGATTCTTCTTGAAAGCTAATATAATTTATAAATAACTAATTAAGTAGATTTAAAACATACATGATCATGTTTTGTGGGGTCCATAATTAAAATATACATGTGAATTGCTTATGCTTTAATTTATTTAGATATAGCAGGCGAGAAGTCAAAGATATAAATGTTAAATGATATATTACCTCTTAATTCTAATTAAAATAACAGTGATTTGGGATTTGGTAGGCATTAATTTAAGACAGCTTGCTTTTTTAGGTTTGAAATTAATCAAATCATCCTTTAATTTCTGTCATCTATTTATATTTAATGGGTAGCTGATATGGACATGACTGGTAAAGGACATAAAATCTAAGTTTTAACTTTTAATATGTTCATTATATCATTATTAAAAGTATTAAAAGTTTCCCCAATGAAGTTCTTATCTCAGAAACTTTCATTAATGCTGCATCCCTACTCTCATTTGCTTCCATTAACTCCCTCTTGAGTGTCTCAATTGAAACTATTCACATGTCCTTAAGAACTTGAGAAACTTTCTCAGATTCAGTTCTATTTGGGAAACTCATCATCACATTCTTGCTATGCTTCTTCTTGAACCGAGGAAATAGCCATGACATAACACCTTTACTTTTAGGCTGTTTTGGAAAGAAGCATGAGAATCAGTGAGTGGAACAAGCTAAAATTGTTATGTTTTCTTTTAATAGGATAAACTTAAGAGCCACCAAGAAGCTGGAGACACTCCCGAGAAAGCATTTACTGCAGTATTTGGCAAAGAACAACCAGGAAAAGTTCGATGTTATGGGAGGACAATCACAAAAACATCTCTGCAGAAAGAACGGGAGATTGCTAAAATTAAGCAACAACATGCAGAGACTATAAGTTCAATGAAAACTGAACTTCATGAGACAAAAGATAGAGTCCAAAGTTTGGAGGATCTTGTGAAGCTTCTCTTGCAACAGAGTTCTCTTGGCACAAATATTGATGAAGCACTATCTTTATTACGAGCCAAGGAATCAACACATGATATAAATAGTAAGCAATGTTCGAATGGCAACGATCGTCCTTCCTCATCAACTCGTGATCCAAAGTGATGACCAGGTATAATAAAAAAATTTGCAGTAATTTTTGTGATTTATCATTTATTGGGAATGGACTATCAACATTTTTGGCCTTTGCTTTCTCTGTCTTCTGCCATCTTACTTCATGGTGGCTTCTGCAATACACTCTTGCTATTTTTAATCAATCATCTTTTTTTTCCTTTTTAATTACTTATTTTTGTAGCGTTGTGCTACTGTGAGGAAGAAAATTTTTTCCTCATTGCTGAAATAATGTGGCTATGTTGGGGAGTGATGCGTGTTGTCACTGCAACAGACTCTAGTAACTGCTGTTTCATTCGCAGGAATAGCAGAAATTGTCAAGGGAGTTGTTTCATATCTTTATCTTTTCATTTTTTTCCCCTTCAAATTTATGTTTCAGTCATTTATTTCTCTGTTGCTTTCTCTCAAACATAAATTGATTAATTTTATACGATAGTGATAATAAAAGAATAATCATTAAAAAATAAAAGAGAAAAATCTAATATAGCAGCAACGTTATTTCCTTCCACACCAAACAGTTATGTGAGTGAAGTCTCTTCCTGTGAGCTTGTTCCTTCTGATTCTATGATTCTAAATAAGAACTACTAAGCTAATACCTTTTTGGAGCATTCATCATTATCTGAATTGCATTTCTCTTTCTCAGTTTACTCAGGTACTTCATCAAACACATACCATGCATCATTTTCCGTTATTGCACCTTTTATGTTTCAATTTTTTTTTAAATGCAACTTTAACTAAACCCCAATTCATTTAAATGCAGCAGTTATTGGACTCAGTGGAGGCAAGAGGATTTTGAGTTCATCATACCATTACTCTGATGTTACCGAAAAGCTTTCATTTGGCACTGATTTTGGATCCACACATTATCAGATTGTTCCAACAAAGTCAAGCATAGATATTTTGATATTATTTTGATTGATATTAATTACTATTTTGTTATGACAATTATTGTTAGACAAAAATTTTATTATTTTGTTGAGAATTATTGATGAACATGTATTAGAAATACTAATTGAACTTTTTAATATCTATTTTAATTAGAATTTTATTTTTAGTTATTTTGTCTCTTTTATAATTATTTTTTATTGTGCACAAATTTATTTATTAATTAAAATAATTACACATGTATGAACAAAAAATTTTATTGTAAATTTTATTTTTTATATTTTTATTACAAAAATAATTTTTATTTTTATCAAAAAGACAACCCTTTTATTAGTTGCATATTTTGAATATTAGACAACACTTGTATGGTTGCATATCCAAAAGAAAAAGCAACACTTGTATAGGTTGCATATCCAAAAGAAAAGGCAATATTTTAAAGGGTTGCATATTCAAAACTAATAAGCAACAACTTATAAGCAACACGTAAAAGAGTTGCATTTTATTGCAAATAGGCTACACTTTTTAGTAGTGACCAAAATACGAGAGAGGAGACAACACTGCAAAAGTGTTGTCTCAAACACACCTTTGAAGTGTTGTTGTTTTTCAACCAAAGGCAACACTTATCAAGTGTTGCTCTCAAAAGCGTTGCTTTTGAAACAAAAAAGTGTTGCCTTGATCTAAGGCAACGGCTGCATATGCAACGCCGACCAAAAACGTTGCCTTAGGCCCAAAAGTGTTGCCATTGATCAAAAGCAACTTTTTGTCAGCCTTTAGGCAACCCTTTTTAAATGTTGCCTCAACCTGAAAATGTTGTAGTGCACGATAGAACTCTTCTTCATTCATAAAGTTGTCAAGTAAAAGTAGTTGATTGAATATTAAAATTTTAGTTTCATGTTTGAATATTAAAATTTTAGTTTGATGATGGCTTTGCATCTATATTTCTGGGATTAAATTTATTAACTAATCAATTAGAGTATTAATTAACAGTAATTAACTAGTATATGGATAGGAAAAAAAAAAATTCAATAAAAAAAAAAAAATAGATACTTCGACCTTTAATATTTTTATTTTAGAATAATATGATCTTTATATTAAAAAAATCCGTTAAATAGTAGCGACAATTATTTTTGTAAGAATTTTATTTGTGTTTTGTGGGGAGTTTTAGACCCTTACAAAATTCTTTTTAATAATATGACTAGCTATACCACTTTTTTCATCCTCATATTACAACATTTTAGAGCTGAGACAATATTTAAAAAGTGTTGTCTAAAGATTGATAAAAGGTTGTCTTTAATCTATAACAACGTTTTGGAACTTGAGACGTTTTTGGAGGCCTTGCAGATGCGGTCGTTACCTTAGGTCAAGGCAACGCTTTTTTGCTTCAAAAGCAACGCTTCCATAGACAACTCTTCAAAAATGTTGATAACTCTTCAGAAATGTTGATTATTCTTTAAAACACACAACGCTTCTAAACTGTTTTAGACAACACTTTACACCTGTTCTTTTAGCTGTCATACTTCAGCTACAAGCAAAAAGCATTGTCTTTTTTTCTGAGTATGCAACACGTTGAAGTGTTGCCTATTGTTTAGAATATATAACACGTTGAAATGTTGCCTATTTATTTAAATTTACAACCTGCTAAAGTGTTGCCTGTCAAGTTGATATGCAACCCTTGGAAGTATTGTCTATTCTTCTAGTTATACAACCCATATAAGTGTTGCCTCTAAACTAAATATGCAACCATTGAAAGGTTATCTTTTTGGCTAAAAATAAGGATGATTTTTGTATTGAAAATACAAAAGAGACATGTATATCATTTAATTATTAAATAAATTTGTACACAATAAAATTCAAAAATAAAGAGATAAAACCCCAGCTGAAATTCTTAAGAATTATAGGGACTTGAGACAAAGCATAATTACGCAAATAAATAAATAAAACTCCTACAATTGAACAAATTCAGAGTTTCAGACAGCAGAGGATTTTTGCTTAAGTTACAAAGTTTCTTGAGTTGAGTCCTTGCCACATATGACTATCTATGGTTACACATATGCAAAATGCATTATAATGCATATAATTTGAATTTAGTTTAGTTGTCAGCAATAACTAGAGACTCAATTAATAGTAATTATTATAAGATGCATAGATCAGTTTCCAAATCTACACGTCTTTGTACAATAATGGAAAAGAAGCCTGGAAACCCCTTAAGTCCAGATATCATATTTCCCAACTCAATCTCTACAACTCCCCTTGGATCTGTCTTTAACCAAAAGTATTTACGCTTTTCGTCATCATTAAGCAGATGTCTCCCTGGCCATACTAGTAAGTCTCTGTAAATATCTAGCACAACATCTGCAAATTCAAGATTACAAAGAATTTAGTATCTATTTATGATTAGGATTATCCCCATATATAAGGAAAACAATGTTGTGACTTGTGAAGCCAAATGTAGCTTACTCTTTTTCTTTTTGGTAATGGTTCCTGCAACATATCCGCTCTTCATTTTTCAGCATCACCTAAAAATTTTACAAACTATGATGAACTGATACAGATAAAGAATCCCATCATCTGGTGTGAATTCTTGAAAGGAAAAAAAGTTACCTGGCCTATTCGATGTATTTAAACAGAAACTATTTTCCACTAAAAATCACTTGCAGTTTTCATCATTATTCATTACTATGTCAAGTCATTTTGCCAACAAAATAAAATTGATTTAATACTAGCAGCAACACTTGTGATTGATGTTTTGTTACCTTTACAGGTTCGTTTGAGTAAGTCACTTCCCTTAGCAAGTAGCTCTTGGCTGCCGACGCCTAGAAAATTTTCTCCATTAAGAATCTCCCTACTATCACTTGTGTTTGTATTGTTATATTTATTGTAATTGGTATTTGTAGTACCTTTGCCACAAATTCCAATCCCTCCCCTGCCTTCCTCTAATGGTGTCACTGCAGCAATGTTCCATACCTCTTTTAATGCTCTTGCCTTCAGGGTAGCTACTTCTCTTAGAGCTGCAAACATTAATAATTAAGATCAGGGTCATCATTACTATCTCTTAGTGTCACACTACCCATGGCAGCATGAACACAAGACACATTTTGTCCTATGAGGGGCTAATTGACAATGCAACTATACACTTGTTGATTCTTAACAGTGTCATCAAGGAGTGCTACCTGTTGCAACTGTAGCGAAAAGAGTAGTGATATCATCATGAGAGCTGACATTGACAGCTGAGCTAACCACAGAAGCTAGGTGATCTTTCTCAGCCCCTATTGTCTCAGCAGCCTCGACACACTACGCGGCCATCGATGTGGTTGTAGAGGCCACAACCATGCTAGTTTTGGCCATCCTCTCATCCTTGCTTGGTGTAGATGAAGCAGCCATTGCAGTCGCGATGGCTGCCACAAAAGAAGCCACTATAGCCACTGAGATAGTAGCATGCAGCTGGGCATTATGAGTTCTTATTTCTTCTTTCTTCTTTTTCCTTCTATCTCCCTAGCCATGTTGGTAAGTTTGTGCAAATATCTAGCACAACATCTGCAAATTTAAGATTACAAAGACTTTAGTATCTGTTTATGATAAGGATTATCCCTATATATAAGAAAAACAATATTGTGATTTGTGAAGCCAAAAATAGCTTACTCTCTTTTTTTTTTGGTAATGATTCCTGCAACATGTTTGCTTTTGATTTTCAGCATCACCTGAAATTTTTACAAATCATGATGAACTAATATAGATAAAGAATTCCATCATCTGGTGTGAATTCTTGTAAGGAAAAAAAATTACTTGCCTATACATATAGCAAATTATTGTCTCTTGAAAACTTTATAACGACCAGACATAAAAAAGAAAGTAAAGACACAATAAAATTCAGTTTCATCTACTGGTTTTTACCAAGGCTATAGATCTAAGATGAACATATTGATAATTAAAATATAGGAAAAAAAAGACAATTAGTAGAAAGAGAAAAAATGTTAGTGAAAAAAAAAACTTATTTTTAAAATTTACCTGTGATTTCGTGTATGTATCTTTAGTGATGTAGCAGAATTTCTGCACATTCAAGGGTTAATTTTCTCATACTTCTTAAACATTGAGAAGTGAAAAAACAATAATCAATTAATCAGAATTATAAAGTTTGATAAGATATATCATAAAGAAAGGCATTGAATGAATGCCTATTGTAAGAACCAAAATAACCGCTTTAATAAAATAATAATTTTAACTGCCCAAAATAGGATAAAAAATATAGAAATGATATTTTAAAAATAAAAAGGTAAAATTTGAATTCAATGAATTTTTCTAAGTGGAAAAATGTATCTTTTGCGAAAATATTTTGAAAAAATACGGCAGTACCGGCTCTAGTCTTTCCGGTACTGCGTATTTAGAAAAATAAGATTTTAAAAATTGAATTTATTGTTTTGAAAAGACAAAAACAATTTAAAGTTGAAAACTAGACACTAATTCTAAGGAGTTAGCCCAAAGTTGGGCCAAACAGACCTTAAACGCTAACGGGTTAGAACGGCCAAACCCAACATATATAAACGCAACTAGTGAGCATTTTAGCCCATTTTTAACCCTAAAACAAGAAAGGGGCGCTGCTGAAGTGAGAAGAGTGGAGGTGAGGGTTTGCACTATTCACCTTCTTCTTCTTTTGTCCATAACTTGAGTTACGGAGCTCCGATTCGTGAATGGTTTGCGGCCATGCGAAGCTCTCGTCGAATCCGTCACTTCTAGCTAGGTATTCTGGTAAGCATTTCGAAAATCCCAGCCCAGTTTTCAGCCATTGTGAATTTTGAAATTTTGGATTTTGGTTTGAGTGGATTTTTGTGATTTTGGATGTTTAGGTACACTCTAGCACTTGGTTCCTATTGGGTTTTGTACTAATCAACTATGGGTAAGGTAAGCTTGCTCTTATCCCTTGTGAAATTGTGTATTTAGGAACCCTAGGTATTGGTTTGTGGTAAATTAATGTGTATAGGTTAGAAAATTTTATTGTTGATGCTTGTTGGAGTTGATTGGTGGATTAGTTGATGCTTGGAGGCTTCTTTTGGACTCAAATTTAGTGTGCGGTGCATATTAGAAATCGGCCAAGGTATGATTTCAATTTTCTCTATGTAATATGTAATATTTCTCGACACTTAGGCTAGTGGACCATAGGATATGTTTGAATTGTTAATAGTGGATTATCATTATTGGTGTTTATGATGATTTTGGATGAATTATGATGATAATTGTTGATGTTGGGGTGAATAATGATAACTATATAAATTATGATGAAATATGATAAATTGTGTTAGTGAAGAGTCAAATTCTGTAAAATTGTGAAGGTTGGAATCTTGATTGAGAATTTGGGAAGTTTTGTTGAATTATGTTTATAAAGTTGAATGAAATAGGTTTAAAATGATGGATGAAGTTAATTGGTAACTGGGGAAACATATGGTTGTGACGGTGGGAATGAATGGTGAGTTTTTGTGTGGTTTTGAATGTTTATGAATTGGTTTTGGTTGTGAAATTTTGAGATTTAGAGAACCTTGCTGATTTTGTAAAACTTGATTTTTGGCGAACTTTGGCAGATCATAACTTGAGCCTCGAATCTTCAATATAAAGGTTGTTTTAAGAATTTTAAAACAATATAAAGTTTGAGGAAAATGGAGTTTTGTAGAGGAAGTTATGAACATTTAAAGTTTGGTGTTTAAAACTGATTTCTGCAACTTTACAAAATTTTACAAGTCTGGGAGTGCATGCGTACGCGGAATGATGAACGGATATTTTATACGCTTTTTGCCATCATTTTCATATAGTTTTTAGTATGTTTCGTTTAAGTTTTATTAAGTTTTCATAGGTTTTAGTGCAAAATACACATTTTTGGATTCTACTTTGAGTTTGTGTGTTTTTATGCAATTTCAGGTATTTTCTGGCTGAAATTGAGGAGCTGGAGCAAAAGTCTGATTCAGAGACAGAGAAAGCACTGCAGATGCTGTCAGGATCTGACCTCCTTGAACTCAAAAGAGCTTTTCTGGAGCTACAGAAGTCCAAATGGAGCGTTCTTAATGGCTATGAAAAGCTAACATCCAGAGCTTTCCAGCAATGTATAATAGTTTATACTTTGCTTCAGAATTGAAGGCTCAAAACTGGCATCCAACGCCCACAAAGGATTCCAGGCAGGCGTTCGACGCCCCAGGAGCCTCCTAGCATATGGATCTCAATTAAGCTTAGCCCAAACACTCACCAAGTGGGCCTGATGAGTGAACAAAACCGTCGGCTAGGAATTTTATCTCAAAATAAGGTTAGCGTTGTAAGTATAGTTCCAAGCCAACAAGTAATGCTCAAATCAAATAATAAATTCAAAACAAATTATCCGAGAGTAATGAAACCTCGGGTCGTTCTCCCTAGGAATGCAAATGAAATGTTTTCTCTTTTGGTTTTGAGGGATGAGGAAAAGGGGGTTTTCAAGCAAGAAATGAAAGATTAAAAGAACGTAAGCAATAAAAGAACTAAGGAATGCTCAAAATTGTACTTTATGCAAGTAAAGGGGAGACAAGATAAAAACTTAGTGAAAATGCTATAAATGCAATGAAAGAGCCTTGACTTGGGAATGAGGATCCAAGGAATCCTATCATCGCCATAACCACAACTATGGTAATTATGATGAGTCAATCTTGCCTAGTCAACCCCAACCATCGAGGAGTAAGTCAAGCAAGCATAATTGACCTTAATCCATAAGTCCTAACCAACTTACCAAACTAGTTGATAAAAGGCTAGCGTCAATGGAAACAAGAGTCAACTAACTACCCAAAAATTACCACTAAATGTCGAACATTATGACTCTAGTATCCTAGGAACTCAAACCACGAGCCAAGGTGGGAAAATATACTCAGAATCTAAGGTTGGCATTTTCACAAATACCTTGTGTGCATAAGAATAAAACATGGGAAATTGCAAAGTAAAATGGAAAACTATAACCAACTATCAACCAAACCAAACACAAACAAGCAATCAAACGTAAAGGAAGCATGAAATGTAAAATTCATTAGTCAAAACTTCAAGTAACACAAAATTGCAATATGAAAAAAGTAACTTGAACCAAAAGGAAATGGAAGTAAAAGTGCTTGAATTAAAGAGGAAATTGAGAGTACTTACAATTGAAGAAGTAAAATCAAAGATCAAGCTTGCTATAAAATGCTACAATGGAAATTGATAAACCCTAAGAAAGCAAAGCTATACTACTCCTACTCCTACTCCTATAGAAGCTTCCTAATACTAAGAAAAACTAAACTAAAACCTAATGCCTTTAAATGTGTTGATATCCCCTTTATATAGCCTTCCATTTCAGCCTTCCATCCTTCCAAAATGGCCCAAAAGGCCTCAGAAAATGCAAGTCACATGTTTCATTAATGAAATCATGTGTTGGGACCTGTGCGGATGTACAGATGTGTGCGTCCACACACACGGCTAGAAATTCTCCTGTGTGTACGCACAGGCACTCGTGCGCATGCACACGTCACTGTGTGTACTTTCTTTGTTTTCTTCATGTTGTCTCCCTTGTACATGCTTTCCTTCACTTTTGCCCATCCATTCTTGCCTTCAAGGCCTGAAATTACTCACAAAATATATCACGGCATCGAATGGCACAAAGGTGGGATTAAATTGCTCTATTAAAGCACAAAATTGCATATTTGTACATTTAGGATCAAACTAGGGATTAAACACAAAAGTATATTATTTTGGTGCTTAAGTGTGAGTTCATGTGCTAGAATCCATCCAATTTGAGTCAAAGTATACCATCAAATATGGACTCATCAACTCCCCCACACTTAAACAATAGCATGTCCTCATGCTAAACTGACAAGGAGAATGATAAAAAAAGGGGGTAATCAACTTATTAAATGCAACTACCTATATGCATGCAAGTATGTAAATACTATATATCTATCTATCTATCTATCTATCTATGGTATCTATATGAAATTGGTGAAAACAAACAATCAAATTCCCAAGCAAGTTTAGACAAGTAGGGCCAAGCAAGGAAATGATCCAATGCAATTAAAAATCTAAAGAATTGATTCGACGCATTAAATTGAAGTAACTTGCATGAATGCATGATAAGAAAGGTGCAGACATAGAATTGAATAATTGAACCCTCACTAGGCGTGTGTACACTCTAATCACTCGGTGTCTAAGGGTCAATTCACTCAAGTCTCTTCTAATCATGCTTTCAAGGAATCACTTTTCATCTAACAATCAACAATAAGTGATGCATGAATGCAATTATCATGAGGACTTCATATGGTTGTAATAAGGTTAGAGTCAAGGTGGGGTAGATATGGTTAAGTGGACTAAATGCAATTGAATCCTTGATTAGTTTAAGTATCCACATCAACCTATATCAATCAAATCAAAACAAAATGCAATCCTAACATCCCATCAATTCTTATTCATTAACATTCATGTATGCTTG
Organism: Arachis ipaensis; assembly: GCF_000816755.2. NCBI lineage: Eukaryota > Viridiplantae > Streptophyta > Magnoliopsida > Fabales > Fabaceae > Arachis > Arachis ipaensis. The sequence continues at coordinate 55,802,285 of NC_029786.2, read as the reverse complement.
TCTTATAAACATCACATATGCAATTCTTTATCCATTTGTTTACCCTTTTGGGTGACTTTGCGCCCTTTTTATGGTAAAAGGTGTTTTTTTTATGATGAGGAGTTTTTTTTTTTCAATTGATAATTGCATATGGTTAAGTAGTTCATACATGAATGTTCCTATTTTCCAAAGTTTTCAATGAGATACCAAAATTAAACATTTTCATTCCCTACCAGTGTTTCCCAAAAGATTCCCCTACACTTACACGAAACACACTTCATTAACCTAAGCTAATCAAGGATACAATCCAAGATAAATCATGGTTTTTTGCTTAAGGTTGTGCTGTGCTAATATCAAGAACAATGGGGTAGATAAGGCTCAAAAGGGGTTAACAATGGTAGATACAAGGGTAAGGCTATATGGGTAAAGTAAGCTTTTATCAAAGATGGCCTCAATCATGCTCAATGCAATTCAATACATCAACTAATGGAAATAAAGAATTAAGTAAAACCAAGATTACAATGATAGAAGAGATATATCATACAATGAACAGAGTTAGTGGTTAAAATGTGTAACCACTCAATGTAGCTCAAAAACTCACAAGGTATTTGTTCTTTACTCTTCTATGTTCCAAAAGAAATCATTCAAGCAAGTTTGAAAATAGTTTTCTCAATCAATTTAATAGCATGCCCTTGAAACAAAATTTCTTGGTAAATTTGTTGTTTTTCACCAAAATTATTTCCTATATGTATGTATGATGTGATGGATGCAAAATTTTTCAAACTTTCCTAGTTCTTTTCCTAATTTTCAACAAGCAAAAAGTAACATGAACAATTAGGATCAAGATATCTAGGCATAAGCTATTCACATCATCCAATCACAATCCATATCTATACTATGTACCAAGCAATATAAAGATGCAATATATATATACCAAAACTAGAAATGCAATACTAAGGATAACTAAAAGTGACTAATATATATATACCAAAATAAAAAGTGCATAAGTCAAAGTGCTAAAAGTATCCAAAAAAAAAGCATAATAAAAACTTAAAATAAACTAAATAGAAGTGTTCAGGAGAGAATATTTACACCCAAAAATAGAAGATCCTCCCCCACACTTAAGTCATGCACTGTCCTCAGTGCTAAAGGAACCAATCTGGAGAGGTCAACCATGTGAAGCTCCACCGCCGGGCGGTGGTGGGTGGTGGTGACGCTGGTAGACAATGAGGGCGCTGGATGGCTGTGTGGTGGTCTGTGCTCTAGGCTCGGCTACAGCTGTGGGCTCCTCTACTCTCGGCTCCTCAGCTGTGGGCTCCTCAATCTTATACTATGTAAGCTCCTCAACTATCTGCTCCTTAACTCCACGCTCCTCAGCTACTACCTCCTCAACCCTAGGCTCCGCTGGTCTCTGGCCTGGGTGCTCGACTACCTGGCTAGCTTCAGCTGCTGGCTCCTGCGATGCAAGCTCCTGGGCCTCTGGCTCTGGTGTATCTGGAGGAGGTGGCCCAGGGTCTCTACCCTCAGACTTTGCCACTATCCACTGGAAGCAGCGAGCATTACGGCGCTCATAACGGTGCATGGCCTGGAGGATATCTCGACACAACTCATACGGTGCCTGAGGTCGTGGTGTGGGTACAGGAGCTGTGGGAGGTGCTGATGGCTCTGCTGTGGCTGTTGAAGGCGCAGAGGTCTTCCTCTTCTTTTGGGGTGGCCCGTCGTAATTTCTGTATGGCAAGAAAGGCTGCTTACTGAGGTAGACAGACGTCCGATTTGTTGGGCGTCTCTCTACACCAGATAAGGCTGCTAATCTGGTAATCAGTAATGGAAAGGGAACGTTGAATTTTAACTGTTGGTTCACCTTCATCGTTGACTCTCTGATAAGGGGAAGAACAGAGATCCCCTTTCCCTCCAGAATAGCCCATAGTATCACTGCCACACGAACTCTGATATGCGTGGCATGCGTGCTAGGAAGGATGTAATCGGCAATGATCTGCTACCAGATCCTTGCCTCCGGGTTGAGATCTGTGCATGCAATGCTCAATGGGACTGCCTGCTCTCCCTTGCTATATTCCCATCTAGCGTCAGGCTGGCCAATCTTTTCCAGGACCACATCTAAGGAAATCTTGCCCAATGAGACGTCCTTCATTATTTGAGTGTAAGCGTCCCTAGCCGGAGGAATATGCGGGATGCCTAAGAGGGCCTCTAAAGCAGTATCAGAGGTATCCAAGGTGACACCTCTGAGAAAAACAGTTTGGGCATCCCTCTTTAGGAAATTTGCGTAAAATTCTTTGACCTGGTGTTCATTTACTTCCACCGGGTCGAATTTTACGAATTCCCACTGGTAAAAATTGATTCTGTTTAGAATGGCATCCGCATACTTCTCAGGCAGGTTTAGCTTCCTCTCATAATGAAAGGCGCGCTTTTCTAGTTTCTTATATTGTTCTTGGGCCTCAGAGTTAATGAAAGTATCCGGATGGTCACTTGGCGGCACGGGAGGAGGAGGACGAGCCAAGGGGTTGGCTTTCTCCTTTCCCTTACGGCCCATCCTGAAAAAGACAAAAATAGAATACAACTCAGGGAACAGATAAAATCACAAAAAGAAGAAGGATATAATCGAACAATTCAATTAAGAGCCAGTCAGATAAACAAATGCCAATTAGGGAAAAACATGTGTAAATAGTAGAATGTTCCAAAGAGAATGCATTTTCCCAAAATCAAGCAACCTAAGTAATAAATGAATGAATGAACAAACAATGAAAGCATGTATATGACTTAGGTGCATTGTGTCTGTGAATTGAATGGAAAGAAACTGATTGTCGCCATTGTGCCTTAAAAGTTGAAAAATTTGTAAAAAATTGGCACAATGGGTACAAATCAGATTCAGAGTGAAAGCCTATGCATATTCATGTTTAGAAGATATGAAATCACCACATATACACAATTTGTTGTCCAAAGCAATGTTCGATTGAAAAACAAGGTTGCATTGCTCAAAAACTTGAAGGAACAAGTTGTTGTGTACATGGCTTTGATGTTAAACACACATGAATAAGCAGTTATTCAATTCACCAAATAAACATTATATTCACTGCTGCAAAAGCGCCAAACAGAATTGAAGATTGATACTATTCAAGCTAGTTTGGATTTAAAACAAAATGGTTCGGTAGTCAGCATATAATGCAGTGGATCAGCATCGGATGATATGCTCAGCAACAGATTGACATCAAGTAACAAAATTCTCAAGGTAATGTGAGTTCTGGTTGATGTTTCAACAAAAGCATGGTGCATAAGCCAAATCATCTCATGCAGCAGTTACATTTTTCAACAGAAAGTGTGCACAATTAGAAATTAACAATGCCAAATGGAAGGAAATTCAAAACTTATGCTGATCAGACATAGAAGTTGGATCAAAAATTCCGTTTAAGCAATTTACAAGCATAACATGTACAAAAATTCTGAGCAGCAATCACAGTTTTAATCTACATTGCAGCAAGCACAGTTCAATATCATCACAATCTAGACATAGCAACATTCAGAGTTCAGAAAATGATTCAAGTAATTAGCCAGCATTACATATTCATATTCAATCCAGAAAACTATAAATTATCTAACCTAAAACCTCCTAATCCACTAAAGCAAAATTAAAGACAGAAGTAAAAGGAAGCAGTAAAATAAAGCATCAAAGAAATGGAATAGAACCGAAATGAAACCTGGAAGCAGATAGAGAAGGAAGGGTGAAGGAAGGTTGGGCGAGATAGAGGAGGCGCAGCGGCACAAGGGTCCGCCACTGCTGGGCGCTACTCGTCGGAACTGAAGAGGCACGGCCCAGGGCTGAGTCACGACATGGTGGCAGAGACAGGAAAGAGAGAGAAAGGGGAAATGTAGAAGAGAGAGAGAGGAAGAAGGAAAGAAAGAGAGAAAGAGAGAGAGAAAGTATGTGGCGGCGATGGCGGCAATATGGTCGCCGCCGGTGGTGGTTGGTCGCAGAGGGAGAAAAGGGGTTGGGGTAAGGTAAGGAAATGAAGCGCGAGCCCCTGGTCTTTTCGAACTAACGTTCGAAAATTGACCTGTGCGGATGCACGAGGTCATGTGCGGACGCACACAGGGGAGAAAGAAGGAGGCATGCGCGCGCACAGAAGCGTGCGGGCGCTGCGGACAGAAGATGTAAAGCAGTTTGTGCGGGCGCACGAAGGTGTGCGGACGCACAGAAAAGGGAAAAGGGGTAGGGTGCGATCGCACAAGAGGTGCGGACGCTGCGAACAGAGGGGTTTGTTTATGCTGTGCGGGCGCACAAGGAGTGAGCGCTAAACATTAGCATATCCTCATGCTAAGCTTAAGAAAACTAAAAGAGTGAAGGGGAATGGTAAAGAGTATGAAATGCAGCCTATCTATGTGAATGCAACTACATGCAAAATGTTTCTACCTACTTGGTGAAAAGTAAATAAATCTTTCAAGAATAAATATGAACTGGTTTTCACTAATTTCAAATCATAAAAAGGAAGTACAAGTAAACTTTCAAGAAGAAGATAGCTCATGAAAGCCGGGAACAAGGAATCGAGCATCGAACCCTCATTGGAAGTGTATGCACTCTAATCGCTCAGGTGTTTAAGGTTCGATCTCTCAATTCTCTACTAATCTTGCTTTTTAAGGCTTGCTCTTCTTCTACCAATCAACACTAATTTGATGCAGAAATACACATATCAAGAGATTTTTTAAGGGTTGTAATGGGGTTAGGGTCAAGGTAGGATTGTATTTGGCCAAGTGGACTAACATCTGAATCCTTAATTAACTTAAACTTCTCACCTAACTTAAAACAATCCATGTAATCAAAATATAAAGCCTAACTACCCATTAATTATGTTTTCCACATATTCATGCATCCGAATTTGAGTACAACTCATATGCATTGCTTTCACCATTTACTTTGGGGCATTTTGTCCCCTTTTATTATTTGCTCTTTTTTTTTCTTTTCTTTTTCTCATTTTTTTTCCTTTTTTTTCTTTTTCTATTTTTCTCTTCTTAAATTTTTTTTCTTTCTTTTCTTTTTCAATGCATATGATTAAGATATTGAATGCATAAACATGTCCTCAACATTTTTCACATTTTCACACAAAGTCCAACATACTCAATTCCCAAACCAAACGTTTCCAAACCTACTTTTCCCACACTTAAATCATAAGCACTCTCACTTAGTCTAAGTTAACCAAGGATTCAAATTAAGGACATTATTATTTTTCGCTTAGAGTTAGTGATGAGCTAAAGTAAAGAACAACGGGGTAAAATAGGCTCAAAATTGGTTTGCAAAGGATAATGAAAGGGTAAGGCCATATGGATATGTAAGCTCAGTGAAACAAGGCCTCAATCATATAAGTGCATACATACATCAAACCATGGAAATATAGAATTAAGCAAGACAAAGATCACAATTTTAGAGAGAACAACACACACCAAAATAATAAAATATTGGTTGATAAGATGCAACCAATCAAGTAGGCTCAAAATCTCACTGGTTTTGTGTGTTCGAGCTCTAAACCATGTTCCAAAATAAAATTTCTTCAAACAAGTTTTATCAAAAAGTTTAATTAAAATTAGTGAAATACTCTAAAAAGTTTCTTGAAAAAGAAAATATTACTTCAACCAAGTAGTGGTTAAATGCTCAAAATCAAGCAAACATGCAATCAAACATGCAAATGCAACAACTAACTTCAAAGAAAATTAAACATTGGTGTTAAAATAGGAAATAACTAACCCATGGAGATCGGTATCGACCTCCCCACACTTAAAGATTGCACCGTCCTCGGTGCATGCTGAGATGTGCAAGTGGACGGGCAGTTATAACTGATGCTTTTTTCCAAGGATTGCAGATGGACTTATTTGTCTCCCCATTAAGAAGCTTTTCCTCTCCCTCCCTTCGTGGTGACCATCCTGAAAGAAGAGAAAAAAGAAGAAAAGTAACCCAAAAACAAAGATAGGAAACAAATAAAATATGGTTGGGTTAATGCCAAATAATGAGGGTCTCATTTACATGGTAACTACAACATGTACGTGAGAAAGCTATAGAAGCACATGGCATATCAATGGTGCAAAATTTGCAACAATGAGGGGGAGTGTGTGGGTAATGCAAGGTAGTATAAGTACATATCAATACAAATAGAATGCAGGTATCATAAAAGAATAGCATTGACTTATGAATAAGAATACCCAATCAGAATAAAACAGGTTATGAAACACCAGAATAATTCAAGAAAAGATGCAACAGTTGAATAAGAAAATTTTAACACCAATGGAAAAAATAATAAATTTAGAAAAGAAAATAAAAATATGTATAAAATTAAAATACAGTGAATGAAAGTATGCAAATGTAACTAAGAAAATAGAATGAAAGAGAATAAGGATGAGAAGTTAAATAAACGAAGAAAAAGAAAGTAAGAAAGGAGGAAGAAAGAATTTTAGGATTTGGAGAAAGAAAAGATAAGATAGTTGGCGCTGAGATGGATAAGTTGTGCGGTGCAAGCGATGCGGACGCGTGGGTCACGCGTTCGCGTGGGTCACGCGTTCGCGTGGTTTGTGATAATTTCAGGTGACACGGACGCGTGGGTCACGCGATCGCATGACCTAATTTGTGCTATTGGCGCAAGTGCAGCCTCGCGTTCACGCAACTCTCTGTTTTAAATGCATTTTGCCAAAAATCTGGGTGACGCATTTACGTGATTGACGCGATCGCGTGAATGGCCATATTTTGAAAATGACGCGGACGCGTAGGGCATGCGTTCGCGTGGTAGGGTCTGTGCTTCTAGCAAGGTTCCATCCCCACTCCATCACAACTTTCTGCCATACACCCATTTATGTCGATTTTACAGGGCCACGCGTTCGCGTGGGTGACGCGGACGCGTGGGGAGGCTATTTCGCAAACGACGCAAACGTGTCGGCGATGTGGTCGCGTGGGCATATTTGTGCCTAAGGCATGCCTCCAGCCTCGCTTTCGCGTGACTTTCTGTTCAATTCTCTTTTTTCGCTTATTCTCCCTTGACGCGGATGCATCAGCGACGCGGTCGCGTGCTTTCCCTTTTTTTTATATGTGCAGAATGCAAATGCAAATGTGAATGCAGACTATATGCAGAAATTATGAGAAGAGTCATTAACAAAAATAAAAATAGAATAAAGTAAAATAAAACTAAGACTGAAACTGAACGATCATACCATGGTGGGTTGTCTCCCACCTAGTACTTTTAGTTAAAGTCCTTAAGTTGGACATTTAGTCAGCTCCTTGTCATGGTGGCTTGTGCTTGAACTCATCCAGGAATCTCCACCAATGTTTGTAATTCCAATGGCCTCCGGGATCCCAAACTAGGCGCAAAGAGCCTTCAATCAAGATTAAGCAAGTGACAAGGCCCCAAGAGTGTTGATTGCTAGAATGAATTCCGAGGTCCCAAACCTTGATTTTGCACCCGTCTTTGTGTTGATCATCATTGTTCCAATCTGGTGGCAAGCAATCTAAATTCTTACTGAAGTGTCCAAACGACTTCCTAGACCCATTCAATTGAGATTTGTTCCAACTTTTGTACTTCAATTTGGAGCATGCAACTATATTGAACCTTGCATGACAATTCCTATCACTAACCATCTCCCGCTTACTCTTATAGCTACAAAAAGCTCTAAGTTGCCCATCTGTCTCAAGCAAAGCATATTCAAGTGAGCTAATTAAGCTTAGAGATGAGAGATTTATCCACTTGAATGAATGGATGGATGGTGATGGTTTTGGGGGAGAGGTCTCCAGCAACTTTGGCAAGGTGATTTCCAGCTCCATTCCCTTGGCCTTTTCTTTGACAACTTCCACCTCTTTGCAAGTTTCTTCAATATCAACCTCTTCCTCTTGGTAGCTTTCTTCCAATTCGATCTCTCCTTCATTGTTCACCAAGGGCATGGGAGGTTGTGCTTCTTCTTCTTTAATCCCCATGTCAAGTCCAATGGGAGAGGATTCAATTGTAGATAAGAATTCATCAATGATTGAATCCATCTCTTGATCATCCCCTTCAAAGTCTTCAACCATGATATGCCTTGGAGGTTGTACACCCTCCTCAACATCAATTTCAAACTCCTTAGAAGGGGGTTCTGTGACTTGAGGTTCCCATGGACGTTCTGCATCTCCTAAGTCCTTGACCACTTCTTCCTCTTCAGCGATTACGGCTTCCTCTAATTGTTCCAATACAAAGTCATGCTGCTCACTGTCCACCGGAGTTTCTAGTATCTCCTTCATGCTACGTTCTTCATTAGATTGTCCACATGAAGCCATGGGAGTTCCTTGAGTGTCCGAACGTCGAGAAGGTAATCGATTGATCGCTTGCTCCAGTTGGTGAAGGGTTGCATGAAATTTTTCCACTGTTTCCTTGAGACGCTCTTGTGATTCTCGGGTCGATGGATATGGATATGGTGTATATTGAGGTGGTGGTTCTTGGGAGTAATTGGGTTAGAATTGGGGTGGCTCCATGTATGGTTCATACGGTGGTTGGTATGGTGGATATGGGTTAGGGTCATATGGAGGTGTTTGGTTGTAGGGGGCTTGTGAGTATGGTGGTTCAAAGGTATGTTAGGGAGGCGGTTCATAAGCATATGGTGGGCCTTGTTGGTAACTACAAGGGGGTCCACCATATTCGTCATCTTGGTATGCTCCTTGGAATGGCTCTTGACCATAGTAATTTGGTGGAGGTTGGTTGTCACGAAAGGATCCACCATAACTATTGTCTTGGTATGCATCACAGAATGGTTGTTGGTTATAGCGCACTGGAGGGGGTTGTTGCCAAGAAGGTTGATCAAATCCTTGTGGCTCCTCCCATTTTTGATTCTTCCAACCTTGATGCCTATTTTCATTATAGTTTCCATTCCTTACAACAACATTGGAACCAAACTTAAAGCCAAAGGGGTGAGAATTCATAGTAGCTAAAGAAAATAAAAACAAAAACTAATAAAAAAACTAATGAAAATAAACTCCTAAAACTAGAAACACTGACAACAATATAAGATAAAGATTTGAAAAAAGTTTAAATTTTGAAAAGGTTTGATTTTAAAATTTTAAATTTAAATTTTTGAAATTTGAATTTTGAATTTTGGAATTTAAATATTTAACTTTGAAATTTGATTTTGAAATAAGATAAGATAAGATTTTGAAAAAGATATGATTTTTGAAAAAGATTTGAATTTTGAAATTTAAAACTAAGATAAGATAAGATAAAATTTTTAAAATAAAAATCTGATTTTTTTGTAATTTTCGAAAAAATCAATTAAAATAAAGAGAAAAGATATTTTTGAATTTAATGAGGAAAGAGAAAAATAATAAAATGACACCAAACTTAAAATTTTTAGATCAAAACGAAGAAAACAACCAAGAACAACTTAAAGGTCAAGATGAACACGAAGAACAACTTGAAGATCAAGAAAGAACAAGGAACATTATTTTCGAAAATTTTAATAACTAAATAAAAACCAATAACCTCTTAATTTACGAAAAAGCAAAAATAAAAACAAAAATAAAAACAAATAAACAAGCAAAAAGCAAATATTTACAATAACCAATAATAAGGCACACGTTTGTAATTTCCCAGCAACGGCGCCATTTTGACGATCGGACTTCTGTTGGTAAAGAATTTTTAAAAGAATAATCGCATTGTAAGTATATTTTCTAAACCAACAGAGAATCCTTTCGTACAAAAGTTTGGTTGTCACAAGTAACAAAACCCAATAAAATTTAGTACTGAAGTATTTAAACCTCAGGTCGTCTTCTCAAGGAATTGCAGGGAAGTATGATTTATTATTGGTTATGGAAAAGGTAGAATTTTGGGTTTTTGAAATAAGGAACAAGTAATTTAAATGACAAGAAAAATTAATTAATAATTAAGAAAACTCTTGGCAAGGTATGAGAACTGGAAATCCTATCCTAGTTATCCTTATCAGGTGTGATGAGAATTGGATTCTGCTCCCACTTAGTTAACCCTTACTAAATAAAGGAAAGTCAAGTGGACTAATTAATTTGATCCTCAAGTCCTAGTCAACTCCTGTGAAAAGACTAGCTTTAGAGCGATCCAAATCAATCAGCAATCTCAATTTCCAATCAACTGCTAAGTTTGATAACTCAAGTGTCACCAATTACTCAACCAAAAGCCAAAAGGGAAGAAATTCTACTTGAATGAAAATAATTTGGATTATTTAGAAGCATTAATAAATTAAAGAAAGCAATCATAAGTATGAAATACCTCAAATTATATTAAATAAAGATATCAATTCTAACATGGGAAAATTCATAAATCAAATTGGGAAAGTAAATAAATTAAGTGATAAAGTAAATAAAAGTAGAAGAGAAAATAAATTAAAGTACATTGAACCTGTGATTGAAGAGGCAATCCTAAAATAAGAGAAATCCTAATCCTAATTCCTAAGAGAGATGAGAGAGCCTCTCTCTCTCTCTAAAACTACATCTAAACCTAAAATTATGAATTATGAATGTTGTATGAATTGTTCAATGATGAATGAATGCATTCTCCTACTTTATAGCCTCTAATTTGTGTTTTCTGGGCACAGAACTGGGTCAAAAACAGCCCAGAAATTGCTGGATGCGAATTCAAATACGCTGATTTTCGCAGATGCGATGCGTCCACGTGATGCACGCATTCGCATCACTTATCCTCAGAGAAAATATGGCAAATTATATAACATTTCGAAGCCCCGAACGTTAGCTTTCCAACACAACTGAAACCGCATCATTTGGACCTTTGTAGCTCAAGTTATGACCGTTTGAGTGCAAAGAGGTCAGGCTGGACAGCTTTGCAATTCCTTCAACTTCTTGTATTCCTTCCACTTTTGCATGCTTCCTCTCCATCCTCTAAGCCATTCCTGCCCTGTAATCTCTAAAATCACTTAACACACATATCACGGAATCGAATGGTATAAAGGGAGGATTAAAATTAATAAATTTAAGGCCAAAGAAACATGTTTTCAATCATAGCACAAAATTAGGAAGGAAAACGTAAAACATGCGATTTCTATGAATAAGCGTGAGAATAATGGATGAAAAACCACTCAATTTAGCACAATATAAACCATAAAATAGTGGTTTATCAAGTGCTCGCACGTTTTTTTTTTTGAAAGTGCGGCCGCACCACAGTGTGCGGATGCATAGAAGGGAGAAAAAGGTGGTGTGCACACGCACAAAGCGTGCCTGTGCTGCAAACAGAGCAAGCTGTAGGGGGCGTGCGTGCGCACATTGCTGTGCAGGCGCACAGGTCTCTGTTCCTGCAACAAAAATTTTGGCTCTAAGGCATCAAACTTGATATCCCAAACAGGTTTTCAAGCCCCAAAACATCACAAAACTCCCAAAAACACCTTATTTTACCGAAAACTACTTAACAAACATCAAAATAAAACAACCAACCAAGCAACTAACCCATTATTCATGAAACAAAAGCTAAAAAAGAGAGGGTTAGAAAGATATTACCATGGTGGGGTATCTCCCACCTAGCACTTTGGTTTATAGTCCTAAGTTGGACTTGGTGAGGAGATCCTTGTTAGGGCGGCTTATGGTTCCACTCCTCCTTAAATCTCCAACCAAGTTTGCTATTGATTTGACCTCCGGGGTCTCAAATGAATTTCATCAAACTCTTAAGAGACTTCAAGCTAGCATCTAGGATCTTCAAGTATTGACTCTTGAAATTAATTGCCGGATCCCATACTTGAGTTCTTCTATCACCATTGCCAAGATTGTGCACTCCCCGGAATCCATTAAATTGACTCTTACACCAAAAGATAAATTATCTCCATGGATGAACTTCTCATTCCCTTGCCAATTAACATTCTCCTCTTCACCATCCATTACTCCAAGAAGGTTTCGAAGTTGATCATCCATTTCCAAAACGGCATATTGATGTGGGCCTAAGAAGCTTGTTAGAGAAGTCTTCACTTCTTGGCAAATGGAATCTTCCTTAACCTCTTTAGACTCTTCTTCATCATCACTCAAGTCAAAGATTGGAGGTTGTGTGAAATCCACATCAATATCTCCTTCCAAATCTAATGATAGAGGTTCATGAAGGTCATAGAAGGAATTACCCAAGTTGGACAAAAATCTTGAATGATGGAATCCTCTTGATTAATTCCGACCAATACTTCATTTATCTCCTTTTGCACTTCATGTTGTGACTCAACTTCTTCTTCTTGATTTTACGATTCTTCTTTCACTCCACACTTTTCACTTGGTTCCACGCATTCGTCCACCGAAATCTCTTGCTTGTGGTATGAACGCAATGAAGCTAAATGATCCAAAGCTTTTGCTAAGGTGGACATGACTTGCTCTTGCTTCTTCTGGAACTCTTGTTGTTCTTGAATGAGCATGAAAAGTACTTCTTGTATGGCTTGATCCATGTATGAAGATAAAGATTAAGGTGATGAAGGTTGACAATCAAACTCATGAGGGTAAGGGTTTTGTATGTAGTGAGGTAATGGTGTGTAAGATTGGTAATTATAAAGGTAAGTGTTTGGTTCCATTGGGGTGCATTGTGGTGATAGTGTGAAAAAGTCATTAAGAAAATATAAACAAAAACCTATTAACAAAAGCAAACAAACAAACAAAAAGTGCTATTTACACTATTAACATATTCACAACAACCAAAAGATATAACACCGTTTGCATTCCCCGGCAACGGCGCCAAATTTGATGAGTGAACAAAATCGTAGGCTAGGAATTTTATCTCAAAATAAGGTTGGCATTGTAAGTATAGTTCCAAGCCAATAAGTAATGCTCAAATCAAATAATAAATTCAAAACAAATTATCCGAGAGTAATGAAACCTCGGATCGTTCTCCCAAGGAATGCAAATGAAATGTTTTCTCTTTCGGTTGTGAGGGATAGGGAAAAGGGGATTTTCAAGGAAGAAATGAAAGATTAAAAGAACGTAAGCAATAAAAAAACTAAGGAATACTCAAAATTGTACTTTATGCAAGTAAAGGGGAGACAAGATCAAAACTTAGTGAAAATGCTATAAATGCAATGAAAAAGCCTTGACTTGGGAATGAGGATCCAAGGAATCCTATCATCGCCATAACCACAACTATGGTAATTATGATGAGTCAATCTCGCCTAGTCAACCCCAACCATCGAGGAGTAAGTCAAGCAAGCATAATTGACCTTAATCCATAAGTCCTAACCAACTTATCAAACTAGTTGAAAAAAGGCTAGCGTCAATGAAAACAAGAGTCAACTAACTACCCAAAAATTATCACTAAATGTCGGATATTATGACTCTAGTATCCTAGGAACTCAAACCACAAGCCAAGGTGGGAAAATCTACTCAGAATCTAAGGTTGACATTTTCACAAACACCTTGTGTGCATAAGAATAAAACATGGGAAATTGCAAAGTAAAATAGAAAACTATAACCAACTATCAACCAAACCAAACACAAACAAGCAATCAAACGTAATGGAATCATGAAAGGTAAAATTCATTAGTCAAAACTTCAAGTAACACAAAATTGCAATATGAACAAAGTAACTTGAACCAAAAGGAGATGGAAGTAAAAGTGCTTGAATTAAAGAGGAAATTGAGAGTACTTACAATTGAAGAAGTAAAATCAAAGATCAAACTTGCTATAAAATGCTACAATAGAAATTGATAAACCCTAAGAAAGCAAAGCTACACTACTCCTACTCCTACTCCTATGGAAGCTTCCTAATACTAAGAAAAACTAAACTAAAACCTAATGCCTTCAAATGTGTTGATATCCCCTTTATATAGCCTTCCATTTCAGCCTTCCATCCTTCCAAAATGGCCCAAAAGGCCTCATAAAAAGCAAGTCACGTGTTTCATTAATGAAATCACGTGTTGGGACCTGTGCGGATGCACAGACGTGTGCGTCCGCACACGCAGCTAGAAATTCTCCTGTGCGTACGCACAGGCACTCGTGCGCACGCACACGTTGCTGTGTGTGCTTTCTTTGTTTTCTTCATGTTTTCTCCCTTGTACATGATTTCCTCTACTTTTGCCCATCCATTCTTGCCTTCAAGGTCTGAAATCACTCACAAACCATATCACGGCATCGAATGGCACAAAGGTGGGATTAAATTGCTCTATTAAAGCACAAAATCGCATGTTTGTACATTTAGGATCAAACTAGGGATTAAACACAAAAGTATGCTATTTTGGTGCTTAAGTGTGAGTTCATGTGTTAGAATCCATCCAATTTGAGTCAAAGTATACCATCAAATATGGACTCATCAGGGCCCCAGAAGTGGAGTTTTACACTAAAAGACTGTTTTACCCTTCTTATGTACTCCTTAGTCATTAGTCTAGTATTTATTTGAGAACTTTTACACTTTTCAGAGCTTCTTCCACCACTTTACACGTTTACATTGTACTTTCTATCAGTATGAGTTTTTAAACCTCCTAAGTTGAGGGGAGGAGCTCTGCTGAGTTTTATGGATTAATAAAGTATTTCTGTTTTATCTTCAATCCGTGTTTGATTCTCTATTCTAAGATGTATCTTCGTTCTTCATCATTGTGAATGCCTTGAACTGGCAAAAGGTTATCTCATTCTATATGGGTTCAAAGTGAGTCTTTCATCGAACAATGATGAACCACTAGCTTGATTATACATCTCTTAGACGGCTAAACCACGACTTCGTTGGGGACTTCTCGAGACACCAGCTCAGTCGAGGTATGGTAATATTAGAGTCTTTATGGTAAAGGCTAGAACCAAAGACGTAGCATTCTCTGATCCGGAAGATTCGACCTTGTTTATAGCATTTTGAGTAGGATCATGAAGGGGAATGGACTGCAGGAGCTTCACCCTCAATCAGACTGGATCCGTACTAACCCTGAGGTTCAGATCTGGAGGAGCATTGGCGACCTCTCAAGAAAGGCGTTGATCACATACAGCCTGCCATAGAAGGAATCATTCACAGTTGGAGGAGATAGTAAAACTGAATTGATCCAGAAGAACAAAGAATCTCCAAGCCTTAACTATCTCCTTAACATTTTTTTCACCATCAATTGAGTAACATTTTCTTTATTTTAATTTTATGCGCTTTAAACAACCAACCAACTTTTCTATCTGCTTGACTAAGATCTATAGGATAACCATAGCTTGCTTCAAATCACAATCCTCATGGGATCGACCCTGACTCACTCAGGTATTACTTGGACGACCCAGTGCACTTGCTGGTTCAGTTGTGTGAAGTTTAATTCCGCGCACCACGGACATCTTCGTACGCGGATGTGCGTCTCTACCAAGCTTTCTCGCGTACGTGGCACATGCATGCATATGTGGGATAGGCCAAAAACTTAAGGATGCGTATGTGGCCCCATGACAGGATACGCGGGCGATCATAAATGACTTGCCAGCTTGCGTACGCGACACATGAGTGCGTACACGGAATGGTCCAATTTTTGAGTGTGCGTACGCATACAAGGGCGTGCGTGTGCACAGAGCCTGTTGCCGAAAAATACTTTTTTCTTCGTTTTTCATGGGTTCTCTAGCCTTCCAAATTTCTTTATCTACTATTTAATATTGCTAACCAGTAATTAGGCTTTAAGACTAATAGAGATGGGTTAGTGAACAAAATTGGTAATTCATGTATGAATTTAGAAGACAGAGACTTAGGTTTCTGGGGTACTGAGGATGGATTAGTTGAGTGGGATGGCGGGGTAATGTAATAATGATTAATGTGATGAGTTGTGGAATTATGAATAGATGGTGGTTGAGACGAGTTTAGGACTCGGAGTTGAAAAATGACTTTACTGAGTACTAAAAATGATTTCTGAAAACCACTGATATATTATTTTATGTTGAGACTGTTGAGTCGTTATGTGTCTCGGGCAAGGGCTGTGGCAGTCTCCCGCTTGTCGAGGTCGCGGTGCCGGTGTAAGGACGGTGGTTAATCCTGCTTACATAACCTTCTCTGCTGCATGAAGTGTGCAGGGCACTATATCTCTCGCGTGGCAAATTTTCTGCTACATGAGTGTGCATGGCACTATATCTCTGGCATGGCAGAAAGGCTACATCTGGGAGGATGTGCCAGGTTGGCATTTATAGACCGACAAGTGATATCACGAGCCAATAGGAAAGGCATTCATCATATGCATCTTCTACCTGTTTGTTTGCTTTGCTTAATTTCTGTTATGCCTAAATGAACCACATGTTTACTTGCTAATTGTTCGACTTGTTGTACATGTACTTTACTTTTGCTTTACTTGTCTCTATTACTTGTGTTTTCTGCTGAGATTGAGGAGGTTTGGTAGGCGGTGGCGATGGGATCGCATGAAAGTTAGGCTGGCGAAGGCTGTGGGACAGCGGTGCTATGTTAGTTAGAAATTCCTTAAGTTAGAATATCCTGTTTACGGTTTAAGTTAATTATTTGTTTTAAGCTTGAATATTCTGTATCGATGTGAAGTTCTAGTATTACCTCTGGCATCCTGGAATCTTATATCTTACATTACTGGGGACAGTTACCATGCTGAGAACCTTCGGTTCTCATACCATATTCTGTTGTTATTGTTGTTGTTATTGTTGTTGTTGTTGTTGTTGTTTTTCAGATATAGGTCGCAACCCACCTCAGTGAGTTTGCAGATATGGTGACAGAGCGGAGGATCTTATGCACTCTCTTGTATTTTAATTATTTGTTGTAGTACTTTCTCTCACCTTTTTATTTTAGACTTTATTGCCTTAGAGGCTTTATTTGAGAGATAAGTTGTATAAGCTGTCTTAAACTTCAAAAACCCTTTTGTATTTCAGTTTGACTAGCCGGCCTAAACTCCACAGGCTATGACTAGTCCTCTTTTTGGTATATCATACTTATATAATTTAGTTATTACCTTGTGTATCCTAGAGCTATCTACAAAGTTTTATATATATATACATATTATGTCTTGTTATGTCCATGCCTACGCATTTTAGTTATTGTGTGTGAATGTTTTGCGTCTCATATTTCCGTTTTATGCGACTTTGAGCTTTACTCCTTCACCGGGCTTCTAGTTATATAAATTCTTGGATATATATTATATATTGTAAGCTTTAGAACTGTCGTGGCACTTTGTTATCCTTTGCTTTACGGCTAGAGGTAAGGCTTGGGATAACGGGGTGTTACACCTATGATGCAATGAGCATGGAGAAAACATTGATAAACCGAAACACCGAGCATGGAGAAGTAGAGTTTATAGATAGGAATTTATCAATGTAAAAAATGGAAAGAAAAAGAATTTCTACTGGACACAACACATTACTAATTGCTTTATTTTTATGAAAGATCTAAGTATAACAGTTTTGACCACTAACATGAATTCAAGTATACTGAGAGTTGAAGAACTTGTCAAGAAACTTTCTTGAACTTTGCTGAATCTATCAACCTCTTCCTCCTCCTTGAAGAAGTAAGTTTATTTAAGCAGAGAAAAAGAAAAAGTCAAGGTAATTCGAAGCATTGTGAAAAACCTAGCAGTAAATTGATTGAATAGAAGCATTCTCAGCCAACTCCAATACCTATAATAACTATGAATCTAATGTTAAGTTCCCTAAATTGAGATTCTACCAACAATAATCAAATTTAAAGCCCTAAAATTGATATCATTTAGTGATTAAAGCACAGGCTGGCGAATACACAATAACAATAAAATATCGGAGTGATTTAATAGGATCATAATTAATTGAACAATAATTTCTCATCAAAGAAGAAAAAATTTCATTACCAGAATTTCTCATTAACTTCAGCCATAACAAAGCTAAGTAAAGCAAGGAGCCTATTGATGAGCGGATAATTTATACGCTTTTTGGCATTGTTTTTAGTATGTTTTTAGTAGGATCTAGTTACTTTTAGGGATGTTTTTATTAGTTTTTATGTTAAATTCACATTTCTGGACTTTACTATGAGTTTGTGTGTTTTTCTGTGATTTCAGGTATTTTCTGGCTGAAATTGAGGGACTTGAGCAAAAATCAGATTCAGAGGTAGAAGAAGGACTGCTGATGCTGTTGGATTCTGACCTCCCTGCACTCAAAGTGGATTTTCTGGAGTTACAGAACTCAAAATGGTGCACTTTTAATTGCGTTGGAAAGTAGACATCCAGGGCTTTCCAGCAATATGTAATAGTCCATACTTTGGCCGAGTTTAGATGATGCAAAAGGGCGTTGAACGCCAGTTCTACGCTGCAGTCTAGAATTAAACGCCAGAAACACGTCACGAACCAGAGTTGAACGCCAAAAACACGTTACAACTTGGCGTTCAACTCCAGAAGAAGCCTCTGCACGTGTAAACTTCAAGCTCAGCCCAAGCACACACCAAGTGGGCCCCGGAAGTGGATTTATGCATCAATTACTTATTTTTGTAAACCCTAGTAACTAGTTTAGTATAAATAGAACTTTTTACTAGTCTTTTAGACATCCTATGATTTTTAGTTCATCTTTGAATCATATTGATCACGTTTGGGGGCTGGCCATTCGGCCATGCCTGGACCTTCATCACTTATATATTTTCAACGGTAGAGTTTCTGCACTCCATATATTAAGGTGTGGAGCTCTGCTGTTCCTCACGAATTAATGCAAAGTACTACTGTTTCTCTATTCAATTCAACTTATTCCGCTTATAAGATATTCATTCGCACTTCAATATGAATGTGATGAATGTGACAATCATCATCATTCCCCTACGAATGCGTGCCTGACAACCACTTCCATTCCACCTTAGATTGAATGAATATCTCTTGGATCTCTTAATCAGAATTTATTATTATTATTCGAAAACTCCATAACCATTTGATATCCACCTGACTGAGATTAACAAGATGACCATAGCTTGCTTCAAGCCGACAATCTTCGTGGGATCGACCCTTACTCACGTAAGGTTTTATTACTTGGATGACCCAGTGCACTTGTTGGTTAGTTGTGCGAAGTTGTGAAGTTATGTTTGGACCATGGTATTGTGCACCAGTTATTGGCGCCATTGCCAGGGAGAGAACGAACAACAAATTTTACAACCTCAGAGTAACAATTTCGCATACCAAGTTTTTGGCGCCGTTGCCGGGGATTGTTCGAGTTTGGACAACTGACGGTTCATCCTGTTGCTCAGATTAGGTAATTTTCTTCTCATTTTGTTTTCAAAAAGTTTTCAAAAACTTTTCAAAAATATTTCCTTCTTTTTCGTTTTTCCCAATTAATATTTGAAAAAAAAAATTTTTAATTATTCTATGACTTCAAAACATTCAAGAATGAATTCTAGAGTTTCATGGTAACATGTTGAATCCTATCTGGCTATAAAGCCATATCCAAACTGCTTTGGGATTGGTCTTCAACTAATCACCACAATGCATGTAATTCCATCCTAAAGCTGACTGGCTATTAAGCCATGTCCAACCCTTTGATTGGAGCTTTGGGCTAATATTGAAAGATTCCTGGAATTCTTCTTAAAGATTTTGGATTTCTTATTTTCTTTTTCCATATGTTTTTCGAAAAAAATTAAAAGAAAATACAAAAAAATCATAAAATCATGAAAACCAAAAATATTTTGTGTTTCTTGTTTGAGTCTTGAGTCAAATTTTAAGTTTGGTGTCAATTGTATACTCATCTTGCATTTTTCGAAAATTGCATTCATGCATTGCATTCATCATGATCTTCAAGTTGTTCTTGATAAACCTTCTTGATTGATCTTTATATTATATTGTTTTGTGTTGTATGGTGTTTTTTATATGCATTCTTGCATCCATATTGTCTAAGCATTAAAAATTTCTAAGTTTGGTGTCTTGCATGTTTTTCTTTTCTTAAAAATTTTTCAAAAATAAGTTCTTGGTGTTCATCTTGACATTCAAAGTGTTCTTGGTGTTCATCTTGACATTCATAGTATTCTTGCATGCATTCATTGTTTTGATCTAAAATTCTCATGCATTGAGTCTTTTTCATGTTTTTCTCTCTCATCATTAAAAATTCAAAAATCAAAAAAATATCTTTCCTTTTTTCTCTCATAAATTTTGAAAATTTGGATTGACTTTTTCAAAAATTTTTAAAATTCAATTGTTTCTTATGAGTCAAATCAAATTTTCAATTTAAAAATCTTATCTTTTTCAAAATCTTTTTCAAAAATCATATCTTTTTCATTTTTCTTATTTATTTTCGAAAATTTTAAAATTATTTTTTAAAAATCTTTTTCTTAATTTTACATCATATTTTTGAAAATATCATCAACAATTAATGTTTTGATTCAAAAATTTCAAGTTTGTTACTTACTTGTTAAGAAAGATTCAAACTTTAAGTTCTAGAATCATATCTTGTGATTTCTTGTGAATCAAGTCATTAATTGTGATTTTAAAAAATCAAATCTTTTTCAAAACTAATTTCAATCACATCTTTTCAAAAATATCTTTTTATCTTATCTTTTTCAAATATCTTTTCTAACTTCTTAACTTCTTATCTTTTAAAAATTGATTTTCAAAATTTGTTTCAACTAACTAATTGACTTTTTGTTTGTTTCTTATCTTTTTCAAAACCACCTAACTACTCTTCCCTCTCTAATTTTCGAAAATACCTCCCTCTTTTTCAAAAAATTCTTTTTAATTAATTAATTATTTTAATTTTTAATTTTAATTTTAATTTTATCTTAATTTTCGAAAATCATTAACTCTTTTTCAAAAATTAATTTTCGAAAACTTCTATCTCTCATCTTCTTCTATTTATTTAATTACTTACTAACAC